>NW_020619603.1:13107948-13418672 GCF_003573695.1 Papaver somniferum
GAGAATCAAGGTTACTATGGTTTGAGGGACCCTGCAGGGATTTTGGTGAGACAAGCTCGTGTTGACGGTTGATTATTGTGTTGAAATGTATTTATTTATTTTTTTACGTAGTAGCAGTATAAAGTTAAATGCTCCTTAGTATATTGTTTTATCTTTACATTTTAATTTCTTTTATTCTGGTTATGTTGTTGAAGAAAGACTCTTAAAAGAGTGGGATCTAAGAATCACACCAATATTTTGTTCGGCAATTTGTATGGACTAAAATCCAATATAATTCCAAGAGAATCAACTAGATAGTCAGACTCAATAGTGAAAAGATATCGAAGAGGTATATCTCCTTCTCAAATCAATCAACAAATCAACATGATGAAATCCGTGAACTGATTGGTATGAGAATAACTTGGACGATATCAAAAACCAATGTCCAAGCCTCAATCAATTTTTATCCAACAACCAAAGGTCGGATTTACCAATTGATTGCTACGCACAACCTGTGATATTTCAATTATATAAAGGTATAATGCGGTAATGAAACAACACAGACAACAGAAATTTTGTTAACGAGGAAACCGCAAATGCAAAAAAGCCCCGGGACCTAGTCCATATTTGATCACCACACTGTATTAAGCCAATATAAACACTAGCCTACTGCAAATAAACTTCGAACTGGAACGTGGTTGAGACCTAACCAAGTATCACACCGATTAAGGTACAGTCGCATTCCTTACGCCTCTGAATCCCAACAGGACTCTACGCTAGAGCTGGAAAATGTGCGGGTCGGGGCTGGCTTGTTACGGGTTACGCAGGTTACGGGTTATATGGGCCAAAGCTTGCGGGCCTCTGTTTTTCACGGGTGGTCATTTCTCCCACCCGTGCCCATAACGGGTAAAGCTTACGGGCTCACGGGTTAGTTGGTTTCTGGTGAGTCAACTCATCAGAAACTGATTTAGACAGAGTTTCCTCTGATTTTTAGTCTATTTCAGGCAACATTCAGACCGTCTAAAGCTCCTTCCCTACAACCTAGCATTCATTGAATTAATTCTGTTATCTTACATAGTTACATACATCGATCTCTTGTGTTCACTGCTGCAACATCTTCTTTCACTTCATTCTTCATTCTTTCTCCGGAAAATGGGTCATTTGTCAAAATATTTGTAAATCACGGTTCAAATGGACGAGTAAAAAATAGTTTGGGTGAAGTGGCCAAAAAAAAATAGTAAGGATGAAACTGGTTTCATCCTAGGTTAAATTTAAAAAATAGTAAGGATGAAACTTGATACATTCTGTGTAAATTAAAATAAGAAAAAAATATTTGAAAATGGGCAGGATGTACAATTTTGTCCATTTAAACAATATCAAAATCTAACTGTCCATTTCACCCAGAAATTATTGATTTTGGTCTTTTTAATCAATTTTGTGTTCTTTCTCTCCCTTAAATTCTCAACCAACACAAATCCATTCTTGGTCCCAATCCATTTCAGCTCAACTTCCTCTCTAACTGACAGCAGCAACAGCATCAGCATCTATTCCATACACCACCAACACCACCATAATCAAACCCATATCACCAGTGGTGTCATATTCCCATTCACGATACCTCAGTCTCCATTCCTTGTAATTCCGGCATGGAGAACCAGATACGGCAACAACATCTTTGTCTGTAACCATGCTGAACTCAAACCTTCATGAACTGCTTCTTCTTAATATTTAATCTCTCAAAATCCACTATGGGAAGCTCCACAGCTCCATCTCTGCAAAAAAAAAAAAAAAAAAAACTAGCCATGCTCTATCCATCACAGACTCTCGAGTTCAAACATTCACAGACTCGAAACTGCTACCTTTCCTCCATGTTCAATTAACTGAAACAACTCCATCCTTTTCACATATTCAATTCCTTATCTTCCGTGTCTCTGTATTGCACAGATTGAACCCAAATTCAGCACCTAAGTCTTCAACTTCTTCCTCAATTTAAACGGCAGTGACCCATTCTTCATATCATCACATAAAGCCTAAATTCTTCAACCTTCTTCACTGTTTTTATTTCAAACTCAGAACTCCATCGAAAGCCTGTAACTTTATCATCATCTTCAATTAACGGAAGAAGAAACAATACCCATCTTCTGATCCTTGGTAAACTCTCAATTTCAACTTAACTTCATCCTGGATTTCTTGCAGTCGACTAATTTCTTGGATTAAGTCAAACCCTAAATTTGATTTCTCACCATCTCATCCTTGTTTCACAATTTAATCGCGGTAACATCTTCCTCCTAGTTATCCTCTAACCCATATCAAACTCATACACAATCAACATCTAAATTCCCGATTATTTCCCGTCTTCAATTTCAACCATCGACCTAATGAGACCCTTATCAGCAGAGCCTCGGTTTTTGTCTGAAGAGAATTTGAGTGAATAAACTCGACCTAGGTTATCTGTAGCTTCAATTTTTCTCATTTCCGTAAATCATGACCATTTAATGGCGGGGTCTCTCATTTTCTGTGAATTCTCTCTCCAAGGGAAGAAAGAGAAAAAGAAAATAAGAATAAAGAAAAGAAGAGGGGACACGTTATATTGAGGCTACACGCGGCATGATAGGAACTACGAGTAACGGGTTGAAGCCGCGGGTTTTACAAGCCGGTACGGGTTTATCCTTTTTATCACAAGCCGACATTTTTCCAAATCCTAATCCGGCTTGTTTAGACAACCAGCCAATCTGGGCGCGGGTTTATACGGACCGCGCCGGGCGAATCCACGGGTTTTTGGCTTGTTTACCAGCTCTACTCTACGCACTTGATTTTCTTGACCGAGCTCACCCACAACTAAGAGTTGCTACGACCCAAAATCGAAGGTTTATAGAAAATATGTCCCACACTAAAAAGCCTATTATGATCGATAAATATGTCTTCCTCAGAAGAACCTATGAAGTTGGTTCTTTCTTTTGATAAATCAAGGTGAACAAGAACCAATTGATAATCTGGTCTTATATTCCCGAAGAACAGCCTAGAAATATCAATCACCTGACAATAACTTAACTATATGGTAGTAGAAGAAATTATTGTGGAATCACAAAGAATGAGAAGAAGAGCTTTATGACTACATTTTATATCTTACCTATCGGAAATGAATCTCGAGCAAATCTTAGAGAAGATACTCCTCAATACGATATAACAAGTAAGATCAGAATGCGCAACTACAAAGAAAATAGTTGGATCTGGCTTCACGAATCCCAATGTAGTTTTCAAGTCGTTAACCTATAATGGTTTTGGAAAAACCTATAGTTAAAGGAGAATCTACTCTCGTTGCAACTAGGACACATGAAAGTGTCTGGATTAAGTTTTCCAGTTGTTGGAGTTCTCCCTTATATAGTCTTTCAAATCAGAGTTTGCTTTCAATGAAATCTAAGATAGCTTAGTAACAAAGCATTTAACATTCACCGTTAGATGAAATCCTAATTTAACATTCAAGCTAAGTTTGCTTAAAACCGAAGCAATATCTCTCCACCGATAGATGGTCTTAGCTTGTTACACACAAATGAAATATACCTTCATTTAGATATGAGTAACCGTACCTAAACGTGTATATTAAGTTGGCTCAATAATAGTTAATCGAAGTTAGCCACATGAATAATTCATCTAACACATTTAGATCAAATATAATGATCAATGAAACATGAAAGATAATAAAATGAATCTAATTGTGTTTCATATAGAGTTGTTCAATTCTTCACAATCTCATAGAAATATATATGCACCTATTAAATTAAAAACACATTGATTCGCAATCGTAAAAAAGTACTTATACAAGAATCAGCTCATGGACATTAAGCCACGATTTGAAAAGATTGTATTCCTTAATTCATAAATGTATAATGCTTAATCGATTTTATACCTTTACCACTGAATTTGCAAACGGATACGCAAACTATAGTATCCGGACTTTGGTCTTGTCCACCTGTTTGCAAACGGGAACAGCAGTCCCGGACCTAACTCAGGTAGAACCATTCGTATACTAGGTACGAAAACTTGGTTCTCGTACTTGTAAGTTGAAACCGTTCGCATACTAGGTATGCCAACAAGGTTCTCGGACCTGAATCATACCAAAACATTTTGCATACTAGGTACGCATACTGTGTTGTATCCAGACAAAGGTAATTGTTCTCAACTCTCATTTCAATCGTTGAAACATCCTTAATAGACGACAATAGTTGTCTCATACAAACTTTTATCTTATAAGTAATTTTCAAGTGATTGAATGATCAATGCGAAACTTTCCAAGTCGACATCAAATGATTGTCTGCACAAATCATGTAAGACGTTTCAAGGAAATTTCCACATGATCATCTTTTGACTTAATATTTAGTTTCCAACAAATAAATTGTTTCCAACTAAACTCGTCAAGAATAATGATGAACGTAGATAAATCAAAAAACTTCCAACACATATATCGAGAAATATATAAGTGAGTTACACTTAGCTCAAAATATCAAATGTGTACAATATAAAAGTCTATATAGCTACACTACTTGTGTTTCTATTAATATTTTTATTTCTAGGGGGATTCTAGAAATATCAAACCTATAAATAAGAGTCATAGCATTTGGCTAAGCATCGTGTGAATTTTGAGAGGGGTGGGAGAAACTCTAGAGTTGTATGTTCTCTGATTTTGATTAAGAAAAGCTTAAAAGCATCGCCAAACTACGGTAATTCTTAGCATTCTTGTTTGAAGTCAGTTTATTGTTTCTTGTATAAAGTCTTGGGGCGTGGGAAGATCAGCTAGTCTTAAAGGAAACACCATCACATAGAAACCAAAAATCGTCTTTCGGATCTTTAACTAGAGAAAATGACACAATTTCAATAAAGAAAATCATGGCAAGTGATGGCGGCGTGGGTATGACCTAAGTGCCAAATTGCAGACATATAAGAGTTTCATTGGATAAAAAATCATATGAGAAGAACGCCAAATCCAGATTGATTGTTATTGAAGATTACGTTGAGATCACTGAGATGAAAAACGGGTACGAGAGAATGACAACCTTTGAGTTTCCTGCAAATGCCGACTTAGAAGAGTATCAAAGCTCTTAATGTTAATGGTTTACTTCATGTTACACTTAAGAAGAAATGTGGATATAATAAACAACACATGATAGAGGTTCGATTTATGGAGGGTTCACTATTTCGAGTATTTCCATAAAAAAAAAACTATTTAGAGTATAATATTAGAATGTGAGAGTATTTGACGTCCTGGTATGGATTAAACTTTCATTTGGACTTATAATTGGATAGTTGGATTAGTTTAAATCTGATGTATATCTTGAATTTTGATCTTTTTTTTTCTTTTTTTTTTATTATTTTGATATAATTATGATAAAGTCAAAGTTTAACAACATCTTCCATCTAGTTTCTTATTTTTCTATCTGAATATGTAAACAGGTTGTTTGGATCTATGTTTATATAACCATTCTTGGCTCCCAAATTTGAACCATCAGAGTTTATCTTAATCCAATTATACAGAGGAGGCTTCCACGAGTCGTTTCTCATATAACCTTTGACAAACTTCCCCGTGTCTGCAATCATAAGCTTGAAATTGCTTGTTGTAACGAAACCATGCTACATTGGTATCTAACCTGATTACGGAGCCACCGAATAAGCCATAAGTAGTTTACCACATCCATCAAACGCGCTGTTGATCCACTGCCCACATTCAAAAAATAAATGTTGGCAAGTCTTGTAACAACAAGCAGGGGCAAAGACTGGAACAAGGTGCTGTTGCAACGGCAGAGTACTGCATGACCTTATCTCCCATGAAATATTTTCCAAGCAACCTACTATCTTCTTGGCGGAACATTGATAGACCAAAAGTTTTTGAAATCTTCATTGAATGCCTGTCTTGAAGGACAGAAATTGTAAGCATGTCTTCATAATATCTTATATATGTCCTGCTTTAAGCTTCAACCTCAAATCAATATAGTCAAATCATGTTTCAGCTAAACTTTCAATTTTCTTCTACTAAATTATCTACACTCCCGAAAGAGTCGGTAGAAAATAAAAAAAGGATGTGATGTAAATAAGAAAATATCTGATGAAACAGAATCCTTCGATAATTAATGTGCAGTTGGGATGATAATACCTTTCATTTGTACATGTATCAATTAAGAAAAGATTAAATCTGGCATTAATCACGTTTTCAGAAGTGTTTCACGCACATTTCTACCTTATTAATTCTAGTTTTCTGTATTTTTGATTTTCTTAACTCTTTATCTAGATTTTTAGTTCTCAATGAGATATTCATTTCTGGTCTTTACATTCTTTTAAGTTCTTTCCTTAAGTTTGTAAACTGTTGACCCTGTTTATTCTTATTTTTCTTTCTTTGTTGTTTTCTTATGGATTGCTATTTTTTTTTTTTTGCAGAGATCTTTCCCTCTATCATGAAGAACACTCGGTATTGTAACTTGGTGTCCAGCCTTCTCCTTCCGCTAACTATATGGTTACAATCAAACAGAGTATCATCATCTTCTTCCTCAGCAGTATTGCAGGACATCAGATATATGATGGTCTACAACAGTATGTTCCAATGTTCTTCCCAGTTTAATCATTTATATGATTGATTTCTAGTAATGAGTTACATATTAACTAAGTAGAGACGATTCTTAACGGTCAATACAAATTTTGAATTTTCATAATTACAACTTTCCCCCTATTGCAATGTTGTTTTCTCTCGATTATGAAAGCTGGAAGCCGGATTAATCGCAGTTGACCCGGTTTCAAATCAATGCAGTTTATTTTCTCTCGGAAAAATCTCATTATAGATTATTTATTTCCAAAGATAAAAAAGATATCTGATTCGTCATTTACCATGATATTAGAGTTCATCTTTTCTCTATTAATATAGATAACTCTTCTCAAGCTGAATCCATTTCTGAGTTTCTTATTATCCAAGAGAGAAAGTCTTTGAAAATGGCCGAAAACTCTAGCTCCTAGATCTCAACCAAATGCAAAAGACTAATATTCAAGACATCTGTGCAAGACTGATGATAGGATCCCTTGGTTCGAAACAAGCTATTCTGAATGAAGCTCAGGAAGATTGGGCTAATACCTTAATTAGGAAACATTTTTCTGAAGACTCCTTTGAAACTGAAGAGGTAAGAAAAGTTGCTAAAGATATATGGAAAAGAAGGAAAACCAAAGAAGTTCGTGCCCTAGATAGGAACATATTCCTATTCAAATTTTATGCCAAATATACCATGGTTGCTGTGCTCAAGAGAGGTCCATGGAACATTTTGAAGTGTCACATCAATCTGAAGGAATATGACCCATTTATCAAAGTTCAAGACCAAGTCTTCACTCATCAAGAACGGAATGTCAAATTTCAACACCTTCTAATTGATCATCATTGCAAAGGTGTTGTTGACGATGTTGTTAAAGAACTAGGAGAAAAGATTTGGGTAGATCCGGAAAACTATAAACCAGGTTATGGCAGTGTAATTACAACAAGAATCAAGATAGATTTATCTAAGCCTTTGCATAGAGGAGGTTGGTGGAACACAACTGCACGTGGAGTTGCATGGGCTTGCTATCATTGGGAGAGACAACCACACAAAATATGTCAGCGTCTCTGCATTGATCACAAATCAGAAGAGTGTGAAAACATAGCAGATGATCTGAAAGTCAGAGGATATACTAATGAAGAGTACATTGCTTACTGTGATGAACTAGCTACTGCCTACGGAATGGAAATTATTGATGATTTGGATTTACTGCTGCAAAGAACTTGTGAAGCGAGTCTTAACCGTATGAACGATGTGAATGATGAAGATCAAGAACCTAGTAGATGACCTAAAAGATCAAGAGACAATGACTCCGATGATATCCCAAAGGACATAGCTATTGATGATGCTCAAACTGTTGCATTTCAAGAAAGTTTTGCTGGGAAGGATACTGGAAAAAGACCATCTGTGGTAGCTACTGATGACATGGAGAATGACTTGATTGAAGAAGGAGAAATTGATGAAAATGAGTATCTTCATGATATGGAGAAGGCATCTGCTTCCTTGGTAACAATCTCTAATTCTTTTCACCTTCTTTTTTGTTATTGTTCTGTTCTTTTCAGTTTTCAAATTTTAAATATTCCTGGTTTATATTTCATTCATACTATTACTCTCATGAAGATTCTTAGTTAGAATTGCCAAGGCTTTTTAGGTAGAGACACTAGAGATCATCTTCTTTATTTGAAGAACTCCCATGCTCCAGATATTCTTTCAGAGACCAAGATTAATGATGACAGAATCATTAACCTCACAAACTTCTTAAATTTGCCCAATAAGGTCTATGTTCCATCTGTGGGTGCAGATGGTGGCCTAATTATGTTATGGAAAGATGGATTTAGTTTAAATATTGTTAGTACTAATGAGAAAATGATTAATACCATAGTGAATAATGACCCTAGTAAAGGTGATTGGTTCCTAACTATCTTATACGGATCCCCTTATAAACTGAACAACCTAATCAGTGGTCTTCCATTAATGAATTAGGTAGATCCATTAATATCCCTTGGGTTATTATAGGAGACCTGAATATAACCCTAGATCCCAATGAAAGAAACTCTATTTCTTCAAACCCTACTCCACCTGAAGTTTTATCTTTCGTAAAAGGCATTGATCTCTCTGGTTTAGGGTTTAGAGGCAATCCTTTTACTTGGACTAGCAACAAGCATGGTACAGGTAAACATAAATCCAGACTAGATAGAGCCCTAGTTAACAATGTTCGGAATCTAGCTTTCCCAGATGCTCTCTTTACTCATCTTTCCCAAAATGGTAGTGATCACTGT
Source organism: Papaver somniferum (assembly GCF_003573695.1). NCBI lineage: Eukaryota > Viridiplantae > Streptophyta > Magnoliopsida > Ranunculales > Papaveraceae > Papaver > Papaver somniferum. The sequence goes on from NW_020619603.1 coordinate 13,116,770, forward strand.
CCTATTCTTTTGGAACTTTATAGACTCATCAAGAACACAAGAAGAAACTTGAAATTCTTTGAGCATTGACTTCAGAATGACAGTTGTCATAATGAAATAAGAAATGCTTGGTCTGCTAACTATGCCGGTTCTAATGCTTTTGTCTTGACCAACAAGTTATCGAACACTAGACATATCCTCAGCAAATGGAGCAAAGCAACTTGTGGAGATATGCAACAGAAACTTACGGAGGTGCAAGCAAAGATTACTTCTCTCTAATCCTCAGACTTAAATGTCAACAATACATCTGAAGTTATAAAGCTTGAAAAGGATTTAAGTTTTCTCAATGAAATACTGGCTAGCTCTAAAAGACTGAAAGGAAGAGATCTTTATTTCGATGAAATGGAAAAAACCTCTAAATACTTCCATATCAGAGCTAACAGAAGAAGATCACGCAACAGAATAGATGCTCTTATATCTCCATACGGTTCTTGGTGTGATGCCAAGGAGTCGATTGCAGGGTTACTTAGAAATCATTTTCGACACATAATGGCTACTTCTTCTCTAGCAAATAATGATGCTTTTCTTCAATATATTCCTTCTTGTATTACTTCTGAGAATAACATTCAATTTGAAGCTATACCAGCAGATGAAGAAATATATACTGTGCTCTCATGACTATGGACCCTTGGACTTCTCCTGGTCCTGAAGGATTCCCACCTGGATTCTATCAATCTCAATGGCAACTAGTTACAGGTAATATGTGAAGTATGGTTAAATCATTCTTTCACTCTGGGTATCTTCTAAAGAAAATAAACAATACAAGAGTTTCTATGATTCCTAAAACTCAAGCTCCAAGTAAACCAGAAGATTTTAGACCAATTGCTTTATACAATACGGTTTATAAGATTGTTTCAAAGATAATATCTCTAAGAATGAAGAAACACATGCCTAACATCATATCTCCCATGCAATCTGCATATGTCCCAGGAAGGCTGATTTCAGAAAACATTTGTATTGTTCAAGAGATTGTGCAAGCTATGAAAAGAAATGAAGGAAAAGCTGGTCATCTTACCCTAAAAATGGATATGTCCAAAGCCTTTGACAGGCTTGAGTGGTCCTTCTTAATTGATGTGTTAAAGATGTTTGGTTTTGGAGATAAATTCTGTCAACTGGTTCATCAATGTATTAACACTACCCAAATTGAGATTATGCTTAATGATGCCCCTACCGCTGCATTTTTTCCTTCAAGAGGTATAAGACAAGTGATCCTCATTCTCCCTATCTCTTTTTTCTGGCTATGGAATCATTCTCTAGATGTCTTGCACATTGTAAAGATCATGGTACACTCACTGGTATAAAGATCTCATGTTCAGCTCCAAAAATCAACCATCTGCTTTTTATAGATGATTGCATCTTATTTTGTAAGGCCAATCAAGCTCACACAAGGAAACTTCTCTAAGTAATTTAACAGTTCAGTTTATGTTCATGACAATTAATCAACTACAACAAGTCTGCTGTGTTTTTCTGTTCAAATATGGATGCTTCAGCTTGTCAAGATATAAGTGTTTTTCTCCAAGTTAGAGAACTTAATATCAAGGAAGAGAAGTACTTGGGACTTCCTTTCTTTGTTGGAAGAAATAAAAGAATTCCTTTCTCAATTCTTGTAGATAAAATGGATCACATGTTCTCAAAATGGAACACAAGCAATATGTCAGAGGCAGCCAAGTCAATAATGATTAGAAATGTCTCTAATGCGATTCATATTCATCACATGACCAGTTTTAAACTGCCAGATGTTACTATTAAGAAGATGAGCTCCGTACAACAATCTTTTTGGAGAAAGAAAAAAACAAACAAAGGTAAACACAATGTCACCTGGAGAAGAGCAAATCATCCAAAAGTAGAAGGTGGTGTTGGCTTTCGTGATATGCATATTCTTAAAAGAGCTTTACTAGCTGAATCAGCATAGAAGTTATGCACAAATAAAACTTCTATTATGTCAAAGTCTTTACAAGCCAAGTATTTTTCTGATGGGGAAATTTTCAATCTTAAGAAGAAGTACAATGCTACATGGTCCTAGAATAGCATCAGTTATGAGCTCAGTTTTGTGGAAAAGTTTAGATGTTGGAGCATTGGTAATGGTAAGAATGTCTTAATATGGAAGCATCGGTGGATTCCAGAGATTCCTTCTTCACCTAAGCCCAAACTAGGGTGTCTTAATCATCATAATTTTCTCTATGTTCATCAGCTGTTCATGCAGAATTCTTGCTCTTGGAACACCAATCTCCTCAATGAATTATTTGATCCAGCAACAGTTACGCATATTCTGCAAATATCTATTCACCCAGAGTGTGAAGATAAACTTATCTGGCTCTTTGAACGGAATGGTAAGTTTTCTGTTAAGTCTTCGTATAGGAAAATGTATTGAAGAAGCTCATATTCCTCAGTCTATTGGTCTGCGTCTTCAGAAGATCTATACTACTTTATGGAAGCTGCCTTCTTTGCCAAGAATTCAACATTTTTTTTGGAAATCCGTTTCTAATCTACTCTCAACTAAGGAAGCGTTGGGTTATACTGTGGTTGGTGAAAAAAACTTATGTCCACTGTGTGATCAACATATAGAATCAACAGATCATCTCTTCATGTCTTGTCAGGTTTCTAGGATAGTCTAGTTTGCTGTAGCAGGATGGTCTTCTAATTCCCAGCTAAGTTTTACATATTGGATCTGCAGCTGGTTTGACAGTTTGCATAACAAGCAAATCTCTACTCAAGAAGTAGTTAAAAGGGCTATTATTGCTTGGTCTATATGGACTGCAAGATGTGATTAAGTATTTCAAAACAAAAATTTCAATCCAGAGAATACTATTCAGAGATGTAAGAGTGTGACTGAAGAAGATGCTCAAGGGAAACCTAGTATCCTTAGGAATGTGCAATGTGTTAATCGCCAGAATATCCACCGGATACCTCCCCCTACTGATTTCTTTACTATAAATTGTGATGGTTCTTTCCAGCATTTAAACTAAGCAGGAGGCATTGGACTAACCATTCCAACTTGTGCAGGTGAGAAACATGAAGCAAAGTGCATCCATTTGAAGGACCTCAGAAATGCAGAACAAGCTGAATCCATGGAATTATGGGAAGTAGTGAAATGGTCAAAGGAATTAAAGCTGGACAAGGTGCTATTCGAGCTTGATGCAAAAATGGTGGTGGAGGCAGTTAATAAAGATCACAGCTCCATAGACTGGAGATTACTCAACTACATCAATGATATTAAGTCGTTTTTTACAGTTTTTAGCTCTAGGAAATGTTACTACATTCCCAAAGAGAGAAATAAAATTGCAGATATTCTTTCTAGGAAGGATGAAACAACTATGTTATGATCTGACTCATCTGCTATTGAGATCAGATCCCAGTTACTTAAAGACATCTCTTATGTAACAGTTTCACAAGTTGCAATACAATCTATTTTCTTATTTCCAAAAAAAAAAAAAGAAAAAAAATTATCTACACTCCCATCATGAGTCATGACATCCAGAGGCCAATCTCATCAGACAGATCAGAAATCACAATCACAATCCTAGATTCTTTGGCTATGAAGTCTGCCATTTACATGCTCTACCAATATACTTAACCTCGATGACTCACTATTAATTGCTACAAGATAACGAACTTCATCCAGAATCACTTGACTTCGCCCGCCCACAGTATTAGCTGCACATATTCCAATCATCTCTAGCAGGAACACTTCCTGAAGACTGTCCTGTTTAGCTCTACTGCAGCCTAGCAAGTCCAGTTCTCTGCACCCTCTACTCTTGAGGCGACTCCTGACCCACCTTTGACAACTGCAAGTTGGACCAAATCACTAAAAGATATTAGAAAAAAGCCAGATGTACCATTCTCAGCATATGAAGCATCACAGAAAATTGTTTTTGTATATCAACTACAATCAACATTAGTGTTTCTGGTAAATGTAATCACGTAGGCTATATAGTGTGTACCGAATCTCCTGGTAAATGTAAAAGTTACCATACAGCAAAGGTTTCTCGAAGCTGCTAACATGCATCTAAAACCGAATTCTACATAATTATTCTACCCTAACTTAGGTATTCTTACACTAAATCAGCTGTTCTTGAGAGAGCTCAGCTGTTCTAGAGAGAGAGAGAGAGAGAGAGAGAGATCACATCTACAAAATGGTAAAAACTGATAGTTCTGGGAAAGAATTAAATTGCTAAGTTCTGTCAATTTTACTGGAAATGAGCAGAAACTGTAAGAAATTGAACTGAAAACAGAACTCATACGCATTAACCCTGAAGTTGCAGCCACAACTACAGAAAACAAAACAAGTTTCATTCGTCCACCAGAATAGATGGATAGTGGCAGAGGATATAATAAAAGAAAACTGAACTAAAGTAACGGTTGATAAATTACCAAAGAGTTGAAAAGTAGAAACACTTGAAACAATTGAAAATAATGAGAGAGAAAAAACACATGGAGAAGCATCAGAACAAGATACGTAGATAACTATTCTTGTTACTTCCACAAACACACACCAAGTTCAAAACAATCAAAAAAATAAGTTTCTCCTTTATCTCTCCAAGAAACCAGAACTAAAGGAACCACACCAGTTAACATATTTCTACTCCAGCTCAAATGATATATACGAGATAAGTTACTTAAACCAATGGGAATATGCTCGGAATCATAAGATACGAAAAACTTTCAGGAACTTCTCCTGGATGACCTGACCGACCAAGTCTAAGTTCTTGTAGTTTTACTAAATTCCAATGCTCAATCAGTAATGAGATGGTTATCATTCATTTCCTTCGGAAACTTTGCTTAAAATCTGTTACTACAAAGAGCAAGAAAAGAAAAACCAGAAACTAAGCTCCTGAGGTAGCTTCCAGAACCATCCTAGTACCCGGATTCAAGACTTTGAACTGTAAAAGCCTACTTTGCTTTCCACACAAATTACCAAATCCACTATCTGATGGGCCATAGAGAGACTAATGAAGAATAACGTTTTTTTTCTCCAACATATATGTGACATGTTCTAACCCTTTACCAATGAATTAAAAGTTACATCATAGATGTAAGGTCTAGATTTACATGGTACATTTCCATTTGAAATTGCTTACAAAAGCAAACAATATACATCTATGAATACTGCGACTTAATTCCATTTAAAAGGGTCAAGGTTTGGAAGAATGCATTCATAAAAAACTAATTTCCTTAACAATGTGTTCATGTTATGTGCGAAGTTAGGAGGTCTAGCTACTTGATATAGTTCATTACAACCTTCATAACATCGTGTATAAACCACTCAGTACTACTCCTAATCTAGTAATAGACTTTCCAATCTTCTTCAATTGATGTAAAATCCAATCATCACTAAACATTCAAATTTGGTCTTCTAGAGACTCAGTTCTAAGCACACATAATGTCACAAAGTAGATGAAGTCGAAAAACATTATACCAAACCTAAAATGTAACAGCAGATTATGCACCCTAAAAGCTACAGAAATGTTCCAACTTTGATAAAAATAAAAATACTCAGCTTCAAGTTAGAAAAAGCAGATAAGAATCATGATACCAAACTCAAGACAAACGTGAACACAAATTAGATTTCACGGACAAGGTGCAAACACAATTCACTGGCAGCTGACAACCACTGAGACTTAACTGTTACATCTACTTATTTCCAAGTTACTTATCAATGCTCAACCTCACCTTTTAACTACAAAAAACCTAAGAAAAGGCTCTCTGTATGGCATCTGAAATTGGCATATAAAGTCAATGGAAACTCTTATAAGGAACTCTTCCAGTTAGTCACCAGGAAATCCGATTTGACCCCTCCATAGATAAACATCCCCTAAGTCAGCAAGACCAAGACATTTCCAAGAGCTGTTTGGTGTGGGTTTGGTCTATCCCATATAATACTTCTACAGCAATACAGCTCCAACCAGGTCAGAGTTTCTCTACATGGATGGAAAGTCTCCTCATCACCACCGCTTCTACCAATACTACTACAACAATAATAGCAGTGTGGTGCATCTGGTTGCGACTATAAACAAGATAGAAGAATGCATTCATACAAACCTTCTATTCCTAACATAGCCACTACACACACATTGAACAACATCCCTTTACAACTGCTAATGTCACTGTTGGCGTCGGGATTCTAACATTAACCATGGATCTCGAGAACTACGAACAGCAAATAAGGATAGCAAGCAAGCAGAATCAAAAGCTTTCCTAGAAGCCATTATATGGGCACAACATCGGTTATCATTCATTTCAAATTATTTTCAACTCTGATTAATACTTTGAAAACTTTAATTGAAATCTGTTATTTACTAAGAGTAAGGAAAACCAGAAACTAGGCTTCCGAGTGGGTTTTGTTATCTTGTGCATGGCTGCAGAACAGTTAAGAAACATGAGAGGTGAAGTTAATTCGCAAGGGCATGTAGAAATTTCATTAAACTTTGCATTCTCGAATACGAATTAATATCATCTCTCGTGTTTTTTTTAATGTTTTATTGTATTTTCTAATGTAATGATTGGCTGTTATCTTGTGCACCCATGCATCATAACAAAACCCCTGAAATTGTCAATTCCAGCTATCTAATGAGAGATAGAGAGAGTACAAAAGGACAAGTGGTTTTTCCAACTAAGGAGGCAGAATTAAAAGCTTTATTAGAAGCAATCATACGGGCACACCATCAGTTATCATCCATTTAAAAGTGTTTTCAACTCTGGTTTGGAAAACTAGCTTAAAATTCGTCATTATTAAGAACAAGAAAAACAAAAAACTAGGCTTCTATGTAGCCTCCAGAACGATCCTAGTAAACAAATTCAAGCTTCAATCAAGACTTTCAAGTGTAAAACCCTCCTTTAGTTTCCACAAAAACAAAATCAATTCTAGCTATTTAATGGGAAATAGAGAGACTAGAGAAGGACAAAGTAGTTTTTTCCATCATATATGCCCTAACCCCTTCACAGATGGATTAAAAGTTAACCTTAGATGTACAATACTTGGTTTACATGGTACATTTCCATTATAAATTGCTTATAAATCAACCAATATACATCTATAAACACTACGACATAATTCCATTTCGAGACTTAAACTTGTTGCAGTTGAGTTCGATATTTACAAGATACATGGGCTCCAAGTTCCGATCATGTCGGTATCAATGTAAACTCATTAACATCTTTGGCTACTGCTACCGAATTTGAAAATGGCAGTATGAGGAATGTTTGAGTAAGTTCCAACTCAACTACAAAAAACTTGAGTGCTTTCCTGTTTTCCGAAAAAAAAAACACTACTTTGCACTATATTGTTAATCTTAGGATATGTATCGGATGTTAATGAATCCGTTAATTATTCTTATTCCATAAACTCATATAAATAGTATTACAGGAAATCTGGGAGACTTCATTGCATATCGTATATTCTCCCAGATAAATAAGGTAACAGAATTATATTGTCTATTACACCCTCTTAGTCGTAACGGGAGAGGAGCACACGTTAAGACTAGAACGAAAACGAACAAACAATACCCGTGGAAGGCCCTTGGTGAAGATGTCTGCATATTGACTGTCAGAAGGAACGTGCAAAACATGAATCTCACCGATACGTACACGCTCTCGTACAAAATGAATATCAATCTCCACATGTTTAGTGCGTTGGTGCTGGACAGGATCCCCTGACATGTAAATTGCACTAGTGTTATCGCAGTAGACAACTGTGGAACGACGTAGAGGGATGTGAAGCTCGAGAAGTAAGTTGCGTAACCAAGTAGCCTCAGCAACGGCATTGGAAACTCCTCGGTATTCGGCTTCCGCACTGGAACGAGATACAGTAGCTTGTCGTTTGGATGACCAAGAAATCAAGTTGTATCCAAGAAAGATGCAGTGGCCAGATATCGATCGACGAGAGTCCGGGCAACCCGCCCAGTCAGCATCAGAGTATGCAGTCAAGCCCGTGATAGGGGAAGCAGAGAGAAATAAGCCGTGATCAAGAGTGCCTTGAAGATACCTGAGATTGCGCTTAATAGCTTGCATGTGTATCTCCCTGGGATCATGCATAAATAAACAAACCTGCTGCACGGCATATGAAATATCAGGACGGGTGAACGTCAGGTATTGAAGATCCCCGTCCAGACTTCTGTATAAAGTCGGATCCTCGAGTGGAGGGCCAGATGTAGTACTGAGCTTCGGTTGTGTATCAACAGGAGTAGTGACTGGGTTGCAGTTCGCCATTGATGCACGAGCAATAATATCTTGTGCATATGAGGACTGTGATAGAAATAATCCTGAATCTGAGAGAGTCACAGTAATACCCTTAAATTGATATAACGCGCCAAGATCAGTCATAGCAAATTCACATTTCATCAACCCAATGAAACGCTCTAAAAGTGCATCATTAGAAGCGATTAAGACAATATCATCCACATATAGTAATAAGTATGCAGTGTCCGAACCAGAGTGATAGACAAAAAGTGACGGATCACAACCACTTCCACGAAAACCGCAACCAGTAATGAATTGTGCAAACCGCTGAAACCATGCTCGAGGGGCCTGTTTAAGGCCATAAAGATACCTACGGAGGCGACAAACATAATCAGGATGAGCGAAATCAACAAAACCTGGTGGTTGATGCATATATACTGTTTCAGCCAGGTCACCGTGAAGAAAGGCATTTTTGACGTCTAGTTGACGAATGCCCCAAGAACGAGATGTTGCGATACTGAGGACAGTGCGTATAGTCGCTGGTTTAACAACTGGACTAAACGTCTCAAAACAATCAACTCCAACCTGTTGAGATTTGCCATTGGCCACTAGTCGAGCCTTGTAACGTTGCAAAGTTTCGTAACTTGTGACGGAAAAGCCACATTGACCGAATGATATGAGCGTTACTAGGGCGAGGAACCAGCTCCCAAGTGTTGGTCATAATCATAGCATTATATTCGTTCTTCATGGCAGCATTCCAGTTGGGTCCCTAAGTGCATAAAGATGAGAACGGGGAAGAGGGGAAATGGGAATTGTGGATTGGACATGAAGATTGAGTTTTTGGATGGGACGGAAGATGCCCCGGGAGGCCCTGGTGGTTGGACGGATGCCGCTCGAAGCTGTGGGCAGGAAGGTGTGGCTGGTGAAGTGGGCTGGAAGAGACAGGCACAGAGATGGGCTGAGTTTGGAGGTTGTTGGGTGTCGAGGGATGGGCTGTGAGGATGGATGAGAATGGGCTGATAGAAGGCAGAGGAGAAGTGGGTGAGTGGAAATGGGCTGAGTAGAAGTGGGCTGAGTAGAAGTGGGTTGAGTGAAATGGGCTGAGAGGGATAAGCTAGCCTGCGGTGTGGAGGAGTGTACAAGGGAAGGAGATGGGCCTTGTTCAGGAGGTGGAGCGGAATGGGCGTGGGTACAGGCTCAACAGAATTTGAAGGCACAGGTGATGGATAGGTGGAGGAATCTAGGAATGAATAGAGAGGATGGGTTTGTGGGTCGTGAGTATGGGAAGAGCTGGACAAGAGGAAATAGAAAGGGAAATACGTTCTCATCAAACGTGACATGTCTCGAAATAATGATTTTGTTTGTGGAAATGTCAAGACAACGATAACCACGATGATTGGGTGGAAAACCAAGAAAAACACTAGTGGAGCGAGGAGCAAGTTTGTGTGGTGTGGTGGAGGAGATTAGGGTAGCAAAGACAACCAAAAATGCGAAGATGAGTATATGTGGGTTGGCGTCTATATAAGATGGACATTGGGGATTGGAAATTGAGGAGTCTAGTAGGAAGAATGTTGTGGAGGTAGACAGCCATAAGAAGAGAATAAACCCAATATTTGGGAGGAACGGAGGCATGAGACATTAGAGTACGAGTGATATCATTGATTCGGCGAATCATGCGTTCAGCCTTACCATTTTGAGATGATGTGTGAGGACACGAGAAGCGAAAAACCATGCCATTTTTACTAGAAAGTTGTGAAAAGTGGAATTGTCAAATTCGCGACCCATGTCGCATTGGAATGATTTAATTTGGCGTTCGAATTGAGTTTGAACAAAAGATTGGAATTCCAAAAATTTGGTGAAGACTTGGGATTTTAATTTTAGTGGAAAAACCCATAAATAATTGGTGAAATCATCCAAAATAGAAGATAATAACGAAATCCCGTATCTATATTCAACGGAGACGTCCATAAATCACTATGAATATATCAAAAGGAGCAATACTAGTAGACTGAGAGTCATAAAAGGGAAGACGAACATGTTTGCTAATTTGACAAGAGTGACAAAGATTGGGAGAATTATCCTTATTACATTGAATAAAAGATTTTGTGCGTAAAGCATCGAGGACAGCTTTGCCAGGGTGGCCGAGGCGACTATGCCAAACGGTAGGTGAGCATACGGCAAGAGAATATTGGTGAGGTGGTGGCGAAAAAGAGGATTGCACGGCGGAGGTGGTGATGGGATAGAGCTCCCCAGAACTATCACATCGGAGAATAGTCTTCCTCGAACTCAAGTCCTTCACAGAAAAACCATAAGGATCAAATTCAACAGACACATGATTATCAGTGGTAAATTTTCGAACAGAGATTAATTTTTTGATGATGGAAGGAACGACAAGGGTGTCGTTGAGGTGAAGAGTGTGAGTTGGAAGATTTATGTACTTAGAGCCACTAGCAGTTACCGGAATGCTATTGCCATTTCCCACCAAGATAGAACGAACATTACTAGAATTAAAAAATTTGTAATGTACCTGGATCCGAGGTGATGTGTGAGGTTGCTCCGGTGTCCATATAGAAATCATCATCGGGTGTCCGAATGCTCATAGAGCTGTAGGCTTCGGCGATATCTGACGGTTGTAGATAGTCTGTGGTCGGAGCAATGTAGGCTTGCGGTGATCGGCCGGCTGTTGGATGGCGTCCACGACCCCGTCCTCTACCACGGTTCTGGCGGCCTCGTCCGCGGTTGGCAGGTGGAGCAGCATTCCAGGGAGAAGCCCATTAGGGAGCAGCCGGATATGGGCCATGTGCAACAACGTTCCAAGGAGAAGCCTAGTGTGGGTAAGGAGGAAATGGGCTTGCTGGGTTGGGCAGTAGTGGGCTTCTGTTCGATCCAGTAGTGGGCTGCTGGTGAGAAAGCAGTGGGCCTGTTGGGTTGGGAAGCAACGGCGCTGTGCGATCCAGACTTTGTTGATGACGCTGTGCAGCAACAGGAAGGTGATGGGAGGTGTGAGGTGTTTCGGCAGCAAGGGAAGCATGAGTACTTGATGTGGATTGATGTTCACGGCGAATCTCTTCAGTGCGTATTTGAGATCGAGCAGTGTCAAACGATGGCATCGATTGTTGAATGAAGGAGGCAACAGTATTATATTCCTCCGGAAGTCCATTGACGAGCTGGATAACTAGTCATTTTTCATCCATTGGAAACTCGAGGTCACTCAATCGATTGGAGAGTGCCTGTATCTTATCACAATAATCATCAACGTTGTTACAGTCAATAAATTTTAGATTTACAAACTTACTTTCAAGGCTGGCAGCGCGGTTTCCTTTGTTGTCTTGGAAGAGACGTTTGAGATGGTCCCATAAATCCTTCGCAGTTTTCCCAGTTTTGAGAACAGTCAGCATCAGATCTTTGGTCTTGGTGGAGAACATCCATTGACGACATAGGGCGTCAAGTTGTAGAATGGTGGCAGCGTCAAGATCTGGTGTGGGAGAAGAACTATCTATAAGGAAAAGGAGGTTGTGTGCTTGAAGATGAAGTTGAAATAGGAGAACCCATGAAGAGTATTCGTCTTGTTTGATATCTAGGGTAACAGGGATCAAAACTTTGATGTTGGAAACGGCGAAAGCCGGATGTATGGTGTTTTTATTACTCTGTATGGAAACACCAAAAACACCAATAATCATCAATGGCAAATAATCGATCCATACAGAGTATTACAGGAAATAATCGATCCATACAGAGTAATTAACGGATTCATTAACATCTGATATGGTATCAATTAACGGATTCATTACCGTTTTTGGCCTCGTGATACCATATCGGATGTTAATGAATCCGTTAATTATTCTTATTCCATAAACTCATATAAATAGTATTACAGGAAATCTGGGAGACTTCATTGCATATCGTATATTCTCCCAGATAAATAAGGTAACAGAATTATATTGTCTATTAATAAGTACTATGGTGTTCTAATCTAGCATATAGATTGGCAGCTAGAAAACTCATCTAAGTCTTATGGTCATTGAAATTTAGCATCTAGATGCGCTAAATGGAACAACAAAAAGTAGAATTAGGTTGCGCAACCATCTCAGCCATCAGATAAACAAATAAATCAATATGTGATAAACCAAACAATGAAAAGTTGGTTTTCTCTTCGCTGAACCATTCAGCGAAACTATCTCGCTACTAATTGGAATGCAAGATATATCTGAAAAGAGAAATATGCAAAGCTTTTTGTGTAATCTGCAACGCTTTTTGGCTAGTCTAGCAACCAAATCTAGCTCATATGACTTAGTCTTAGGAGGTGCTGCCGGATCTGATTAAAGTTGGTTTTCGCCAGCCTTTATTATTGATAATCACAATATTTTTTTCTGGCACCGTCAGAAAAGGAAACGGAATTGACACTAATTTGAGTTTCAAATCAAGTCTTTCAATCCAAAATTTCTATATTTAACAATTGAATTAGGAATTCTTCCAGTGAGAAAATTACAGATTAGGTCAAGACGCAAAAGGGTCCAACCAGTCTAAAAAAAGTCTGTTCTCAATCATGTTTGATTAGGCTTGTCCACTAACAGTACATTTCATCTAGTTAAAACTATCTTACTTAATCCCTCAAATGTGAACAATACACAAACAAAACCACTGATTTAAGTAAAGCTGAAGAACACAAAACAATGACAGAAAATCAAATTAAGACACAAATTGATGAAGCTGACATGATAAAAAGGAATACGAGGGCTTACCCGTTTAAGATCCAGCCGGGTCTTAGTATTAAACTGAAGTTCAAACTGAGCACCAGATAGACGCTGTCTCTTCAACCAAAAATACTTGTTCTGTAATTCATTTGGTGATACTTTAATAACCTTGTATTGACTCTTAATTCTCATTTCAAATTGCTCTCTTGACTTCTTATCAATATGTGGCGATCTGTTTACTGTATAAACTTTCCTTGTTTCAGTCAATCTAATCAAACCTTTCGATGATGATGAATCAGATGGCGATGAGAATGACTGAGATTTCACAATAAGCTTTTGAGATCCAGGTGATGTTGACGAAGATGATATGCTCAGTGATCTGTGAAATCTCAAGAGATTTACTAGGTTTTTTGATGCGTTTTTTGTTGGCATTTTGTGATTTAGGGTTTTGCCTAACCGAACACCTGAGTTCGGTTGAGTCGCAAAAATAATTTCAAAACCGAACTCTTCTCTATAGAGCCAAATGTTGAGTTCGGTTTAATCCCAAAAAAAAATCCTAACCGAACTTTACTCAGAGCTATATAATGAGTTCGGTTAACTCGCAAAAATAATTTCAAAACCGAACTCTTCTCTGTATAGCCAAATGTTGAGTTCGGCTTTATTTTTTGCGAACTTACCGAACTATGTTGTTTAAAGTTCGGTTACAACGTGGTCGAGTCGACTGAACCGAAGAAACTCTGTAAACTCAAGCACAGTAGTTCGGTTACATTTGAATTTTCATCAGCTAGCCGAACAAAAAAAAAACATTAAATCTCTGCTTCGATTTCCTGTGATTTTGGATTTATTAACCGAACTTCATTTGCAGAAAGTTCGGTTACATGTTCTTCATATAATCTAACCGAACTTTGTTGTCATGGTTGAAATTTTTTTTGTTACAATTTTGATTTTGAAGATATTTTAGGCCATTTATAACAACATTCACTAAGTTACAAGCATACTTCAGTATCCAAAGGATGTTTTTTCTCCATATTCACCCATCTCAAAATAATTTTTTTCTCCATCTTCTTCTTCTTCTTTTATCACTTTAGTCACTCAATAATTCTTCTTTTAAAAAAAAAATAATCTATTAATTTAACCTTAATCAATGATTAATCACACTAACTAATCATTATATAAAAATAATCAGGAGGGTAATTTTGGTATTAATATAAATATTTAGATAAGGGGTGACCTAGAATTACTTCTAATGTCTTACCCAAAATAAAACAATGATCCAAAAAAAAAAGGCTAATCCCCAAAAACCGTTCTTAAGAAATCGGGAATTTAAAAAGATTTCCTCTCTACACTACAGAAATCGAAATCAAATGATGAAGATAAAAACATACATAAAGGCTTTCTATCACATACCCAGGCCCACATTAGGGGAACCGGTTTAACACGCAGTCTATGAGTGATTTCCTTTCCCAATCGCAAATCCATTCACACAATCACACTCCTAAGAGCATCAATACAGGATAGATTTATTTATTTTTAGTGACACATAAGATTTTAGACTCCTGTTTGGCATAAATCAATCTCCAACAATAGGGTCTTATACTTTAGGAGGGACCAATTATTAAATATGAAGGTGTTCAAGAAAGTGTTATCTACACCTTCGATTGCACCTCCACGTCATGTTTTTAACTAATTTTCTTTAGTTCTAAGGGTTGAAATTCTCACGGTAGATTTTTTTTTAGATATGAGGTCTTATATTTACTTTATGTGTAGACCTCGTAAACAAAAGGACTAAATAAAAAATCCACATAGGAATTTTTACACCTTCTCTTGCAGATGCTCTAAGAGAAGTTAATATTTAACATTGTATTCTTTTGACTAGCTGATTATTTGACTGATGATCCCACTACCTTTTATGTTTAGGATTTCGATCCTTCTTAAATAATTCCTTAACTTAAATCGATGGTAGAGATTGAAATGTTACATGCACATTTGTTAAGGAGTGTGGAAGAATTTGGACTCGGCTCTGGAGGTATTTTATAAATATTATAGTTTCTTTTACTTTTTTGATTCGACTTCTTGCTAAAGAAAATAAAGCAATGGATTGTGCAACTAATCAAGTAAAGTTACAAAAAGCTGTAGTCGATGAATGTGTCGAAGCAATTCAGGCGGAAGTCCTGTGATCCTTTGCCTTCCTTCTGATATCATGACCGATATACTCCTCAGATTTCCAACAAAGTGCATCTTCCAGTTAGGGAAGCGATTGGATGAGCGATTAACTACTTTATGTGTGTGTATCGATCCCGAGTTACTCCAACCATTTATGTGCAATCGCTTAATGAGCGATTGGATGATCGTGAAATCAAGATTTTACTTTTTGATGGTAAAGCTGAGAATGTTGCTACAAGATTCACTATTAGTTCATTCGACGAGTACTACGGCGGGCCGATTGATCTGTGCAGTTCATATGAAGGGTTTCTAATATTCCAAAGCAGATCTAGTCCAACGCCACTTTTGTGTATTTTGATTCCGATTACAAAAGAACAAGTAATTTTGACTTCCGATTATGTTATCTACCGAACGTCAACCATAATCGGTAGGTAGATTGATTGTTATCTATCGATTATGTTCCTGCTACTATAGAAATGAGGAACATCAACCATAATTAGTAGGTAAATTGATTGTTATCTACCGATTATGTTCCTGCTATTGCTTCAAATTTCTTGTACTAAAAATTAAACACAATCGGTGGATAATGAACATAATTTACTACCGATTATAATAGTATCAAAATTCGAAAATTGAAGGATTTTGGAAAACTCATTCTGGGCCATTATTTATTCGTAAGTGAAAATGAACACTACCGATTATGGTAATACCAAAGTTCGAAAATTAAAGTTTTTTTTGCAATAATCTCATTTCGGGACCATTATACATTCAGAATTTTAATTTACTACTGATTATGGTAGTACGAAAATGCGTAAAATTGAATGTATTCGGAGGTTAAAGTACCACAATTTACTACCGATTTTGGGAGGCAATTTTTCCTTTGCGAAATACGCGAAATAAGGACTAGATTCATTTTAGGTTTGGGTGACACTATTTTGTCTTATTAGTGGCCCCTAAAAATGCTAGGATACATAAATGGACTAAACATATTTATTTCACGAAATCTTCCTCAAATTGGCCCATATATGATATATTCACGATTTGATTAGGCCACCTTCCCTATAATTATAAGAGGTGTCTTAAAATATGGGATGACTACTTTACCCTTTTACCTAATTAAAATTATAACTAATCTACAACTTCTTCTTCCTCTATTCTACAAATTTTCTTCTTCTCTTCTTCATCAGTTTATGATCATCTAAACCTGATCATATATAAATCTAATCAAAATCATCGAATTTTCATCGTCGATTAATAAATCTTTTATAAACAAATCTGTCCATAAGTATTTTCCCACAAAACGATTACTTCTAATTCGTTCTTGATTGAAATTTTGGAGGTTACATTAGTAAGTTCGATTAGGATAATTTTGAAAAAAAACCCTAGTTTTGCAACCGAACTTTTAAAAATGAAGAACACTTCGGCTATGATTTTATTTTTTGCCTAACCGAACACCTGAGTTCAGTTGATTCGCAAAAATAATTTCAAAACCAAACTCTGCTCTATATAGCCAAATGTTGAGTTCGGTTTAATAGCAAAAAAAAAAAAAATCCTAACCGAACTTTACTCTGATAACCTTTATAATGAGTTTGGTTGACTCGAAAAAATAATTTCAAAACCGAACTCTTATCTATATATCCAAATGTGGAGTTCGGTTTAATCGCCAAAAATAAAAAATATGCGAACCTGCCGAACTTTGTTGTTTAAAGTTCAGTTACAACGTGGTCGAGTCGACCGAACCGAACAAAACTCTGTAAACTCAATCATAGTTAGGGCTGCACAAGACCCGTCCACGATACCCAAACCCACCCGTACCCGCTAAATTCGTGGGTTTTTAATCCATACCCGCCCGTTGTGGGTGCGGGGTTGGTTATGGAAAAAAAACACCCGCTGTCTGTGGGTGCGAGGTTGGTTTAAGCTAATACCCGCCCATACCCGCCCAAAAAACCCGCAGATTATATACCATTAGATAAAACTAATCCTAGTCGTCCATTATGAAACCCTAATACTAGTAGATAGGATAACTGATAACCCTCATTCACTTTCTACACTCTTCTTTATGTTCGGCATCTCCTCTTCTTCCTCCTCAGTTCTTCTTCTTCACCTACGAACGACAATTACCAGAAATCTTCACCAGAAATCGACAACAACAACTTCGAATCTTCACCAGAAATCGACAACAATCGAAAAATCAATAGATTCAACACTTAATCTTCATCTGTGAACTTCCTAGATATGAATATTTTGGGGGTTTTGGTTTTTTTTTTCTCACTTAATCAAGGAGAATAGAAGTTACTCTAAATACTTGAATATAAAGCGGGTTTAAACCCGTTTAAACCCATACCCGCCCAACCCGTAGCGGGCGGGTAACAAAACCCGCCCGCTGTTTGTGGGTGCGGAGTTGGTTATGAAAAATAAAACCCGCAGTCTGTGGGTGCGAGGTTGGTTTTAGCTTATATGGTGAGATCAACATAGGACCCAAATAATGCCTTACTTTTAGGGTTTTCAAGATCAATGATTTCAATTGCTGATCCTCTTTCTCGTTTTTTTTTTTTGATTTTTTTCTGTCATATATATAAGTAATAAAAAAAAAGTTAGGGTTTCAGAAGGTTTTCCCTATTTCCCACCTCCTCTTATGTTTCGGATCGATTATAAGATCCCGTCCATTATAGGGAAGGTAGTTGTGGGTTTAGGCATCGATTATAAGATCTCGTCCATCGTTACAAAATTGCAAAGAAATCGGACCCTTGTAAAAACCGGGAAGGTTAGACCCGTGTGCGGTGCACGTCCTCTTGTGTTTTATTGCGGCAAGTTTCCTCTTTTTATATCACAAAATATCTTTGAAAAAACTTTTCATTCCTTCCAATGCAAGAAACCAAACTATAAATATAAGGAATTTTTGTCTTTTTGTTTGTGATTCTCATCGATTAAGAGAAACCAAGAAACAAGATACGTACAGATAGATCAAAAATCAAACTCGAATCATGCCTCACCACGGACCTCAATCGAAGATTAAAAAAGAGAGAAAGAAACCGAAGAGGGTGGCAAAGGTGAAAGACCCAACAGAAAGGAATGCAACAGTAATTATGGATGAATTGACACTAATACAAGAGGAGCTTGACAAGGTTAACGACTGGACACTTGGCCAGATGCAGAAAGAAAATAACAAGTGTGAGAAGTTGCTGTGGGAGGAGGAAGCAGCGAATAAAGGTGGGGAAACGATAAGGCAAATGAAATGCCGTCAAAAGAGAAAGAAGATTATAGAATTATTTCCTAAATTCTGGTCAACTGCTTTTCTGGGTGTACCTTCACTTCCAAAACTCTTGAATGAAACAGACAAGAAGATAATAATAATGGTGTGAGTACTCGAAATACAGCAACACATCTAAATGGAAAGTGAGTAAGATCTAAGACATGATAACATAAAAATTTAAGTTTATTTATTAATCTCAAGTGAAATACAAGTTACACTTGTGGGTTATTAGGAAACCTTAATTTCTTTCCGAGCCTATGAATTACAAGGAAAACTCTTTCTTCCTCCTATTCTAGACCTCTCCCTCTCCGAAAGATCTTTCCCTTTACATTGTCCAAAGGTCTCTATTTATAGGCCTAAGCAACCTTAGTGACATACATCCCATATCATCTCGCCGAGGTTACTTTATGCTTCACCTGGAGAATATTCCATAAAGTTTTCCCCAACCTTTCGCTGACTTCACGTGGTCTTGTCGGGACACCTGTCCTTTTTCTTGCGCCCTACTGTTCCTACTTCGCGACTTATCTTCTTTGCCAAGCAACCTCTTCGTGGATTTGCCTTAGTATCTTGATGGTCCTTATATTTTATTCGGGGTGGAGAGCTATCTCGCGCTTGAGATTTGTATCTCGCCTTCGGATGTTGACTGATTTGACAGGTCACTGACACGGATCTTTGACTAGGATTTCCCTACCTTACTTGGTATGACACGTGGTAATCCTATTTCGTGTACCTACATTTTTCCTTTTCTTATTCTGTCCAAGTTGCTGCGAGGATGGAATAAGAACCGTTTCAGTTTCCTTAACCGTCACGTTCTCCATACACATAATTCCACGTGGCCACGTTCCCTGGGTAACCGTCCGTCACCGGTCACCTTTACTTCGATCATGTCGTTTCCCGATTTTACTGGTCCCTTCTTCTTGCTATAAATACACTTCTCTACCCTTACTTGAGTTTCTTTTCTTCCTCTTCCAATCTCTGCTCTTTTCTTGTTTGATCTCTGCTCTTACTTTTACCTTGTTTTCTCGAAATCCATTATTTTCTTCATCACCATGTCTCCTAAAGGCGTTTCTGCATCTGCTTCAATCAAAACTCTCGAGGAATTTCAAGCCGAGCTCCAGGAGTTAGGTTTAACCTCAACTCCAGCTGTTGATTCTTCCCAAGATCCCGCTGTTCTTGCAACCCAAGAGATGGAACTGAACTACCGGTGGCTTGGTTCGGACACTTGGTCTGCTGATAAGGTGATAATCTCTCTAGGTCAGTTGAGAGCGGGACTGTCTTTCCCTTTGTATGATCCTTCAAACCCCATTTTCTTGGAGATTCTCGGTAGGCTGTAGTGCGGGGTTTTCCAGCTTACTGGTAATGCGATTCGGATCGCCAACGAGTTCAAAGTTCGTTCTCTTGATGGTATCTCACAAATTCCTTCTTCAGCGGACGAATTTGATTATTTGGATTTCAACATAGACTCTTTCATGGAAAACTATTCAGCTGTGTTTACAAGCACCAGGGAGCATCAGGAGTGGGGTCTTGAGCTTGTTAGGAAGGTGGTTTCTTCCCCCGTTAAGGAGCTTCTACTTTATGTGGATTCCCAACTTCGTCTCTCCGTTGATGACTTGGCGAGGTTTCCTTTATTAGTCGGCGGTCCTTTCGTCCGGGGTTACGACGAAAAGGGCTTTCCTCGCAATGTTCCCCTTCCCATACATTGTTACCTCGTGGGATGTGATCCCTGGAGACTTCGCTGGACTGTTCCTAGCGAGGTATGATTTTTCCTACTGCGATTTGTATCATTTGGAGCTATCAATTGTACTTATGCTTCTCAATTCGTTTTAGTATGTGATGCCTGTTGCTGGACTTGTCAAGGCGCGACAGGAGAAGAAAGTGGTTGCTCTGAACAGATATCATTTTCGTATATTGCTAGCGATTTTGTGATAATTGTCTATCCTGACGTTGCCTCTTCGCAAGGTGAACTACCCACTTCTGGGGTACCTAATGGTCACACAAAACGTTCTCACCCTACTCCTCCTCCTTCTTCTCAGGTACTATCCTTATCGCCTTTTATTTGTAAATCTTAGCCTTTTTGGTTTTTAACTCTTGACTTCGCAGACGAGTGCTCCCTGTATGGTGCATCCAAGAGGCCGCAAAAGACCCTGGATGTGGATTCCTTAGCTGCAATACAGCCTTCCGCTCTCCTTGGTCGTCCCGTTCGCACTAAGAAACAATCCCCTTCAGTTAGTGCTCATGTTCCTCCAAAAGAAGTTGATTTTGTTACCCGTTCCAAGGCTGATGATTCCCCTGTTCATCCAGGAGTCGAACATCCTAAGAGTTTTCCGGAGGTACCTCCCTATGGAGAGAAGGGAAAGCAACCTGTCCGGCATGCAATGTCAAATCCTCTCTTCGACCCTGACATTCAATTACTTCGAGGTATCTACCACAAGGCCAAAGAAGATCCGGCTATGAGATCTCGTGCTTTGGAGTCTTTGTCCGCCTTTGTTTCTGATGACTTACTCTCCCAAGACTCGTCTGTGCTTTTGAGTGCTTCAATAAATCTGTCTCTCCAGCAGCACTCTGCCTTGATGAACCATTTCTTTGTGCCTTCTCTGCCATTTTTCCTTTTCGGCTCCGAGATCTATTTTCCGAGTTCAAGTTTTGCTTCGCATGAAGTATACCGTCACATGGCCACCATCGTGGAAATTCGGCTTGTTCGCGATATGCCTAGGAAGGATGAGGCTAAAATCAAAGCTTTATCGGAGGACCTTCAGAAAGAAAAATATCATTCCCGCAAGCAAAGCCAAAAGATAGAGAAGCTTTTGAGTAAGTTCTTTTTTTTTCTTGGACGTCCCTCTATTGTTCTTGCCTTTGCTTCCACTATTTTCTTATTTTATGCCTCGTCAAGCTCGATGCATGCAACGTCAAATGAGCGCCGACGAAGCTTCCTCCTCGCTGGAAGATATTCGCGCTGAGATGGTGAACCTTACAACTCAAAATGATATTTATTTTTCTGAAAACTCCATCCTTAATGAAAAGGCTGACACCCTTTGCTTGCAAGTGGACCGTCTGTCAGTTGAATGCTCCCGTAACGAGAAACTGAACCTCCATCTCCACAATGACAACCTGCGCCTTAAGTCAGAGCTTCAAGGGGTTTCCAATTCCCTTAATACCTCGCGGAACCTCCATTCTTCGTCGATATCCAACTATGAGAAACTGAAGGAAGATTACGATCGAGTGATCAAAAGCAAAACCGAGCTCGCAGCTACTCTTCGTAGGTCTCGGAGCACTGTGGACGGTCTAAACGAGGAAATTGATTGTCTGAAGAAAAAGGTGGAACTCTTGCAAGATAAATTAGCCACTTCCTCTCGTTCAAAACCTGCGAAATCCTCTCCTCCGATCAAGCCTGCAAATCTTCATGGAAAAGGCGCTCTCGTCATTCAGTCTGACAAGAACACTTTGAAATCCACTTATGGTGAAGGTTAGGATAAAATGTATCATGAGTTATGTGTTCAACTTCAAGATTCCAACTTCAAAGTCGCCAAGATCGATCATCTATACATGATGTTCAGAGTACTTTAAATACTATCCTTCAGACGGAAGTTAGTTTTTAGGTGTATTATTATCTTTGTTTGACTCGGCTTACTTCCTTGTTTATAATGTAGTTTCTCTTATCTTCGCAGAATCAGATGAGCGTCACAAGAGTCAGGTCCTTCATATCACCAGGGAGAGAGATGAAGCTCGTGGTGACGTTTCTCGTCTTAATGAGGAGGTTGAGAGCCTAAATGATAATATGGACGAGATCATCGATTCTTCCAAGAAGGTAGCCAATACGTCCCGAAAGAATACTCAGAGCTATTTGGTTCCACTCTTTAATGACTACTGCGCTGAACATGGCATTCCTCCTCCTTCTTTTCCTTTGGATATTTTTTATAATGATGAGAAGCCTCAGGATGAACATGTTGATCCTACCAACGAGGAAGTGTCTCTTGATGACAACGAGGAACCAAAAGTTGACACCGCGAAGGACAACGAGGGGTCCAAGGCAGATTCTAGTAGCTTTACCGGGGCAGACGGCGAGATCCCTGAGACAACCACCATCGATAGTGCTATTCCTCAGTAGAAGTTTTAGTTTTGTCTTCCCTCGTCTCAGATTAGTGTTTTATAACTATTTTTTTTATGGGCGCTCCCAAGCTTGGGGGGCAAACACTTTATTTTGGAAATCATCACATTTCATGATATTATGATTTTGTTTTATCAAGCGTGTGTTTATTTGATTTCCGCCATTTGCCTCAAGTATATACTGACCATGGAAACTCTCAAAAGAATAGTGAAGCCTTTAAGTATATACTTTCCTTTTATTCTTTTGCGAGTTTTCATCTTCGTTTCTGCCTTCACTTTTCAAATCACCTTTAGTTCCGGCTTTCTTTCTTCACTCATCCGTGTTTCCTTTTGCTTTTCGTCGATGTTAAGAATGCTAATTTAAAAGAGTGAGGAGCATCGGTTGCTAAAGTATGCGCCCGGTCTTAGTTTTTTACTTTAGGTTCCTTCTTGCCCTTTCCCGTAGCCTTAGATTGTATCTTAAGCGCTTTGTAGTTTCCTGCGGATAATGTCAAAAGAACAAAAAATATAAAAGTATATACTTGCCTCTTTTTCTTGTTCGCATTATCCGATCGAGACGAAATGGTTATGAGAATGATCTTTATAACTTTGTTGTTTTAGTAGCCGTGTCTATTTCTTGCTCATCTCCTTGGTTTCCTAGTTTATGAGGTCTTAATGCGCTTCCTAATTAAGGTCTTATGCGCCTCACCCTGTTTTTAAGGGTATTACTTTGGCGAAGTCTCAGGCGCTTTCTATTTTTGTGAATAGCAATCCATCAACCTCGCCTTAATATTTTTTCTAAGTTTTCTTTTTGCGACAATATGACAGGCCTATTTATTCCCATGAATAGAAGCCCCATGACATTGCCGTCTTTTTTGGTCACACAGCTCCCTAATCTGGAGGGTGCCATCCTTTTATATTCCCCCTGAGTGCCCCTTCAAGGAGGTTAACCCTAACATGCATGTTGGTCTCCTCCCATCCGGTTATTACAACATTCATCTATTTTCATGACTTCTTATCCTCTTCGCCGATAAGGCTTGGAGTTACGAAGTCAAACCCTAAGTGGGGCTTCTTTGAGATCAAGTGCATCGTTGCCAAAACTTGCCAGATGGACATGGTCGGTAACGCTCCAGACGTCCCAGGCACCCGCGGCTCAACTGAATATGTCGGCGCCTTGGTCACATTTCAGCATCCCTTACCGAAGGCCATCATAAAAGGGGCCCTCAGCGGATAGGTCTTATCATTGCCCCTAGTTTTCTGCCTGAGAGTTGTCCACGACATGCGTTAGGTCTTTGCCTCTTGCATTTTCATGCGAACTAGGGTGCATGCTGTGGGTTCCCAGCCTTCCTAGGCGAAGGTTTTAAATTTCCCTAGAAACTTTTTATTTCATATTCATTATTTGCCTTCTAATATTGAGGTCTTACTGTCTTTGGTTACTCGGCGAATATTTATTTCATCAAAATTTCATCAAATTTTTATTGCTATGCTCTTGAAAATTGAGTACATCGATAGTTTCATTTTTATCATCAAAATAAAGTGAATACATTTATCTTATCTCGTTGCACCTTTCCTATTCTTCTTTCATACGAATGTGCTCGGCTTGGTATTTTTTCAACTCCTTCATTCGTACTGCATTTCTTATCTTGAATAGTGCGCAAAATAACGTCTGCCCGGTTGATAAAGCATAGATGAATGATCGCACCAACTCCTATTCCAAGATTCTTCCCTTCAATTCTTTGCATAAGGCTTCCATCTTGCGACGAGACTTCGCAAGATCTCATTCTCTTTTTTCCTTAACGAGAAAAGAGATGCTATCTCTGGCTTGCACGGTTCATTCCTTGAGTATTTTTTTACCATTTGCAAACCAATTTCTCTCCTTTCCTTGGGGATAATGTTTCTTCCTCGAGTAACTGCCATTGATTGTTGCATTCGATACTCCCTTTCCCTGAATTCTCTTTTGCTGCTTTCTATGGCCTTCTTCAAGTCTTCTCGCTCCTTTTGCTCACCTCGCCCCAAGCCTTCTCGTTTTTGCATGTAATGTCTTTCTTTAGTTCATTCTTATCCCACAACATATCTCTCCTCCTACATATTACTAACTGCCTGCTTCCTTTTCAAATAATTATTTTTGATAATCAACTTCTCGTTTTCCCTTGCTAACCTTATTCGTTACCTGACCAGATCCTCTTTCCTTCGCCTCTCTTGGTAAAGTTCTTCCTTTAACCGGGCCATTTCCTCTTCTTCGCGACTTTCATTCAATTTACTTTGTGAATTTTGTATTTCAACGCTTTCCTCGACCTCTTGTACCTGTGCCTTTTTGCCTCTTGACCGGTTCACCTTCCCTCCTTCTTGTGGAATTTGTTTCTCCTTTGTCGTGGGAGTTTCCTTTTTATTCTTTGTCATTTCATTTCCTTCATTTATCTTCCCCTTCTTGTCCTTTCCACCTTGTTTTTGATTGACCTGGACTCCTTCCTCTGGAATTGCGTTATTATCTTCCTCGATATGAATTTTTGCTTCATTGGTTTCCTCCTCATCCTCCTGCGTTCCGCTCAATTCTTTGCTAGGTTCTATCGTAAATACCATCAGCTGTTCGGCTCTTCTTTCTTCGCTGGCTTTCTTCCTTTGTTCCATTTTCTTTCTTAACTTCTCCTCGTAGTTATACACGTCTTTTGTTATACATTCTTTTGCATCTCTCAAATCTCCTCTTATTTCTCCAATTCCACATGGCATTGGGAACCGTATCGCCTGGTGATATGTTGAGGAAACTCCTTTTATTCCATGTATCAAAGGCCGCCCTATGGGAGCATTGTAGGGAGAATCGACATCTACGACACAGACTGTGACCTTCGTCTCTAATTCGCCAGCGAGAATCTTCACGATCAGTTCTCCTTTCGGCTTAGACGCTACCCCATTGAACCCATATATGTTATATGTAGAAGGTACAAGATCCGAGTCCTTGTATCCCATGGTCCTAAAGGTATGGTAAAAGAGGATATCGACTGAACTCCCAGTATCAACTAAGATCCTGTCTATTGCCCAAATTCTCCCTTCCTCAACTTGCTCTTCCTCCCATCTGGAATATTTTATGAATCCCAAGGTCACGACCAAAGGATTTGTGTGCAAAATTTCCCCATCATATGCATCCTTCGCCGAGAAGGTTATCTCCCTCTTCTGTCATTCCTCTAACGGCTTTTTCGTCATAACGATGAATATTTCGTTTCCCTCGAAATCCCTCGTGTGTACTCTTTTAAGCACATTGTCATGAAAGTCTTGGAGACTTTTTGCCGCGTATTATCGTATTACATTTTAATTATTTTTTTCCTCGGTCTATCTCGATCCGGTATATTGGATGATTCTCACGAGGTGGCAGGGGTGGCACATAGATCTTTAGGAAATGCGCGAGTTTCCCTTGGTATATTAAACGAAGTATAATTCGCCTAACGTTCCTGCAATCACTTGTTTGGTGTCCATGGAAGTGATGATACTTACAAAATTCATGACTTTGAGATCCTGGTGGAGCCTCTCTTCCGAAATTTGGTGGGGGCGGGATTTCCTCCGTCAGCACTATTGCCTCCCACAGTTTTTCCACAGTTGTGTTAGGTCGTGGGAGTTTCACATCTTCAAAGATTGGTCCATTAGGCCTCCTTTCCCCGTATCTGGGTCCCTGATTATTCCTAGGTTGGTATCCCGTATTATAGCTTCGTGGCTCATGATTTCTTCGTTTTGACTCCTCATACCTTTGTTGATCAATCCACTCCTGATCTCCACTTGAGACGGCTTCGAGCTTCATTGGGACTGGAACTGCAGGCTCTCCCTTTCCTTTCCTGGTTTGATCCTCTACTTCGTGCACCGTCCTTGGTAATAGCCTAGAATTCCCTTCTTTCGCTGGGGCCAATGTCATTTCGCTGACCTGCCTCTGCTTTTCCTCCAAGGCTATGTATT
Source organism: Papaver somniferum (assembly GCF_003573695.1). Lineage (NCBI taxonomy): Eukaryota > Viridiplantae > Streptophyta > Magnoliopsida > Ranunculales > Papaveraceae > Papaver > Papaver somniferum. The sequence continues at coordinate 13,143,116 of NW_020619603.1, forward strand.
CCTCCTGGTATTCCCTCAACTCATTCATCGCTATCGAGTTTCGAATAATGAATATCTGTGTGTATAGCAGGTCCGTTGGGATCAAAGCGTTCACGAAGGCTAAGATGAAGTTTCTTTCATCAAATCTCCCTGCTAACTCGCTGCACACTGTTATCCATCTCGTGACCAACCCCCGCAAGCTTTCTGTTGGCATTCTCCTCATGTTGAACAGTGTCTCTATCCCTGGTCTCAACAAGTTGTTGCTTATATACGTCGTCAAGAATATCCTCTGCAAATCTTTGAATGATGATATCGACTTTCCCGAGAGTCCATCAAACCAGGCTAATGCCTCCCCTGCTAAGCTCGTAGGGAAATATCGACAAAGTACTGCGTCATTTCGTCCCCATTGCATCAGCGAAAGGGTATATTGTTTCAAGTGTTGCACTGCACTTTCCGATCCACTGAATATGCTTGCAAGCGTTGGTAACACGCATTTCTCCGGGATGTCCGCATGCATGATCCCAGAGGTGAATGAAGAATTATCTGCTTCCTCTGTTGCTTCTGCTAACTGTACTCTTCCACCTCTTCGTGAGTTATTAATTAAAGCCCTCATGTCTCTCAGCTCGTTCAGAACTTTTTGGTTCCTCCTTTCGCCTGGTCGTCGTCTTTCCTCCTCGTCTCGGATAAGGTTCGACTGACGTTGCAGTTCGTCCTCCTGCCTCTGTTCCTCCTCATATCTCCGCCTCTGATCTTCCCATTGTGAGATCTCCAGTGCTCTTCTAAAGTCTCTTTCTTCGTCTTCATCCATTCGTCGTCTTCTTCTTCGTCCTCCTCCATCTTCCTCGTGGTCATATCTCCTTCGCCGCAGTTCATCTTCCTCCGAAGATACAATGGCATTCATTTCCACGTTTTCGTTAAGTTGCCGGTTTTTTTGCCTCAACCTAGCATTATGCATTTCCAACTGCACTTGTTGTTCCGCCAAGTCCCGGTCCCGTTCTCGTTCACGATGAAGCGTCTCCCTTAGCTGGTCCAACGTCATGTTTTCTTTTCCGATATTCTCTTCCATCTCCTCACGAGTCATCTCCTCCTCGACAACGGTGTCTGTATCGGATGTGTGCACTGAACCTTCCCTGAGGCCTTCTTCTTCCGTCTACCGCTGGTTCTTTTCTCGTCTGTCTCCCACAGCTGATATTCCGTCCCGTTTCATTCTTCCCCTCTTATCTGCCAATCGTTTGCTTTTCCTTATTACTATCACATGCGTTGCTCGATATGATGCTCTAACAATCAAGCTATCCCTATTTCAATATCAACTGAACTTTTTCCAACCCTAATTATCTAGATCTTCTATTTTCACAACCTCGACTTTCTTCTAACTCTTAGATGAGGATTGACCCCCAATCTTCAATCCCTGTTTCTGGACGCCAAAATGTGATTACTGGAAATCCAGCAACAGACCCAAATGGAAAGTGAGTAAGATCTAAGACATGATAATACAAGAACTTAAATTTATTTATTAGTCTCAAGCGAAATACAAGTTACACTCTTGGGTTACTAGGAAACCCTAATTCCTTTCCAAGCCTATGAATTACAAGGAAACCCTAACTTTTTCTCCCTCATATTCTAGACCTCTCCCTCTCCGAAAAACCTCTCCCTTTACATTGTCCAAAGGTCTCTATTTATAGGCCTAAGCAACCTTAGTGGCATACAACTCATATCATCTCGCCGAGGTTACTTTATGCTTCGCCTGGAGCATATTCCATAAAGTTTTCCCCCACCTTTCGCTGATTTCACATGGTCTTGTCGGGACACCTATCCTTTTTTTACGCCCTATTATACCTACTTCGCGGATTATCTTCTTCGCCAAGTAACCTCTTCGTGGATTTGCCTTAGTATCTTGATGGTCCTTCTATTTTATTTGGGGTGGAGAGCTATCTCGCGCTTGGGATTTGTATCTCGCCTTCTGATGTTGACTGATTTGACAGGTCACTGACGCGGATCTTTGACTAGGATTTCCTTACCTTACTTGGTATGACACGTGACAATCCTATTTCATGTACCTACAAATGGAGTATCTGAAAACTGTGGAGGTGGAAGACCGTTTAGATGTTAAATCTGGGTTCACAATTACTTTTAATTTTGAAGAGAACCCATTCTTTGAAAACATAAGTCTATCAAAAAAATTCTCCTTCTCTTGGAATCGCTGACATAAGTGGTACCAAGATCAAGTGGAAGAACAGGGGACCTAAAGATGATGTTGTTGAGAAGGGGAGTTGGCAGGCCAGCACTACCGATGTGCACAAAAGCTTTATGGATGGTTCTCTGACGAGCATCTCGCCAAAAATCAATATCGTGATGAGGTAGCTGAAAAAATAGTATATAGTCTATGGGCATATGCTCCAGTATATTATATCGATGCCACCAAAACCTCGATGTCTATGGCAGGTATACATGCAGATGAAAACGGCCTCTTTGTTTCTGATAGCACAACTGAACTCTGTCAAAGGAAGCAAAATGAGAAGTTGATGGAAGTACATGCTGAGTATTTAAAGGCCAATGAAGCGGCACTCACGAATAGGTGGGATCTGAAGGAGACGTATGTTTTACAGGTAGAGACGGAAGAGAAGGTATTGCGCCAGCAGCAGAAGACAGAGTTATGCAGATCTATCTACGAAAAAAGGAGTGATACAACCAAAGACAATCCTTTCTTTTGGTTAAATGCTTTTATAAGTCACGGTGCACTTGCCGATATCTTGAACGAAGATGATCATAAGATATTCCGGTATTTAGAGTCTGTAAATGTTGAAGAAACTGAAGATCCAACGCTCCTTTGTACGATTACCTTAAACTTTAATGAGCGAAATCCATACTTCGAAAATGCAAGTCCTAGAAAAACTTTGGGAATTTTAACAAAATGTCACACTTTGGATTTCCGATTTAATAATGTGCCATCGTTTTTTTCTAAATATATAAAATGCCACAACTGTTATAAGTTCCGTTAAGGCCCACCGAAATTAGTCAATCTCGTTGGAACCGGTCAATATCTCAACGGAAGAGATATAAAAATGGTTGAAATTAGTTTTATATCCTTACAACTATAACTAAAGCTTTGCGCCTACTTCTTCTTCTCTGGAAATGAAAAAATCTCTTCCACTGTATCGGGTTCTTAACAATCCCTACCATTATTTAGATGATTTGAAATCGTTGTTGCATTCTTGTAATCGGTGTAACTTCTTCTATACAAATCACAACAACCAAAACCTAATTTTCAAGGTAGGGTTGGGGAAGTGGTGGTGGTTCTCATGGAGACTGGGTGGTGGTGATTATGAAGAGGATGTATGTGGAGATTGAGACGATGCTGATGGATGGATGATTAGATTCAATTACATCTTCTTCTACATACGGGGAAACAAAAAAAGCCTGTTTGTAATTGACAGTGAAATTGGGATTTAAATATTGGAATTGAATTTTTTTTTTTGTTGGATTTTGTGAATGAATGTCCTTGGATTGAAGTGTATTTAGACTCCTGATACTGGTAGAATAAATGGGTTATCCTTAAATTCGAATTTGCAGGTGAAGAAAGTTATAGAACGTGTTGATTTTTTAATGCAAATTTCTTGCACATCAGCTGTTAGTGAAAATTCTATAACTTATTCTGCAATATCAGGTCCTGAGCTTGCCATTTCGAAACACCGTCATAAATGTAAGTTCTCTAATATTGCTCATTTTCTTATTACACCCTTGCTTGCTATTCTAGCTGCTAAGTTTTATTTTATGTTATTGGTGCCTTATACTTCATAGTGCCATATATAACAACATTTAGCTGCATAGAAATTCATGCACAAACATAAAATTTCATAAAAATAATAAATCAAAATTTTGGATATTTAGGGAATTAGAGAAACAAACATTTTTATAATTTGGAAATACCTACATCTGGATGCACAAACATAAAATTTAAAATCAATCATCAATCAAAATTTCATTATCCAAAATTTGAATCTTCAGGGAATAAGAGAACTAAGATCCATAAAATCATACCCGAATTTGATTTATGTTCATAAATTTTTTTGATTGATCTTCCTTGGGAACTAAACTAAACCGAAATTCATAATCGTGGAGAACATCCCCATGATTCACAAAACAATCCTCAAAAATGGATCCTGCGTGTTCCATGTTTAACGATCAAAGGCAAGAAGACGAAGAAATTGAATATGAAGCTTTAACTTCGGTGGATAACCAATAATTACGATCTTCATGAAGAAAACACTCAGTCAGGGAATCGGAGAACCAAGACTGGCAAAATCATACTCGTAATTTGATTTTTGCAATCCCGGTTGATCCGAGAACTAATTTGAGGCAGGAAGACGAAGCATTTGAGTGTAGAGGATTTTGGTTACACATTCGAGTCATTCCTCACCATAAAAGCTAAGGCACGCGTGCAAAAGAAGGGTTTGGTTTGGATAGCCTCACCCGTAGAGTTAACTTTGTGAGGACAAATCTGAACCACCACTAACACAGACAAACTTTGCCAAACTGTGTTTTATATTCTTGAAAGAGAACTTAAGTTGTATTCAATAAATGAGTCGATTACAAGCTCATGATTGAGTATTTAAAGCAAACTAAACTTGTTTATCAAGTAAGAGTTATCAATTTAAAGAAGCCAACTAAATAAGAAAACTAATTAAGCTAAACAGAGTTCAAATAAATAAGGAAAACTAGCTATATATGGTAGACAAGGCAAATGAGGTCATGGGATAAAGATTTAAATTTCTTTTTACGATATTCTCATTGTGTAAAGATAAAGATTTGAATTTCTTCTTAAATTTTTTTCTTTCGTTAATTAATAAAAAACAAATATAATGAGGAATTGATTAAAAATAAATATAATGAGGAATATATGAGATTAGTCATCAAGAAAAAAAAGAAATATATGGACAGGAGTTAGATACTGGATGTTCATAAATATTATTCGAGTTTCAGAAATGGGCTTTAAGTGTCAAAATGAAATACACTTCTAATTTATAAGGCTAAGTCCTATGGGCTAGATATTTAGCTATTAGATTGGTCATCCACGTTAGCATGAACAACCTCCTAAATCCTATAGGATTGCTAATTTAGCAGTGGATTGCTGAACCAAACAGCGCCCAGCGCTGAACCAAACATCATTTGACCAATAAATTGGTTGACTGGATGATGTTATTTCTATACAAACATCACATTCCATAATTAATTATTATTTCCAACTTGTCTGTATTACGAATTTGAAGCTCACGAATTATAGTTTGGTTTGGAGACAATTTCCCTTGATGAGTGGGTATGTCTACACGTGTAAGTTGGATGGTGAGGATTTCAAGTAGTCATGGTACTACATCTGACTAGGTACCAAATGTGCAGTAAATATCACGAGAAGATATGTATTTGTCCGAAACAGTTACTTAAAAATGATCCGGCGCCGAACAATACAACATTTAAGTTACTTTTTGAGCGCTAAACAATTCAGCGTTTCAATCTCGTTGATAGTTGGACTGCGAGCACTTGTTAGGAGAGAGAACTATCAACTATCATTATTAATTTTTTTCCCATACTTTTTTCATGATTTGTAACACTTTTTGGCCAATCTAGCAGTTCAATCTAGGCCATAGGGATTAGCCTAAGACTCACCAGCCGACTTAGAAACGGTTACGGGCTTAAACAAAAAGGTTTATTCCAAACTTTTTCTTGTTGTGGAAGTAATTTCTTTGTAAATCCTTTGTTCCTTGTAAACCTATATGTGTTCCTATAAATATAAGGTACTTCAGTTTTTTTTTTTTTTTTACTGCGAAATCAACCACTAGTTCTTACTTATTCGTTATAGATGTACCATATTTTACTACAGTCCAAAAATTGGATATTAACTTAGCAACCGATGGAAATCTATCTGTTGAAGCGTTGGATGATAAATCTGTCATTTTATATAGGAGTCTTGAGCTTCCTGCGGATGCAGATACTGATAAAATCACAGTTGTTTATATCGATGGTTCGGTTATAGTTAGCATTAAGAAAAAGACTCTTATATGGGAATGCATTCAAAGTCGGACATTAGAAATATGGTCATAATACACACACATTGGTCCTGCATTAACATAGTGTAACACTATGACAAAGAGTTGTCGGCCTTGTAATTGTAAAAAAGAGGAAGGACGCACATATGGGATTTAAGATGCAAGAAGTAAATTCTGCTCGACACGAAAAACACAGAAAAAAGAAACACAAACAACGAAAACCTTTTCCTCTCCAATAGAGCACCCATTGGGTTTCAGAGTATTAAGTACATCTTTAAAAAAAAAAAAAAAAAAACTAAAAACAAAACGACCATCATAACGTTCCAAAACTCGTCTGCTCACACCTGAACCATAAGGAGAAAAAAAAAGAACATAAGAGTATCTCCAACAGAAGGTGTAAAATATCATCTCCAACAGTGAGAATATATGACCTCAAATCTAAAAAATCATCTCCAACAATGAGAATTTTAACTCTTAGAATTAAAAGAAAATTGGTTAAAACATGACGTGTAGGTGCAACCGGAGGTGTAGATAACACTTTCTTGAACACCTTCATATTTAGTAATTAGTTCCTCCTAACTTGTAGGACCCTACTATTGGAGATGGATTTATACCAAATCGGGGTCTAAAATCCTATATGTCACTAAAACTAAATAGATCCACCCTCTCTTAGAGATGCTCTAAAGAGAACAAAAAAAGAATCACCAAAAGGAAGTTTTTTTTAAGTACAATCCCATTATATGGGACCTACAATTCACCCAAAAATGATTCTCCATTCCCGTGGTTCATAGTTTAGTTAAGTGTGACCATCTTGGTGGTGTTTAATTTGTTGGATGGTCTGTTTAGAAATACCTTGTTCTTAAAAAACTGGTTATGTAAAATAATAAGATATATCCTGGTATTTCATGGGGCGGACGGATGTTGGATGTTCTAGTATGGACGACCGTGAGCCGAGTTGTCCACCTTCTGAATCGAGATTGCATGATTATGATCTACTAATGGAAGTCCATTGTAGTTAGATGGTGCCGGGTTTGCCGTTTGATGGGGTGGATGGATGGCTGGGTATGACAGATCTGGTGCCGACCTTCTGAATTGGATGGTTTGGTATGACAGATCTGGTGCCGACCTTCTGAATTGGATGGTTTGGTATGACATATCTGGTGCCCACCATCTGAATTGGATGGTTTGGTATGACAGATCTGGTGCCGACCTTCTGAATCGAACGCCTTCGGTGAATATAACCTGTACCATAACGCAATGGAGGTCCGGCAACAGAACCTCTACGATAACGCAATGGAAGTCCATGGTTGAAATTGATATTGAATGAAGTCCACTATCGTAATCGAATGATTCTCCGCACCTAAGAAAAATATAAAACAAATAAAATAATAAGAGGAATGAGATTTAATCGGTTAACCAGAAAGGTCAAAAGATCGATAAACAAACCTGCATCTAATGGATGAGCAGCCATAGGTTTTTTCAACATAAAACTTGCATTTAGGACATCTCTGCCATTTATTTTTCTTGGCAGCTTCCATTAACATAATATCTTCTCTTCCTCTCTCGTCAACATCCAATTTTTGAAATTCTGCACATACTATGCCGGCATGCCATGGAACTTTACATTGTGCACAAAACGATCTTTTACAATGTGGACATTCTGTTTGTATTATTCCTCCCCCATCCTCATCAACTAATAAGGGCGCTGAGAAATCCTTGAACGGACAGTAGAATATCTGGTCCCCAAGTAGTAACGCTTCGCATTGAGCTCTACCCCAACGATCAAACACTTCTGTTGGTAAGATTGACTTACAGTATTCAGGTTCTAGTACTCCTTGGCATTTCATTTCTGGACATCCAATTGATATTACATTCTCTTGAATCTTCGATGCCACATATCTTGTAAATCAAAATACATCAGAATCCAGGAAATTGCAATTCAAATCTCATCTAACTAAGGTAATATATTGTAATACAAACATGATGAATGCCGTGAGGTAGAGTTTAAAGAGCCAAATAGATGTGTCATTTGCAATCCTGCTCAAACGTAAGTATTAACGTCCACTTAACTCAAATCCAACAGATTTGCAAGCTCGATAACTAGGCATGTCGAATGTAACAAGTAGATAATATTACAATTCTAGCATTTCCTAGGAAACCCGGCAATCTCTATGTTGCCATTAATAAACATACAAGGATTGATAAATGCCGTAAGTGAGTTTAGGTTTGAAAGAACTTATATTTAACAGATACAACAATGAACCAGCAGCTAATGACCCTGCAATAGCTAATATTGCCATTTAGAAGACTTGATTCTACTGAATTCAAATTTTACTGTTTCAGCTAATTTTGCTTAAGAAGGGATTTTTTTTTTTTTTGAAAGAATGCTTAAGAGGGGATACAATTCTAGGAAAACGATATTGCTATACTATAAGTTCTCGACGACTAATAAACATTTCTAAGCGGATAACTCTAACTAATAACTAATGCATAAAATAATGATTCTTACCCCTATTATAAATTAGCGCCAAAATTATTAGTTTTTTTTTTTTTTACCTGACAATACATTCAGAAGTCAGAACAGTAAGAATGTGCGCACCCTTTAATCTCAAAAGCTTCATCAATCATCTTCTTCTCCACACAAATATCACATATAAAACTCTCTTCAACCCTTTTCGTCTTCTTCTTCTTCGAACCAGAACAATCACCATTTTCAAATACCTTAACACCCAAAATGGGTTTCTGAATCGATCTATACGATTTAATTTCCATTACCTCATCATCTTCGTCGTCATCATCATCATCATCATCTGTTGTTGTGAGATCAATCACATCCCATATCTTACTTTTAGGGCTTTCAAGATCAATGATTTCGATTGACGACTCTTCCTCTTTTTTTCTGAATTTCTTCTGTCATTGAGTAATTGAAAATAAAACGTTAGGGTTTTACAAAAAGAGTAACTGTGGGTTTAGGCATGGACGAGGCAAATGAAGTCAAACTATGGTTTTACCATTGTGTAAAGATAAAGATTTAAGAGTCTTTAAATATTTTTCTTTCCAAATAAAAATGAAATATAATGAGGAATATATGGAATTAGTCATCGAGAAAAAAAAAAGAGAGGAATATATGGAGTTAGTCAGCGTACAACATAAGCCAACCAAGTACAACGACCGTGGTCAAGGTTGATATTGAGGGTTACAAGCGGAATAGTTTTGAGCACCGTTCGCACGGTTCTCTAAATGATGTTTAAGTTTCCACAAGAAAAGATGCAGCGTATTTTGGCGATAAAAATATCAAAAAAAAAGAAGCAAAAAAAACGACTCTGCTGGGGATCGAACCCAGAATCTCTGGTTTCGTAGACCAGCGCCTTATCCATTGGGCCACAGAGTCTTGATGTTGTTAGTCAATCAAAAGGAAATTGAAGACCTAGAATTCTAGTAAAGAGGAGATGGTTATATTAAGCTCTAAAAAATCAAGGTGATACCATTTGGAGTACACAAACTCCACCTATATGTTGAGAGTTATAAGAACTCAATTTTCCCCAAAATGATACAAAAACCCCAAATCTGTTAATATGGATGAATTACATCCATTTCATTTTCAAGAAATTCCCATCCTATCTTCCCATCCATTTCTTCTTCTCCATACGAGATTTATAGTCTCTCTTCACTCACACCACCACCAACAGAACCTCCTCCAATTCTTCCCGCACCACCATCGGAACCACAGTCTTCTCCAGATTTTCCACCAACATAGCCTCTTTTTCTACTTCCTCTCCTATCACCGACATCGACACCTCCAAATACCGTACCAACATAAATTTATACAGATCGACAATGAGAAGTGAGGAAAAGAAAAAGGTGAAAATCGAACTAAATCTAGAGATTTGATTTTTTTTTTTATTTTTTTTGTGTGTGTGTAAGATTGATGTGATTTTTCTTCTCAATCTATCTATTTTCAAGTTGGAGGTCAAAAAAACAGGTCTCAAATGTCAATTGGGTTGTCGATTTGATGAACTAGGTCTAGGGTAACGAAGAATTGCACTACAAAACAAAAGGCCTCTTGGGACGGCCAAAAAGCGTCCCAAGAGGACAAAAAACCGTCCCAAGAGGTATTAGGGACGGTTTATGTACCGTCCCCTGTTCCACCGCCACTAATACTATTTGGCCATGTTTTCTTTTTGGGACGGACATATTTTAGCCTTGATTTAAATATTTTATGACTATTAGGGACGGTCAGGCCGTCACCGTCCCAAATATCCTTCTTTAGGGACGGTTTTTTCAAAACAGCCGTCCCTAGAAGTTACTTTTTTTGTAGTGTTGGTCTCAAACGATGAATAAATCAAGTTTTCCTTTGATATTCTAATTACAGGCTTAAACAGATTCATAAATTTATTTTTGAGATGAATTGGATTGATGAAATGAATTTTTGAGATGAGTTTATTTCTTTGTATGGTTTTCTTATGTTTAGTTATTGAGATTTAATGAGATGAATTGATACATGTTTCAAGTATGTTGTTGTTTAAATTTAAAGCAAGCTCAAATTTAATGAAATGAAGTTACTGGTGGTTGTGGCCTGTGTTACCCCTTTTCAAAATTGTGTTACCCTTTTTCGATTTCGAAAAGAAGAAAACTTTCGGTCTTTGAGGTTAAAATTGGCTTTGTTCCAAACAAGATTCTCTTGATTGTGTAGGCACAACATGGTTGCTAAGATTTAGTATGTGAAGATGTTTTTTTATTTTGGTTAAATCGAGATGCCAATGTCAAGGATAAAAGTGATATAGTCTTTGGAGGTGTAGACCCAAAACATTACAATTAGTGAAAAGGGATACCGGCATGTGAGTGAATGAAATCATTATTATTGACCAAAATGCAATGAGAAAACTTTCCTTTCAGTTACAGAGGATTCATAAGCACCGTATGTAGGGGCGAAATAATTTCACAGAAAAAGTGATCTCGGCTCGATCAACTAGTTCGATATAAGATTTTGACTTTCTATTGTCGATATAATTTTTGAGAAACGAAGCGCATTTTCCAACATTTCTTACAAGTTTTTATAACTACAGCAACAAATTTCTGCTTCACCAGTAATGGTGATATAATAAATAATAAGAACAAGACGGAACTAGTTATTTTTAACAGAGCGTGCCATAAATTTAAACATCGCCAAAACCATCTCCTCCTCAAAACAAAACAAAACAAAAAAAGTCCTTTGATGGACCCATATTATGCGGTTTTGTTAAGATTGGCGGTTCTAGTGGCATCGCCATTTCACGAGGCATACGGATGTTGTGGTACGAATGATCGGTGGCCAAGGTGGCCACCTTCTGAACCATAGGTCATTGTTGAATACAACCTGTAGGAGAATAATCTTACAATGAACGTCCAGTGCTGTAATTGAATGCATGTCCACACCTAAGAAAAACCGTAAACAAAATAATCAACATTATATTTATTTTTTTGATCCAAATAATAACATTTTAATAAGACGGGTCGATTAATTGAGTAAAAGGAAAAGCCTTTAAAGATCGATAAAACAAACCTGCAAACTATGTGTGAGCACCCATAGCTTTTTTCAACATAAAACTTGCACCTGACACATCTTCGCCATCTATTTTTCTTTGCAGTTTTCATTAACATAATATCTTCATTTTCTCTCTCGTCAACATTCATTTTTTGAAACGTTGCACATCTTATCCCTTCATGCCATGGAACTTTACACCGTGCACAAATCAATCTATTTCAATGTGGACATTCTGATCGTATAATTTTCCCTCCACATCATCAAGTAAGGGTGCTGAGCAATCCTTATATGGACAGTAGATATTCTGGTCCCCGAGTAATAACGCTTCACATTGAGCTTTACCCCAACGATCAAAAATATCTGGTGGTAAAATTGACTTGCAGAATTCAGGTTCTAATACTCCTTGGCAACTCCATTCTGGACATTTAACTGATATTACGTTCTCTTGAATCTTCGATGTCACATACCTGGTACATCGTACAAAGTTATTACATTGCAATACCAAACATTACGGATGGCTGACTGGCGGAGTTAAAAGGGCTGAATAGATATGTTATTTGTAATCATGCTCAAACTTAAGTAATCCAGTCCACTTAACTCAAATCCAATTACAAGTTCATTATTTTTAGTTATATAACCTACTATCCGCTACTAATTCCATGCAATATCTCCCTCTAGTAGACCTGGCTAATGTAATTACTAAAAAATTACAACTCTAGCATTTCCTAGGAAACCAGATAACTGGTATACGTTACCACTAATAAACAAACGAGGCCGGACGAAATAAGTGTGTTTAGGTTTGCAAGAACAGTTAACAAATACCACCATTAACGAGCAGTTAATGGCCCTGCAATAACAAAGATTGTCAAGACTATACATTCTATTAATTCAGCTAATTTTGCTTGCAAGTTCACTATATCCACCAAAAACGATCTTTGAGCTTCCAAATTATAATCAAGCTATATGTAAGTTCTGCTAACTGCCCACCTGATTTTTTTTTGTTTGATTGAATGAAGAATTTGGTGTTCAAGATTTTGGAACTATCACCCAGTAATTTTACTTCTGCACTATACAGAGCCACCACCTTCGTTACCAATGCAAAACAGAATGATTCTCGATTAAAAATTATTTTCAAGGAAAACACTGATTAATTAATCAGTAATTTATAAAATTAGGGTTTTTTTACTTTTTATGGTTACCTGACGATACATTCAGAGCAGTAAGAATGCACACACCCTTTAATCTGAAAAGATTCACTAATCATCTTCGTCTCAAAACAAATCTCACATACGAAACTCTCTTCAACCTTCTTCTTCTTCTTCTTCGAACTAGAATGATCTTTTACCTCATCAATTACCTTAACACCAAAAAGAGTAGTCGATCTAAAAGATTTAATTTCAATTATCTCATCATCATCATCACTATCAGATATGGTAAGATCAACATAAGACCCAAATGATGCCTTACTCTTAGGGTTTTCAAGATCAATGATTTCAATTGACGATCCTCTATCTCGTTTTTTTTTATTTTTTTCTTCCATTTAAGCAACAAAAGAAAGTTAGGGTTTTGGAATAAGGTTGTGGGTTCCGGCATCGATTATAAAATCTCGTCCATCGTTTACAAAATTGCAAACAAAATCGTACCCTTCTACAGTTTTACTTACGTTGGACATTAAACCCTCTTGTTTTATTTTGGTACGTTTCTGTTAGAACAAAGGAGAATATTTGGTTTCTCTATTTATGATTGGCTTACACTGCAAGAAAATATTCTCTAGATATGTTGCTATCTATACGAGTATGTGGCATGTATAGGATATATATATACACGTCTTGTAAAACCTCTATTGATAATAAGAAACCCTAATCATGCTTCTCCCGTGGACATAGGCTATAGCCGAACCACGTTAAACTGTTTCTTCTTTAATCTGTTTTAGTTAACTGCATAACATCTTATGCAGATCCAATATTGACTGCATAACATCTTAAGCATACTGCATAACATCTTATGCATAACAACATGGTATCAGGGGATCGTTAACGATCATGGCCGTTTCTCTGTAATCAAGTTTCGTTTTTCTGTGTGTTTATTATGGCACAATCAGATCATAATACTAGTTTGCGTTTAACCTCTGTCTTGCTGAACGATGTCAATTATGTCAGCTGGTCTAGGGCTGCTTCTCTTGCTCTTGGGGGTAAAAGAAAATCTGGGTATATTGGTGAGAATATTACTTGTCCAGATGTTAAGGATCCAAAGTATGATGATTGGATTGCTGATGATCAACTTGTTCGCATGTGGCTTCTTCAGTCGATGGAACCACATATTTCAGAAATTTTCTCGTTCTTAGAATCTGCAAAGGATTTGTGGAAGTCTGTTGCTAGTTTGTATGGCTTACGGAATAATGCTGCTCCGGTGTTTGAGCTGAAACGTGAGATTGCCGAGGCTGAACAAGGTACGAAAAGTTTTACTGAGCATTTTGGTTATTCAAAAAAGATGTGGGATGAACTTGATACATATCGTCCTCATACAACTGATGCCAGAACTCTCTTGAAGAGGGTTGAGGAGGATAAAATCTTTGATGTGCTCAGTAGTCTCAAACCAGAATATGAATCTCTTAGAAGCACTATTCTCATGAGTGCTGATTTGCCAAGTCTGTCTAGTGTCTGTGCGATTGTGCAGCGTGAAGAGACCCGTAAGAAAGTTATGAATCATGTTTCTAAAAGCACTGTAGATCTGGATGCTTCTGAATCCAGTGCTCTTCTGAGCTCCAGAGATGATAAACGCAGAGCCATGGACAAGAATTCTCGTGCTAAGGGTAAGAGAGAAGTTTTTCATTGTGATCATTGTAATAAAACGGGTCACACCAAGGATCGTTGTTGGGATATTTATCCTCATCTTAAAGATAATTTTGACAAAAATAAGCTTGCTCGAGCTGTTGTGGCTGATAATTCATCCTTTACTATAGACCAGTTGAAGGATTTCTTTCACCAGTTGGGTAATAAGAATGAGCGCAAGGCCAACCATACTTCAGGTAACCTGCTAGCCTTTCTTACTACGCATGTTTCCAACCGCCATATTTGGATTATTGATTCAGGAGATACAGATCATATGGAAAATGATCCTTCGTCAGTTCATGCATTTATTTGCAGCTCTCACAAAAATGTGTCTCTTGCTAATGGCTCTACTGCTCCTGTGATGGGCAGTGGGAAAGTGCATTTTTTTCCAGATTGTTCGCCATCTAATGCACTTGTTGTTCCCTCGTTTCCTACTCAGTTGTTATCTGTTGGTCAAATCACTAATTCTGTGAATTGTGATGTTACATTTACCCCTACCTCGGTCATCTTTCAGGATCGAAAGACGAAGAAGACGATTGGTAGAGGCATCTTTTCTCATGGATTGTACCTGTTACGCTCTATTGACATGGCATGTCTCACTCACAGATCAACTCCACAGTTTCTTTATCATCAAAGACTTGGACATCCTTCCAGTCGTGTTTTGTCTAGGATTTTTCCCACATTTTCTGTTCAGTCTCAAGTCTGTGATGTTTGCCAGTTTTCTAAACAATCTCGTTTTCCATTTCCTAACTCTGTGACTCGAGCTACAATGCCTTTTGAATTAATTCATTTTGATTTATGGGGTCCTGCTCCAATTGATGCTTATGATGGGTATAAATATTTTGTTATCTTTATAGATGATTGGTCACGTGCTACATGGATCTATTTACTCAAATCCAAAACTGAAGTTTCATCTGTATTTGTGGATTTTCATTGTATGATATGCAACCAATTTGATGCACAGGTTAAAATTCTTAGATCAGATAATGGCACTGAGTTTGTCAAAGGCCCTCTTCCAGGTTATTTGGGTAGTCATGGTATTATCCATCAAACTAGCTGTGTTGGTACTTCACAGCAAAATGGTGTTGCTGAAAGGAAACTCCGTCATATTCTGGAAACAACCCGTGCTCTTATGATTCAGATGCATGTTCCAAAGAAATTCTGGTCTCATGGTTCTCTGACGGCCACTTACTTGATCAATCGTCTGCCTAGTCGTGTGCTTGAGTTCAAATCTCCATTAGAGGTTTTAAAACATCATCATCCTGGCATTTCTCACTTAGAGTTTTCGGTTGTGTGTGTTATGTACATTTACAGGCAAAGCATCGTGATAAACTGGATTCACGGGCAACTAAGTGTGTGTTCTTTGGTTACTCTTGTACAAAGAAAGGATATATTTGTTATCATCCACCCACTAGAAAGCTACATATTTCTCGTGATGTTGTATTTGATGAAACAATGGCTTATTTTCAGTGTGATTCTGGTAGTCGGTCTCAGGGGGAGTGTTATACAGATTTGGCACCACTTCTAGTTATTAATGAGATACCTACTGCAACAGATTCCCACAGAGATAATGGTGATGAGGTAGAGTTGGTGGACTTACCTACTGCAGTGTTGGATGTGCATAATGAAGCCGTTCATGAAGAAGCTTCAGACAATAATGTTAATGGTACTGATGATAATACAGGACTACAAGATGTGCCGCATAAAGTTCCAGAAACTGAGGTTATGGTTCCACAAGATCATCAACCAGTGGTACCAATTGTCAGAACCTCAAGTCGTGAGAAGAAGGCTCCAGAGAAATACAAAGATTTCTTTACATATCATTCCGCTGCGTATCCTATACAAGCACATTTAACTTATGATCCTGTAGGTTCTTCACACTCTGCATTTCTAAGTACTATATCCAGTCATCAAGAACCTAAAAACTATAATGAAGCAAATTCTAATCCAAAATGGAGGGCACCAATGGAGAATGAGTTACGTGCCTTAGATGTAAATAATACATACAGTATCGTCAAGTTGCCTCCCAGGAAGAAGACTGTTGGATGTAGATGGGGGTACAAAATTAAATACAGAAGTGATGGAACTGTTGAGCGTTATAAGGCAAGATTAGTGGCAAGAGGTTTTACTCAGAGATATGGAGAAGGCAACACAAAAACTTTTGCACCAGTTGCAAAGATGAATACTTTTCGTGTTCTTATGTCTCTTGCACTTAATAAAGATTGGAAATTGTTTCAAATGGATGTGAATAATGCATTCTTACAAGGTGATCTAGAAGAAGAGGTGTATATGAGTATACCACCTGGACACCCTCGAGAAGGAGAGAGCAATATGGTTTGCAAGCTTAAGAAGGCAATATATGGTTTAAAGCAATCACCACGTGCATGGTATGCAAAGCTAAGTTCAGTACTCATCCAGAATAAGTTCAAAAGGAGCTCTGCCGATTCTTCCTTGTTTATTAAAAGAAGTAATCTTGGTACAACTATAGTTCTAGTGTATGTTGATGACCTTGTGATTACAGGAGACAATCAACAAGAAATTAGAAATCTTAAAGCAATACTTCATTCCAGATTTGACATCAAGGATTTAGGAATACTGAAGTATTTCCTGGGATTAGAAGTTGCTTACTCAAAGAAGGGTATTTTTCTGAATCAAAGAAAATATGTGTTGGACCTGCTAAAGGCTACAGGAAAAATGGGAGTAAAGCCTTGTGATACTCCTACAGAAATTGGCAACAAACTTGATAATGATGGTGATGTGTTAAGTGATATTGGGTCATATCAAAGGTTAGTAGGCAAGTTAATTTATCTCACTGTTACCAGACCTGACATAGCATATGCAGTAAGCTTAGTCAGTCGTTATATGCATACACCTCGTGTTAAACATCTGAATGCAGTAACTAGGATTCTACAGTATTTAAAAGGATCACCAGGATCGAAGAGGAGTTTTGATGACAAAGAATGAAGCCTATTCAATTTCTAGCTACTGTATAACAGCATATTCAGATGTTGATTATGCTGGATGTCCAGTTGATCGTAAATCAACAACAGGGTACTGCATATTCTTTGGTGGTAATCTGGTTACATGGAGAAGCAAGAAACAAAATGTTGTTTCTCGATCAAGTGCTGAAGCAGAATACAGAGCCATGGCTTCAACAACTTGTGAGATTGTTTGGCTGCGAGCATTACTTAAAGATTTGGGTTTGTCACCTCAGCCAGCTAAGATGTTTTGTGACAATCAAGCAGCGATACAAATAGCATCAAATCCCACCTTTCATGAGCGTACAAAGCACATAGAAGTGAATTATCATTTTGTTAGAGAGAAGGTATTGGCCAAAGTAATATGCACTCCCTTCGTTCGTAGTCATCAACAACTGGCAGATTTTTTTACTAAGGGTTTACCTGTCAATCAATTCAATGGAATTCTATCCAAGTTGGGCTCCATTGATATCTTCGCACCAACTTGAGGGGGAGTGTTGGAACAAAGGAGAATATTTGGTTTCTCTATTTATGATTGGCTTACACTGCAAGAAAATATTCTCTATATATGTTGCTATCTATACGAATATGTGGCATGTATAGGATATATATATACACGTCTTGTAAAACCTCCATTGATAATAAGAAACCCTAATCATTCTTCTCCCGTGGACGTAGGCTATAGCCGAACCACGTTAAATTGTTTCTTCTTTAATCTGTTTTAGTTAACTGCATAACATCTTATGCAGATCCAATATTGACTGCATAACATCTTAAGCATACTGCATAACATCTTATGCATAACAACAGTTTCCTTTCAGTATCTTGCCGTGGAAGCAAAAATATCTTTGAGAATCTTTTATTCGATTTTGTAATAAATCTGATGTACTAATCTTGTTGTGGCTTCAAGATTATAGACATCCCAAATAGCCAGATTCCTCTTACTAGCACCAATGGGCACACCCATAAGTGATAGGGAAAGCCAGCTGTTGAATCAAATCTTCAACACCTATACTAGTCATTGACTATTTTTCCAAGTTCAGTTTTAAGCCAATCAACACTTCAAAAATCATATCAATAGAATAATTAATAGCCTCCTTACCTCCTCTTTCAAAGCATGTAGCAAAATAATAATATCATATGCAATCTGTATATGAGAAACAATTGTACCGCCCACCACCACCGTTTATCTTGCTGCAACAGCCTTATTAGAGAGAACTTCAACCACTAGGAAAAGAAAACAAAGGTGGCAAAGTGTCATCCTTTAGAAGACTTGGCTCTGCCAGTAGCTTCCCCATTAACGAGATTTTTGCGGCAAATGGACTTAGAAATGGTAAAATTCCACGTCATTCACTAGAGTTCTCGTAAATTTCAAAACAAAAAAAAATATGATCAGAAGGAGAAAATATGATTTAAAAAAAAAACAGTACTATACATATGACTGAAATGATGGCGTACATGACTGCATAATCAAGGCGGTAAAACAATTTTAGTGTGCACGAGTAGCACATAACAAATATTAATAGGTCCATTGGACTTATGTTGATTGGTCAAACAACAATGTATTTGAAGAACCGATTTTATGGGGACCATGATTTTTTTGGGGGACCATGGTCCTATTAGGCCACCTACCCTACAATGGTAAGGATGTCCTAAAATCAGATGAGATTACTAATTTGGCTCTTACCCTAATTAAATTAACCCTAACTTAATAACTACATCTAACTTAATCTAAAACAAAAACCTAAACATAATCCTAATCTAACCTAACCTAGCCGCACAACAAAAAAAAACAGTTTTGAGGAACTGTTCTCCTCTTCTTCTTTCCTCTTCCCTCATTTCAACATCGTCTTCATCGATTAATCGTCGATTCATAAAATTTTCATCGTCGATTAATCAATCGACTATAATAATGGTTCTTCGAAAGAAAACCAATAGACTCCTAGGAACAGGTCCCCCATTAGGACATCTAGCAAATCAGCCAAGTGATTTTGGGATTCATAAAGAAGTGGAAGAGCCAAGTGAATCCATAATCCCATATAATAGACGCAGTAAGAAGCCTGATTCTTCCATGGGACCGATTCGCAGGTATTTCCCGAGAAACTCATTTCTTTTAATTTGATTTTCATCGATTCAATTGATTAGAAATTATCAAAATAGGGTTCAAACTGAAGTTACAGCGTTTAGTTCGGTTAGAGCGTCTTTTATTGTTGCCCTAATTTCTTAACCGAACTCCATGAAACGAAGAATACGAAGAACAGTTCGGTTTTATAGGATTGAAAACTAGGTTACCGAACTCGTGAGTTCGGTTGTTTCGCAAAAAAATTGTTGAACTGCCATGTAACCTAACTATAGCCATATTACCAAAAATAGGAAAAAAATCCATGTAACCGAACTGTTTGATTTTTCCCAAAATTTCTAGTACCCACACTACCGAACTCTAGCACCTTTGTTCGGTTGTATCGCATAAATTTTTAAAACTTCCATGTAACCGAACTGTACCCTTATTACAAAAAAAAAAATGGCCATGTAACCGAACTGTTCTTTTTTTCCCCTATATGTTTAGTACCCATATAACAGAACTTGTTCCAATATGTTCGGTTTGTTCTAAAAAACTTTGACAAATCGAACCCTTGGCTATTTACATATATATGTGGAGTTCGGTTTTCTCGAAAAAATAATTGAGTAACCGAACTCTACCCTGGAACACGATTTTTTTTTGTTTAGTGGCAAAGGTAAGAAATCCAACCAACCATTAACGGAATATTTGAGAACTCCCACGCCTAGAGGCCCAAAACACTTAGGTGTCGATAAGCGTGGAACCAAAAATGCTAAGCATGGAGGTGGGTCATTACCGGGTGTTGTCATCCAAGATGGTGTCAATAAAGATAATGTTGACAACGTAATCCAACAAGTTAATGAAGAGATCCTGGAAGAGAAGAGCAGTCAAGAACATAATCAAGGTGGAGAAGATGAACTAGCTCAAGGAGGAGGAAATGAGGGTGGCGATGATGAGGGTGAAAAAGATGAGGAAGAAGGAGACAAGGATGGAGATAAGGATGATGATGAATCATAGGAGGACTCGGATGAAGAGGAAGAAGAAGAGGAACTAGCAGACATAGTGGTAAAGAAACCTAGAAAGACGCTTAAAAAGCCTTGTGCTAGATATTCATACATTCCTCATAAGGATTTGTGTTTGTCGCCAAAGAATCCAACATATGGTACTCCAAGAGATGGCGGGGAGGTATTGATGGGCTACAAAAACTCATGGGCTACCAAGATCTTTGCGACAAAGGTATGGTTCAATCTTAACCATCAAGATTTTGATTTCTCAGTCATTTTATTATTAACTTTTGACATATATTGTTATTTTCTATATATATTAGTATATAAGATATGATGTTGTTTTTTTAGGATCATAAAAATGATGTTCGTGTTTTGAAACGTCAAAAGAACAAGGTATGGAATATAGAAAATGAGTGTGATGAGGTCCGCTTGGCGGTATTTGATTGTGTACTCTGGAACGGGATACGACATGCGCACCAAAAATTTGATGTTGTCACTGTTTCTGCATTTGCCGAGAGGGCTTAGCCAGAGACGAATACCTTTCATCTACCTTTTGGTGAGATGGCAATAACTACGGATGATTGCTTTAGAATCACAGCCCTACCAATTATGGCATGTCGTATTTGTTTGTCTTGTAAGTGCAATCCATTATAAGAACTTCATAGAAGGATTGAGCCAATTGGACACTCTTCGGATGGGCAATGAAGAGATGAATTATTTCTTATTTCAGACCTACCTTCTTTTGAACCGCGTAGCCTTTCTCTTGAGCCAAAAAAAACAATTATTGCATTACTTTTCTATCCTTCTATTCATTCCTTTTAATCGTCTCAATTGCATTGTAAATGGTGTACACAGATGATACGTTACCCGGGTTATCTTTCTTTAACAAGCGAAGCATTTTGGAAGGTGGAATACACAATTTCCTATATGCAGCTATTTTTTCCATTTCTTGAGGAGTGAGCCTTGCGTCCATTGCATGCCTTTCAAGATCATCCGGACGAGGGTGGTTATGACGACCTACCACCTTATCCATGGCTAGAAACCATTTCTTCGTTAATTTTCTCTTGCTAAATACTAGCTTGAACGGACATTTGATTTTCTTTGAGCACGTTGTGTTCTTCCTCGTCGTCTTTCCTTTATACTCATAATCCTTCCTCTTGTGACTAACATTGGGATCTCCACTTCTCTCACAAACCATTTCTAAACGAGTGTTACTTTTCTTTTCCATTCAAAACCAAGAGGATATTGACTCTCTTGGCATGTTCTCTAGCCCAATTCTTCACATCAATAGGTAAGTCAAATTCTAACTCATTAGCATAGTGATGAGAACCAATCGGAGAAGGTTGATCATGCATTGGTATAGGTGGGGATCCCATCTACAACAAATGTAACAACATCAATGCAATCACGAATAAGTTCGGTTACATGATAATTTTATCGGGAAAACCGAACTACGCGTTCGGTTGGTTAAGCAAGTTGCAAAGCAACCGAACAAATAAAAGGAACAAAGTTCGGTAACATATAAATTTTATAGAAAAAAACGAACTTGGTGTTCGGTTACTTTGTATTTTATGTAGATAACCGAACTAGACACTGGAACTTCAGATTTTTGTTTGTTTGTTAGGTTCGGTTGGTTATGCTGTTAGGTTCAAGTTTGCGAAATAACCGAACTTATTAAACCTAGTTCGGTTAGATAGTTTCTACATGCAGTTTGCGTACCAACCGAACCTTATACACTTATTTGTACGTAAAGTTCGGTTAGTTGGGAATCAACCGAACATAACGTTGTATGTCAGAACTTCCATTAATATGGAGTTCGGTAACCTGCGTGTTTGGACAAAGCAACCGAACTACACCTTCAATCGAGTTCGGTTACTTATTCATCTCACATGGCAACCGAACTGCAGCTTCAGATGAGTTCGGTTACTTGTTCATCATATAAAGTAACCGAACTGCCCAAAATCCAGTTCAGAAATTTACATTTTTAGGAAATTTCTGACCAATTGAACATACATTATCTAAGTTTGGAGCATACCTGGACACCCAAATACTTTTCTTCCGGTTGTGGTTGATAAAATCCATCATTTTCATCTTGAGTTTCATTTTGGGGAAGAATACAATCACCATCTAAGAAATAAGCCAAATCCGGATCATTTTGAAAGTTAACAAATATTCTAGGAGAGGATGGAGATGAAGAATCAGATGAGTTTTCATCACTTGAATACTCAAAGTTAGTGAATTGGAAAAAAAAATTATTTTCCATGTTTTTCTCCTTCATCTTCTATAACTATACTCTCTCAATAATTCTACTCATCTAATAAAAAATCAATCTTTTAATTTAATCTCACTAATTATTTTTACAAAATAATTTCACTAAGCATTTCACTAATCAGAACCTAAAATTAAATATGGGATAGTTTAGGTATTAATTAATTATCCAGATATGGGATGACCTATGTTTACTTCTAATGTTTTACCCAAAATAAAACCAAGATCCACAAAAAAAATAATGGTCCCAAAAAATCGTTCTATTTGAATGTCTAGTAGGAGTGGACCCACTTTGTGGAGAGTCAACTGGACTCAATCATGACAAGTTAACTGGACTAAGTGAGGTCATAACAAGTCACATAGCAAGTTAATTGGATTCAGATTAACAAAATCATGGGAAAAATCTTTAAAACCATTGAGAAAAAAATCCATAGCGAGTTATATGCTAAAATCGATATAAAAACCGCTACCAAAAGGAGAAAGTGGTTTCATTTATTTTTCTATCTTAATCTACTATTATTTATTTTTTAATCGGTAATATTTTTTTATCGGTAAAGACTTTGTGCGCGACATACGATGGCCTGGTGCTAGGTTATATGGTACACAGAGGATAAGATAATTTATTAGAATAGATAATCTGAAAGCATACTGCATCCTCTTATTTTTAAGCTGCCTATTGGGGGGCCTAGGTGAATTATTTGGGATTATAGATTCTTTTGCCCATCAAGGTCAAGGGAATAAGGGGTATCCAAATTTAATAAATTTACTAAGTTAACCTCATTATTAAAATCCAATCCTAAACATATCCTTTTAAAACCCAAACATACTCAAATCCTTTTAAGATTAAAAATTACTCAAATCATTTTCCTCACAAACTAAAATTGAAATCTAACTCCATCAATCGCTTCTAACGATATCGCCCGATTTAAAAAATTATGTCATCACTTTTTTGGAAATAAAAATAGTTAATTTAAACATCGTTGATTGCAATTCATTACTCTTAATTATACTTGTGATTGATTTACCCATTCAAAATTGAAAAATACCAACAATATTGGGTTTCTGTATCCATGTCCATATGGACCGATTTCTATGATAATCGGTCTATGTTCATGATCACGTCAACCGATTATTTTGTACATGTTCTCTGGTTAAAGAATATTTAACCAGAATCTGTTGATGCTCATACCAGTATTCCCCCAATTCTAGTATGGAAGAAATACCAAGTTTTTGTATTTTTTCAACTAGAATCGAATTATGTGAAAGTTCACATAAAACGATTGTTTAGTATTTGATTTCGTATAAAGACCGATTCTTGTTATGATTTCAGTTAATACTCGTTCATATAATGAGTATGAAATCATACTGGATTTCAGTTTTGGTATCAATTAAAATGAATATAGTTTTATACCCGAATTGAAAATGGGTATAATTTTACACCCAATTTGAAAACGAATATGTATGAGTATGAGAGTATCGCATAATCGTTCTACGTGTACATTTATATAATCTGATTGTCAAAACAGATTCATTTGTACATTTATAAAAACCGATTGTTGGTTTAATATGTGAGTCGAAAAATCTCAACCCAAAATTGGTCGACGAAGGCACGAACATAAACCGATTCTTGGTTGAGTATTCCAAAAAAACAAGGATCCGGTCCAAGCCAGTAGGCCTCAAAGGTTCAAGTCAGGGATCATTCCAAGGGAAGGAGCACAGATTCAGTCTACTCAAATTAAGATAAATGAGACGGAACTCTAGGAAGAATCCTCAAGCAAGGGAACCTCACTCCGACTTGCCTTTACTCTGAATCCATCTGGAACGAAACCAAGGCTCTCAACGGAACTTCACCCCCATTTTTTCATGTTTTGATGATCATTTAAATTACATGATATTTAGTTTAATTTGATTAAACATCAATTAATCACCCAACTAATACTAATTAATGTTTCCCTTTTACTTCTTAATGTCTGTTTTTGTACTTTAGTAACATGCTCCAAATAAACTGCCTATGATATTGAAAATATATAACTAGTTATTCTAACTAAACAAAATAGTAAACATAAAATTGGTTAAAAAGACCAAAATCAATAATTTTTGGGTGAAAAAGACATGTAAAATTTGATATTGTTTAAATGGACGAATTTGTAAAAATAGCCAGATGTAAACAGTTTCATCCTGCCCATTTTCAAATACTTTTTCTTATTTTTAATTTACATCAGGATGCATCCAGTTTCATCCTCACTATTTTTTAAATCGAGTTTCATTCTTGCCATCTTTTTGGTGTCCATTTCACCCATGCTAATTTTTACTCGTCCATTTGAACCATGTTTTAAGAATATTTGGACAATTAACCCAATTTTCGTAAACACACTGACATTTACTATTAGGGGAGGTATATTTTCACTATCGACATTTAGTTTTGAGAAGTAATAGTACTGTAGAATTTGATTTTTTGTTTTTCTTTCCCATGATTAAAGATCACTGACATATGTAAAACTATAAAAATGAAAGCATTGAGATGGCTGCTCAAAGATTAGCATACAATCATAGTCCCATCTCAACTATGACTCTATGAGTATGCTACTCGTTTTATGCCTTCCGTTAACAAGGTGGGTTCTTTACCAACTGAATAATAACAAGAGAAAAAGGCGAATTAAATGGGGATGAGGTTAGCTTGAGATTAGATTTGAATTCTGATGCCATTCATGCGATGAAGATGCACGTAAAAATATAAAATAAGATTGTTTTTATAGCTGAATCCGCTAAATGGAGTAATTAACATAGAACTCGTTATTCTTCCATTTAAACATCGTTAAAACCACCTTCTCAAAACAGAAAAACAATCTTCAACTGAACCTATTATACTGGGCCTCGGCGGTACTGATTTGCCATTAAATGGGGCGTACCTAGGGCTGAGCAGAAAAACCGTAACCGCGGATTTCATCCGTATCCGTCCGCAAAATTGCGGGTGAAAACCAATCCGCAAGAGTTATGGACCGGACACGGGTGCATTCTCAAATCCGCACGCGGTGCGGTTACGGTTGCGGTTGGGATTTGATAACCGCGGATTACCCGCACCGTAGGACAATTAGGGAATTTAGTAAAGTATTTAGGGTAATATGGAAAGTTTGCGGACAGAATAGACCTCATCGTCTTTCTAATTTCTTCTTTTTCTTCTTTTCATTCTTCTTCATTCTTCTTCTTCTTCTCATTTCTTTCCTTCTATTTTTCTTCTTCTTTTTCTCTGTGTCGAATTCAATCAGAGGATTGAGTTAAGTGGAAGAGTGATTCATAGACTACTTGATAACGTGATGAATTGAAGAAGTAGGTGTCGTCTCTAGGTGTTAATCCGAGTTCTGGAAGAAGATAATCGGTAAGATGAATTAGGGTTTCATAATCGATTTTGGATTTTGATTGAGATGAATTTAATTTGATTAAGGATTTGACGGGTTTGCTTTCGTTTAGGGTAGAGATGATTGCATGCAGTTTAAATATTGGTATCTTTAAGAAATTGAAGTCCACAGAGAAATTGGGTTTTCTGAATTTAGAGTTCGAGTAGAATTAATGTTGTTTGTGAGTTTCTGGTAGTTTTTGAAGGAAGTGGTGTTTATTAATTTAGTGATATGAAGATGTTCTGAAGATGAATTGAAGAATCAAAGAGTTAAGGTTTCCGTTCTTCCCTAAATTAAGAACTAGGGTTTCATAAGAAGTTCAAAGAAGAATTCGAAGATGGAATTGATGTCATAGAATGATGGTTAGGGATGGGTTTAGCCTGAATTAGAGTTTGAAGTTGACGAATAGCTTGAAATTGTAGTTGATGATTGATTCTGTTTTAATGATTATTCAAATGCTTATCATCATCATCACCAATCATATTCTCAGATAGACAATACTCCTCCTATCCAACCACCATGAGTTTCCTCAGAAGCAGCAGCAGTGGCTAGCCAAATTGCTTATTATCCTCCTTACACTCAACCACTTGATAACCCATCAACATCTTCTGATTCTCCAGGTTTGAACCCTGCTGCTGCCGCTGCTGTTGAGGCGTTATCACAATTGACACACTTTGCTGGTAATATGGATGCAGCTGAGAGAGCAATGGTTGCTGGAGTGCAAGGCAGACATTGGAATCCTAACAATGAACTAGGAGTTGGAGGAGGATGAAGAGGAGGAGGAATGTACAGTCAAATGCCAATGCCGCTTCAGCATGCTCCCTATCCGGTTGATTTTAGGGTATGTGGTTTTGTAACCGTTACTAGTTTTCTTTGCAGATGAATGCTAAGATCATTTATTGCCTGTATTTAATCAAACTACGCATATTTCTGAAATTGGATTGTTCTGTTGTGGTTTAATCAGTCTTAGGCTTGCTGATACCTCTTGATACATAGCATTTTCCCCCTTCCAGTCGGCATCTAGTTACGGATTTCGCATGCCTAGTGACTTATGCTGCTTAGATGGCTGATAGGGAAACTTTTGGAGGATTCGCTTGCTTAGTGACTTATGTTGCTTAGCTGCTTAGATGATTTTTGTGATTAAATCCGCGGTTAATCCGCAACCGGCCCGCAAAATCCGTTGATCCGCAGAGGAAAAATCCGCGGATGATTGGGCCGGTCACGGTTCAATTTTCCAAATCCGCAACTTTGACGGTTTGGTTGCGGGTGACCCCTAATCCGCATCCGTCCGTCCGTTGCTCACCCCTAGGCGTACCAATATATTGGTATGAACGATCCGGAGCCAAGGTGCTTACCCTCTGAGTTGAAGCCATTTGGGGAATAGAAAAATCGTACGTTGGAGTTCCAGTTTTGTAATAGAAGGTAAGTCCACACCTAATAAAAACCGTGAAGCAATAAAATAACATAATAATCAGACGGAGATTTAATTGATTAACCATAGAGTAAAGAAATCGCAAAAAATCAATAAGACAAACCTGCAAGTTAACGTTGAGCACCCATAGCTTTTTCCAACATAAAATTTGCACTTAGGACATCTTTTCCATTTTTTTCTCTTTGCTATTGCATGTAACGTAATATCTTCATTTTCTCTGTCGTCAGCATTCAATTTTTGAAACGTTGCACATCTTACCCCTTCATGCCATGAAACTTTACACCGTGCACAAATCAATCTATTACAATGTGGACATTCTGATCGTATTATTTTTCCTCCACCTTCATCAAGTAAGGGTGCTGAACAATCCTTGAATGGACAGTATATATTCTGATCCCCAAGTAATAACGCTTCGCACTGAGCTTTACCCCAACGATCAAAAACATCTGGTGGTAAAATTGACTTACAGAATTCCGGTTCTAATACTCCTTGGCAACTCCATTCTGGACATTTAGTTGATATTACGTTCTCTTGAATCTTCGATGCCACATACCTGGTACATCAAAATACATCACAGTCGAGGATATTGCAATACGAAACATTGTGAATAGATATGTCATTTGTAATCATGCTCAAATCCAGTCCACTAACTCAAATCCAACTACAAGCTCAATATTTTTACTTATTAGACCTACTATCCCCTAATAATTCCATGCAAGTCTGATAGACCTGAATAAATGCTGTAAGTGAGTTTATATTCTCAAGAATTCATATTTAACAAAACTATAATGAACCAGCAGCTTAATAATGACCCCCTGCAATAACAAAGATTGCCAAGATTTTACATTTTATTAATTCAGCTAATTTTGTTTATAAGGATATTATTTGCCCAAAATGATCTTTCTAATTATAATCAAGCTATATGTAAGTCCTTCTAACTGTAGCTAATTTATGTCACCTTCTTATACTGTTTATATTTGGTTGATAAATAATTTTGTGTTGAGGAGTTTCTAACTCAGATTATTCATATCATCACACAGCGACTTCACTTCTGCACATAGTGAGCCACCACCTTCATTACTAATGCAAAACACAATGATTCTTACCCTAAATTAAAAATTATTGTCAAAGAAAACACTGATTAATTAATCAGTAATTTAAAAACTTAGGGTTTTGTTTTTGTTACCTGACCATGCATTCAGAACAGTAAGAATGCGCACACCCTTTAACCTGAAAAGATTCACTAACCATCTTCGTCTCAACACAAATCTCGCATACAAAACTCTCTTCATCCTTTTTCATCTTCTTCGAACCAGAACGATAATTAAACTCATCGATTACCTTAACACCAGAAAGAGTAATCGATCGAACAGATTTAATTTCAACTATCTCATCATCATCATCATCAATGGTAAGATCAATGTAAAATCCAAATGATACCTTACTTTTAGGATTTTCAAGATCAATGATTTCAATCGGTGATCCTCTTTCTCGGTTTCTTTTTTGTTTTTTTTCTACCCTGAAGTAATAGAAAAAATAAAGAAAAAGTGTTAGGGTTTCGGAATAAGATAATTGTGGGTTTAGTACCTTTAAGTAGCCTTAGAGCATCTTCAAGAGAGGGTAGATCTATTTATTTTTAGTGACACATAGGATTTTAGACCCCCCTGTTTCTCACAAATTCATCTCCAACAGTAGTGTCTTAGAAGTTAGGAGGGACCAATTACTAAATATGAAGGTGTTCAAGAAAGTATTATCTACATCTCCGGTTGCATCTCCACATCATGTTTTTAACCAATTTTCTTTTAATTTTAAGGGTTAAATTTCTGACTGCTGCAGATGATTTTTTAAATATACGAGGTCCTACATTTACTCTATGTATAGACCCATAAATAAAAGGAATAAATGAAAAATCCACGTAGGATTTTTTACACCAGAAAGGTTAACGAGTGGACACTTGCCCAGATGCAGAAAGAAAAGAACAAGTGTGATATGTTGCTGTGGGAGGAGCGAGCAGCGAATAAAGGCGGGGAAACCATAAGGCAAATGAAATGCCGTCATTATAGAATTATTTCCTAAATTCTGGTCAACTGTTTTTCTGGGTGTATTTTCACTTTGAAAACTCTGGAATGAAACAGACTAGAAGATAGATAATAATGGAGCATCTGAAAACTGTGGATGTGGAAGACCGTTTAGATGTTAACACTCCGGGGGGTTCACAATTACTTTTAATTTTGAAGAGAACCCATTCTTTGAAAATTTAAATCTGTCGAAAAAAGTTTTCCTTCTCCCACAATGGAATCGCTGATATAAGTAGCGCCGAGATCAAGTGGAAGAACAAGGGACCTAAAGATGATGTGTTGAGAAGGGGAGTGGGCAGTCCAGCACTACCTATGTGCAGAAAAGCTTTATGGAATGGTTCTATGACGACCATCTCGCCAAAGATCAAGATCGTGATAAGGTAGCTGAAAAAATAGCACATAGTTTATGGCCATATGCTCCAGTATATTATATAAATGCCACCAAAACCTCGGTGTCTATGGCAGCAGGTATACATGCAGATGAAAACGGGCTCCCTGTTTCAGATAGCACAACAGAACTCTGCCGAAGAACGGAAAATGAGAAGTTGATGGAAGTACATGCTGAGTTTGTAAATGCCAAAGAAGCGGCACTCACGAATGGGTGGGATCTGAAGGAATATGACTTACAGGTAGAGACGGAAGAGAAGGTATTGCGCCAGCAAAAGACAGAGTTGTGCAGATCTATCTACGAGAAAAGGAGTGAGACAATCAAAGACATTCCTTTCTTTTGGTTAAATGCTTTTATAAGTCATGGTGCACTTGCCGATATCTTGAACGAAAACTATTATAACATATTCGGATATTTAGAGTGTGTAAATGTTGAAGAAGCTGAAGATCCAACACTTATGTATATGATTACTTTAAACTTTAATGATCGAAATCCATACTTCGAAAATGCAAGTCTTACGAGAACTTTTTCACATTGCGTTGAAGGAGTGGACACAAATGGTTGCACCATCAAGTGGAAGGATAGCTTCCGCAATGGACGTGAATATCCTAGGGACCAGAATGTGGGTTTCTTTACTTGGTTTTCTGGCTGTGGCCATGGTTCGACAGGGAAATCTTGATGAGGTGGCAGAACTAATTATACAGGATTCTGTTAGAAAACGATTAACAATATTTATTTTTAATGGTTTTAATAAAATAATAATTTATTGTTTTTTTTTGTGAATGAAAAACTTATTAGTCCTATATTGTGGAGTTTCCACTTCTTAAATTGTTTTATTCCATTATATAAAGAAATTCACTACTTTTGTAAAATCTATGTGAAAGGGGTTGCTCTATATTTTAGAGGGACCCCTAAGGGAAAATATTTTATAGCGTTTCTTAAGAATTCGCGATTTTCGTTAACGGTTTTTTCGGAGTTGCCAAGCTCAAGTTGAGCATCTACTACATATGCTAGTAGTAGGTGTAGTAGGGTGTTTTATCCTGGAGATATCCATCCTGTGAGGGCTATAGCATCACTCTTGAGTGTAGTCGGGCGCTAATGTCTTAAGGGCAACGTGTTGAACACGTGACTCACTCTGTTTTTCCAAAGTTTTGCCTTATTGCTGTTGTGGAGATATGAGAAGCTCGTTCGTTTCGTCAATCGATCAATTCCATTATAAAGGAGCTAAGTATCAATAACTTTTGCTTATTTGATTTTTTTTCTTTATTTTGATTATTGCACCCAACAATCTTAAGACATTAGAATTTGTAATATTCGAAAATGGTTGGTTGGTTTGTGAATCATGGATGTTAATTATGGAGTGAAAAATAAAAACAATTTTTTGTCAGCTGTAGAGTTTCAAGATTATCTCTTAACCTAGAAGGAATTTTGATTAACCCTTTTGACACAACGTAGTAGACATCCTGATAGTTACCCACGTAAAATTTCAGAATTTGTGGAGTTGTAAAAGTATTTTTTTGATATTTTACAAAACAGATAAATGTTCATGAAAAATTCTGACGGGCAAACTTTTGTTGTTAACTAAAGTATTTTTTATGGGGTAATCATGAGTTTTTTGATATGGTGGTTCAAACGAAGTTTGTAAATCTAGATAGTATCTTCAAAACTCATATTTTATCTTCCGTTTCGGAACTAAGGTTTGTGAGATGTGGTGTATTAGGTGATTGGGAAATTACCGTGTCTGTGGTCAGAGTATAAACGAAGATTGTGACATGAAATTGAAAAGGAACATGGCTACCAGGCGCATGTGGATGAACACAAGTCTTCCAAAGCTGACAAAGGCGGGAATATCAAACTCAACTCTAACCATAGTCTTCATAAGAAAGGTATGTTTCGTAAAACTGAATCCGGCGTTACTTTAATTAGGGTGATTGTTATGTTTGTAAAATTCCAGGCCATACGGTACTAAAGTATAGACAACATAAAACCTTAATAAGTAGAAAATTAATGCTAATTTAGTTGAAACAAATTAGAACGAGTTCATTGACATGATGTCGGAAGTTATTTTAACAACCAATGTGAGAGACCAGAAGGTGGACTCTGGAACCACCAAGAATGTTTGTTGAAACATAGACCTGTTCACCTCCTATCATAGGATAGGGGATGTCGAGAAACTCTTTTTGAGTAACTCATCTGCAATAGAGGTTGCATAAAATGAAAAGGTCGAGCAGAAGTTCATATCTGTAATACTCTCACATTGAATGAAGTTTTCATGTTCCAAGCATATGCAAGAATCTTGTATCTTGTTCTATTGTAGATGGAAAAAGATTTAAGATCTTAATTAAATATGGAAAACTTGTTGTAACAAGGAAGTTATTTTTTAAGCAAGAGTTATAGGACTTTGGGTCTATATAAGCTTAACGGAAAAAACTGACGATGTGAACATAGTTGATTCTTGTGCCTTCTTTATGTGATTGATTGTTTTATGTGGTAAGCTTGTAACCGTAAACTTATAAGTCATGCTTAACTGGATAGCATAGGCTGCATACCCAAATTTAGTTTGGACTTTGAACACAAAAGTGAAATCTGTGAAGAATCAAATATGTTATAAAACCTTTTAGCACAAATGTTCAGAGTAATTATAAGCCTTTAGAATTAATTCATTTAGGCCTAGATGACATGAGTTCAACCCGAAATCACTGTGGTAAAAGAAGGTTTATAACTTCCGTAGATGATTATACGAGGTACTGTCTTGTATACTTGCTTAGGGATAAGGATGATGCCTTAGAAGCCTTAAGATGTATAAACTTGAGGTTCAAAACCAATTAGAAGCCTTGAACATAACAATTGTATCCTTAAGAAGATGATAATTGTCATGTTGATTAGTTCAGGATTACCTGCGGCCTTGTGGGGGGAGGCAGTCATGTTAACTAGTATATCCTGAATAGAGTACCCTTAAGGATCAGATAAAACTCCATATGATTTATGGATAGGTAGATGACCTTCTTATGAATGCGTCGAAGTGTGGAGGTGTTTGACTAAGTTTTCCATCCGTCTTCCTAAAAGAAGTAGATAGAAACTAAAAATGTTGATTGTGTCTTCATATAAGGTATGCTGAGTATACTTCTACATATAGATTTTTGGTTGTGTGTTCTAATTTTTCAGACTTTGGTGTGATTTTTTATGACTTTGGTGTGAATACTATTACATAATCTAGGGATGCTGAGTTCTTTGAAGATGTTTATTCTTAAACCTGTACCTCATTAGAGATGTGTTGTTGATCCCCTAGATTTATCTTCAAATAGTCAGAACTTATCTTAAAGGAATATGAAGTTACGGTTGAGCCTAAGAGAAGTAAAAAAATTAGACTTGAGACTTCTTATGAAGCCGACTTCATAACATGCCTAGCTTAGTCTAAGCCCCGTACTTGTAAAGAATCCTTGATATCTACTAAAACCCATTCTGGTAAGAAGCTTCATTTAGTGAAATGGACTCAGTCTGTCGGAACCTGACTTGGGAGATTGCTAGTTTACCTCCAGGGAGTAAGACCATGAGATGTAAATGAGTCTTTAAGAGGAAACGTTAGGTAGATGAAACTATAGAAAAATTTATTAGGCTAAGTTGGTAGCTAAAGGATATAAACTAAAAGAAAGTGTAGATTTCCTTGATTCTTATTCACTTGTGACGAGAATTACTTCTCTTGAGATGTTAATTGATATTGCTGCCATTAACAACTTGGAGATACATCAGATGGATGTTAATACAGCTTTTCTAAAACTGTGAATTGGATAAAGAAATTTACATAGACCAACCTGAGGAATTTGTAGTGAAAGATTATGAAGACAAAGTTTGTAAGTTGAACAAATATTTGTATGGTTCCAAATACGCACGTAAACAGTGACATGAAAAATTTGATCATGTAATAATGTGTAGTGGATTTACGTTAATGAATCTGACAAGTATATTTACAAGTAACTTGTTAAGGATGTCTGTGTGATTGTATGCTTGTATGTTGATGATATGCTTATACTTGATACAAACATAGATGTGATTAATTCCACTAAAAAAAACATGCGCTAAATGAGAACGTTGACTTGAAAGACTTAGGCCCTGTTGATGTAATCTTAGGGATGAGGATTAGAAAATAATCTAGCATTTATAGTCTTAGTCGTTCTCATTATGTTGAATTTTGTGCTGAAGAGATACAATCAGTGTGATTGTAAGCCTGCTTGTACTCCGTACGATTATTCTTGTAGACTCAAGAAAATTAAGGATAGTGGAGTATCTTAACTTGAATACTCAAGAGTTATAGGATGTCTGATGAATTTAATGAACTGTAAGTGTCCGTACATTGCCTATAGTGTGACTAAGTTAAGTAGATATACTTGTTGTCCATAGCAAGAGCATTGGGATGCACTTAGTAGAGTATTACGGTACCTAAAATACTCTATTACCTTTTGTTTGGTTTATGAAAGGTATCTTGTTGTCCTTGAGGGACTTTGTGACGCAAACTGGATAGTTGACTCAGAGGAGTCTTAAGTCTACGAGTGGATATGTTTTCACTCTAGCATGAAGGTTTGTTTTTAGAAGATTTCCAAAAATACATATATTGCTCAATTCATTATGGAATCTGAGAGTATTGCGATATATAAAGCACGAGAGGGGGATGAGTGCCTAAGATGCTTTTTAGAAGACATTCCTCTCTGGCATAGGCATGTGCCAGCTATATATGTATATACTGTGTTAGCCAAGCTATAATAGCTAAAGCTAAAAATAACTAATCTCAATTGGAGTTATTTCAATTGATTGGATAAAGTCCAAGGAGAATATCGCGCAACCTTTGACGAAAGGTTCATCCAAAGAGATTGTTAGAAACACATCGAAGAGGATGGGGCTTAAGCTCATAAATTAAACTTTCCATGAAGGATACTCAACCTTGCTGACTGGAGATCCCAAGATCAAGGTTTCGAATGACAAAACTAATTTGTGGTGGGTAAAGGTAAACACTATCAAAGAATTTCATTCTTTGTCCCTTCCCTATGGTGTAGACGTGATAGTGTGACTGCTTTCTTTAGAATTCGCGATTTTCCTTAATGTTTTTTTCGGAGTTGCCAAGCTCAAGTTGAGCATCTACTACATATGCTAGTAGTAGGTGTATTAGGGTGTTTTATCCTGGAGATATCCGTCCTGTGAGGGCTATAGCATCACTCTTGAGTGTAGCCGGGCGCTAATGTCTTAAGGACAGCATGTTGAACACGCGACTCACTCTGTTTTCCAAATTTTTTCCATGTTGTTGTTGCGGAAATATGGGGAGCTTGTTCATTTCGTCAAAGCAATCACTTCCACTATAAAGGAGCTAAGTATCAATAACTTTTTGCTTATTTAATTTTTCTTTGTTTTTGATTATTGCACCCAACAATCTGCTGAGGGACAATTGAATACTATTATAAAAGCAGTGGAAATTGAATAAATACCCTTATTGTCCATGGGTCTTCATAAATATCGTACACACTATAATTATACCCTTAACTTTCTAAGAGAGAATCCATATAATCATTAGTACCATACTTACCCTTCCGTCTTCTATAACTTCATCCATCGGTGAACTCATCCAAAACAAAATTATGTTTGTCTCCACAACCTCCATCTTCGTCACCACCATCGCCGTCTGCATCTCCACGAAAAAGCGATAAAACTAAACTCCACCACCATCACCTCCAGCACCACCTCATCGTCCACCGTCTCTACATATTCATCATCATCTCCATCACTACCTCTTATATTTCCACCAAATCCACCACCTACAGCACCACCTCTTCCTCCCAAACAGTCGATTCAGATTCAAAACCTAAATCTGGTGATGATTCAACGAAAAATTAATCTTCAAAACTTAATTTCGAGAATGAGAAATTAGATTCTTTTTGATTCATATGGATTCGGTTTAGAGAATCTAAATTCTACGGTAACAATGTTAGTTCTTAAATCGTCACCAACAATTTGATCTAGAGATTCTTTTGAATTAAAAAATAAGTTTTATCTCCTATTTTCATTCTAATTAGTGGCTATTATTAATGGATAATTTTTGAATTTCAAAATGTAAAGAAGAAGAATTAAATAAGTAATTTTAAGATATATACAAGACAAAGTTTTTGGTTAATTTGATGTTTAGACATAGATTTTTGCACCTGATTAACAATCTCTACGTAGGAAACGGTGGTGGTAGGGAAATGGTGGTAGTGGTGAATTCTTCTTGCTTCCGAAGAAAAAGGGTGCACAAATGATGGTGGTGGTGATGATTTCCTGGGTTCAGAATGTCGCAACATTTTATTGGTCTATTAATAATCACTACTCTCAATTGTTTGGTACGGTGATTTACTTCCTAGTCTATATCAGGAATGACATTTGAAATACTCCTTCCGTTACTTTTTAATAGACCAGTTTTTATAAATAAATATTTCAGAAAAATAGGCCAGTTTCCTAATTGGGAAAGTCAAATGTTACTTTAATTTTCTGGGACCCCTTTTCTTTTAATTTCTTTTGATGACAAGTGTTATGTTGACCATTTCACTTATTTCTTTGGCTGACAAGTGTCATGGCACTACGGGAAAAATCATCATTGACGACACAAGATAAGAGTTGCAGTACCCCTACGACAACTCCATTTCATGCATTGTGTAACGGCGGTATTGTAGAAAGTCCAAGTTTTTCTACAATGGTTGACAAGTGTTGTAAAGGGTGATGTGATTCATGGTTAGACAATAGTTTGTCAATGTTGTGATTCTCTTTCGATTTTTTTTATTACCTAACACAACTCTTGCTTGTATTGTAGAACAATCGTGGAAAACATAAGTAGCATATCGTAGAAACATATGCAACAACAATTACCAGTATTATGAATAATATTTGCGCATCACTTGTATGAATTGTCGAACTATCTTGGACAACACAAACTTATGTTGTAAAGTAATTGTTTCGTAGTCGAAAACTGGAAGACAACATCGATTAGTATTGTGAATACTACTATCATTACACTTCTTAGAGTTGTACAACTCCTACTTATGTTGCAAGATTTGTTTTTACAATACCCTTACCAGTTGTAATATTTGAAGTAACAAATTCTGTTTTCTGTAAATGAATGTGTAACTACAACTTTTATTAGAAGTTGTGTGCATAAAACTATTTTGAAAAAAAAAATTATAGCTGAAACTGGCGAAAGTATTTCACATTCACATTAACCTGCCAGTGCAATACACTTTCATTCATTCAAGTTAACCTACTAGTGTTAACCACATACATTCAAAAAAATGGCAGTGATACAAAAGTTAAGTTTTCTAAACACACTCCAAAAAGATTATGAAGATGTCTACGGGAACACTAATCGATCCTTGGGCCATGTAATAAAACTTCCGACAGCATTACTAACATACTTGAACTCTGAAGTTGGCATGTAGACATAAACATCATCCACATGAGCAGTAATCACACACTGTATGCCAGATCATAATGAATCTGGAAACCGCATCCCATTCAAGTTACTATCATTTGTGGGGGAACTGCCATTTCTATTTCGGTCCATCATTGAAGGCCTGACGAAGTCTTCTTCAACCTTAGGTTGGTGGATGGTAACATCAGGCAATGGAGTCATTGGACCATTCTTTCCTTTAGGATCCTCATCCAACATGTTCTTGACCTTGATGCCAATAACACCTTGCTCAACAAAACAAACAACAATGAACTTTAAGTTATAAGATGAACGGAATTTCCAGAAATAAAGAAAATATAACTCGGCACACAAAAAAAGAAGTAAAACAGAAAAAAGGCGCTCTTTAGTAGGACTGGAGAGAATGATCAGATAGACGGAATACATTTATGTCATCGTTTCGACAATCAAACCAATAGGTAAATTATCTAATCATAACCTCATACTCTCCACTGTCTCACTCTAAACAAAAATGAAACAAACAAAAGTAAACCAAACAACAATTAATATACTAATGAAAGATACAGTTTAAGTTAGTAACAATAAATGATGTAGAAACTGACCAGTCTAAGAAGGACGTGTCTAACGGCTGAATCAATGTACTCGTAAATTAGTTGAACAGAAGAAATCATGTATCCATCCTTGAACTTCATTGACTTTGCACGAGCTTCCCTAAGCTTTTCACTCACAATAACCTGTAACCACTTCATAAGCTGAAACAAAAAAGAATGATTGTATAAGCTCACAGTTCATCCTCAAGCAAACTATGGGCCGTTCATATTATGAATAAACTGATCCCATTTATGTACATCAAAGGCATGGTCTAAAATATTCTTCTGATAAAATGATTCACTCATTTGAAAGGAAAGTTTGAACAATTTATTTGATAATGTGAAAAAGAAACATATGCACTAATTCACACTAATAAGAATACGGAGCTCACCATGTGCAATGGCAGGTGTTGAGATCTGTAATAACAGTAACAAAGAACTAAGAGAAAGACAACCTTCTTCTGAAGGCACTGCCATTTAAGCTTCATGTAAGCTGCAGTAGCTATCATCCGTTCCTCATCTCCACCAGTCTTCCTACAACAAAACAGTAAAGGTCAAACACAGCTTCTTCACCCATACTGAAATAAGCATAACATCATTGCACAAAGCAATACTAGCTCCCTTAGCAGTGTCATTGTCCTAGAAGTGGTTATGTAACTAAGTTGCATTGTTGCCGTAAGTCTTGAGCATGTAAGATTGGCAGGAAGAATCAACTATAAGTTGAAATTAGTAATCTAAAGAACTAAGAGAAAGAGAGACACAGAGTGAGTTACCTAAATTCCTTTTTCTTAACTGTCATTGCCTCGCAATCATGTTTTCATGCGCCATAGCCTGAGAATTGGGAACTATATGTAGACATGCAAAATCCTCTTATCTTCTCCTAAATTGTCAGATTACACATGATCAGTAACCTTAATTCCAAAACTTTGTACCTACAATCATTTTCCAACATATCTGGTAAGTACTACGAAAGAGTAACACAAAAATATCATAACATAACATATTTAATTCAGCTGTCTCACTATACTGAGTTGTATGCTTCTATACTAGATGAAGGAGACAACTTACATGGTCTACCAAGATGGGAACTGCATCAGTTGGCTCCGAATAAAGCTCCTAAATCAAAGATCATTGGTTGCAGTGAGTAGAGAATACGATTCTCTTTAGCAGGCCCAAACCTGTACATTATAATCTACATTTTCTTGTTTTGCTGTATGTATCTCAATTGTTGATCTACAAAAGACATATCCATAAAACCATTAAAACACAACTATATGGTTCAGTGAAAGCCCAAATTTTTCTACATAACCCCTAATTTCACAACAACAAAGAAAAAATCCCATTGCCTGTTATTAACCAAAGAAAATAATAAATTCTAGCAGTTACATTGAGATACCTATGCAGGGAATTGAGTTTGCTTGACCACCTTCACTCCATCCATATGGGTTGATATTTATTTCCCCATTGCTTGCAGCTTCATATATTTCCCCAATACATCAAATTCACTCTATTTCGGTTTCATAAACTTAATCCTACTCTTGTTCTTGAGCTCATAACAAATCTACCTTCTCAGTAGATGTATCTTCTTCATCTTTTTTTCTTGACTAAACAAATATGAAACCCCCATCGATATCAACTCCAAGATAGTCCTCTTTCCCATAAAAATAATTGGTATAAAACACAACACCACCTTCTGAAATCAAATCCACTACCATCTCTTCTATCTCGGTTCAATTCATCAGCTCAAATTCATTCAAGCCATAACCCATATCTCAATCAAACCCTGGATTTTTTGTTCTCGGCTACAACAACAATCAAATCGAGAGAAACCCCCAACTTTACTCTCAAACCCTCACTCCTGAGAATCTTAAATTCTTCTCCTCTGATTCTTCACCATCTTTAATCTTGAGCTCACCTTTTTACTGATTTCAGAACTAACTTGAACCCAATCTTCAGTTTCCTTATAAACTTCGAAATCTAATCATTAACAGACCCTTAAGTAATCTCCATCAAATCCACATTATCATCTTAAAAAAACCCTAACTTCCCATGAATATCAACAACAACAAATATGCAAATTCATCCAGAGTTGATCATTAAATCGCATATTACGAATTGAAAGGGGTTCTGAGATTGAATCAGTGAAAGAAGAAATCGGTAGCATATTACGATTAAAGTTGGGTTTCGTTTGATTTAGGGTTTGAAGGGGGTCTGAGGTATTCGATTGATGAGTTTCTGTGACTGAGGTTGTGATGTTTTTCACCGGAAATTGCAGATGAGAACTAATATGGGTCGATTCAATCAAGAAATGAAGATGAAGAAGAGGGATTGGGAGAAGAAGAGGGGTGTTCTTCGGGGGAGAGGAAGAGGAGAGGAAGAAAGAGAGAAAGACATAGAGTTCGAGTGGTTGAGGGAGGGTTTGGTGGGTGAATGAAAATGTTGGACGAACCAGATTTTGTTTGATCCACTCATACGGATTGGGAAAATAATTTCACGGTTGAGATTGTATTTTGGGATGCTCATACGGATTAAGAAGCATGTGTGTTTTTCTTTGTGCTAATACGCACTCATGTATTCGGTTTTATTATCAACCTTCGACACGAAAAAAATCCAACGAAAATATGAATAAATTTAGCATATTGTTATCGACATTATGATATAAAAAAATCCAAAAAATGTATATGAATGAAGCTGAAAAATAAGAAATGAATTCGATAATTGGTGTGTTTCTTTGTGCTTTTGTGCTTTCTCTTTGTGCTTCCGGTTATAATTTCGACTAGTTACATAGGTCATGAAGTAATTCCGACTAGTCATACAGGTCATGAAGTAGCTTTAGTTCACATTAGTAGCATGATACATCATTGAAATCGATAAATATGAAGCTCAGTGTCGATTCAAACTTCAAATGTGGTATAACGACATACAAACTATGAACCAAGAAGCTCTGAGAGGGTTCTGACTTCAAACTTAGCATGATACATCATCAAAATCGATAAATATGAAGCTCAATATCGGTTCGAACTTCAAACTTTGTATAATGACATATAATCTATGAACCACGGAGCTCTGAGAGGGTTCTGACTTCAAAATTAGCATGATACATCATCGAAATTGATGAAAATGAAGCTCAGTGTCGATTCAAACTTCAAGTTCGGTATAACAACTTACAAATTATGAACCAAGAAGTTTCAAAGTGCACAAAAACGATGAATCCAACCATTTACTGGTAAGATTCCATGGAAATATTCTACGAAAACTTAAACACACACAAAACTTGGTAAGAACGATGAATCCATCCATTTACAGGTAAGATTCCTTCGGAATATTCTATGAAACCTTAAACAAAATATATTTTTGCATATTTTATGCATACCAGGCTCTGAGATCGAAACCTGGCCGGGAGTGGACTACTATAAGTCAGAAACTTGGTAAGAACGACGAATCCATCCATTTACAGGTAAGATTCCTTCGAAATATTCTACGAAACATTAAACAAACCCTATTTCTGCATATTGTATGCATACCATGCTCCGAGATCAAAACCTGGCCGTGAGTTGACTACTCTAAGTCAGAAACTTGGTAAGAACGACGAATCCATACATTTACAGGTAAGATTCCTTCGGAATATTCTACGAAACCTTAAACAAACCCTATTTCTGCATATTGTATGCAAACCAGGATCCGAGATCAAAACCTGGCCGCGAGTTGACTACTCTAAGTCAAAAACTTGGTAAGAACGACGAATACATCCATTTACAGGTAAGATTCCTTCAGAATATTCTACGAAACCTTAAACAAACCCTATTTCTGCATATTGTATGCATACCAGGTTCCGAGATCGAAACATGGCCGGGAGTTGACTACTACAAGTCAAAAACTTGGTAAGAACGATGAATCCATCCATTTACAGGTAAAATTCCTTCGGAATATTCTAAGAAACCTTAAACAAACCCTACTTCTGCATATTATATGCATACCAGGCTCCGAGATCGAAACCTGGCCGCGAGTTGACTACTCTAAATCAGAAACTTGGTAAGAACGATAAATCCATCCATTTACAGGTAAGATTCCTTTGTAATATTCTACGAAACCTTAAACAAATCTTATTTCTGCATATTGTATGCATACCAGGCTCCGAGATCGAAACATGGACGTGAGTGGACTAGTATAAGTCAAAAACTTGGTAAGAACGACGAACCCATCCATTTACAGGTAAGATTCCTTCAGAATATTCTACGAAACCTTAAACAAACCCTATTTCTGCATATTGTATGCATAACAGGCTCCCAGATCGATCCTGGCCATGAGTGGACTATTATAAGTTAAAAATTTGGTAAGAACGACGAATCCATCCATTTACAAATAAGATTCATTCATAATATTCTACGAAACCTTAAAAATTTGTAAAGATGAACCCTTTACATGTAAGATTCCATCAGAATATTCTCTGAAACCTTAAACAAACCCTCTTTTGGATATTTCTACCCAATCTCAAAAAGCCTAAATTTCAAGAATTTAGTGGGGGGTGTTAGAGAAAATAGTTTTTAGCATAAGTGAGAAAAATTTAGTAGAACCGGAGACCAAAATAATTTTTAGCAGAAGTGAGAAAAATTTAGCAGAAATGAGAATCCCCCAAACCTCATTTTTTCCCACATTCTATATTTTAACTTCAACAACACTTATAAGTGTTGTTATACGTTTCTATTAAAAAAAAAAAAAAAAAAAAACTAAACTTGTGAACTGTAAGGATGGTTGATGAGGTAGACATCCATGCATTAGGTTCATGTTCGAATCTCCCCTCTAACGTAGGCTAAGTCACTACACTTATGAAACAAAGTTGTTATACCTAAATGTCGTCACAACAGTTTTGCTAAAGGAGTTGTCGTTTGTTTTCTTAGCGCAACCCCTTGTTCCTAAGGGTTGGTAGTGATGATATACGACAACTCTTCCTTTGAAACCAGTTGTAAAACATAGGACTTTCTACGATGTATAGCGAAGTGTTGTAAATCTCCAGTTGTAGATGTATATTTTTCCCGTAGTGTGGAGACCATTTCACTTCACTTCTTTTATTGACAAGTGTCTAGAGGACCACTTTCAATAATTAGTTCTCTTAATTTCCTTAATT
The DNA here is from genome assembly GCF_003573695.1 of Papaver somniferum. Taxonomy (NCBI): domain Eukaryota; kingdom Viridiplantae; phylum Streptophyta; class Magnoliopsida; order Ranunculales; family Papaveraceae; genus Papaver; species Papaver somniferum. The sequence continues at coordinate 13,186,252 of NW_020619603.1, forward strand.
TTTTCAAAAAAAAAAACCGGTATTAAAAAGTAAAGGAGGGAGTATTTTACATAGTTTTTGTTGGGTTTAGAAATCTTTTTTTTACTTGATTCTGTTAAGCATGGGTAAGAATACAAGGGGTCAAGTCACGGATAACACGCTTTTTCATAGTATTATCTTGGTTCTTTTTTAAGGAACTGCGTCATTGTTTGACTATTAGTGGGTCTAGATCAAGTAAGGTGTGAAATGTGAATAACCTGGATTTGTCAGGTGTGTAGATTGAATACTACATTTCATTGAAAGAAACTGTAGGTTCTTTACTTATTATAAAGCAAGATGCTGATGCTAGTTTTTTGTAATTCCATATTTATTGAATGGAGAATCGTTGATGGTGCTGATGTTAGTGTGCATGGAAGACAAAGTGGAGAGTACCCTTTTATATCCTTCCTATGTTTAACTGCAAGAGATGCTAGTGTGTATGCAAGACAAAGTGAAGAGTACCCTTTTCATTTTTTGACCTTCACTCTTACAAGAACCTTATGTGTTAGAAAACTAACCTTGGTCATCCCACTGTTTTCTTTTTAATCAATATGCTTTTCAGGTCCATATATGATGCTTATTACATCATCTCCGGCTGTCGTCTTCCCCACCCTCTTGCAAGTGATCTTAGTTTCCCAAGGTTTGTATATTTTTCAAGCACAATTACATTTTGCTTTTTTCAGGTTAACTAATTGCTTTTTTTTTCTCGTAGGTATTGGAATTATTTGAGGAAGCATACATTTGTACTTGAAGCGTACATAGATAGAGTCAACTGGATTTGTTGGGATTTGTTTCACCATACATCATGGCAATGGTTCATATAGCATCAGCATTACGAGTATCTTTCAGAGGTTACTCATTTTTGGTGGTATCAAATTATAACTTTATACAAGTGGGTTTAATGAGAAAGGCAATGAGCTAATCCTTCTTTTTTGCTTCTTCTGTAGTAGTTTTGTTGGACGCACGTGGAATGGGTTTTACTACTTATAACCACATCTTTGTTGTTGTTTTTATGTGTTATTTGGAATGATTTTTTTAGGGATCATGATTTTTTTGAGGGGACCATGATTTTATTAGGCCACCTTCCCTATAGTGATAAGGGGTGTCCTAAAACGTTGAAATGACTAAACTACCCTTAACGTAATTTAATTTAAAACCAAACTAATAACCACCACCACCTTCCACCACCGCGGATTACCAACACAACCACCTCGGATTATCACCACCACCGACCACCGATTACCACCACCACCACCCACCACCGCCGATTACCACCACCACCTCCTCCGATTATCACCACCACCAACCACCGATTACCACCACCACCTCCTCCCACCCCACCGCCACCGCCTATTTAAGAAATGTAACAACATCAATGCAATCACAATTAAGTTCGGTTACATAATAATTTTATCGAGTATAAAAGACGCCAGCCGCAACCTGATTCTTCCATGGGACCACTCCGGAGGTATTTTCCAACAAACCCTTCACTTTAATTTGATTTTGATTGCTTCAATCGAATAGAAATCATCAAAATAGGGTTTTAATAGGAGTTACAGAGCAATGTTCGGTTAGGACGATTTTCCAAAACACCCTAGTTTACTAACCGAACTTCTTGAAAATGAAGAACACGAAGAACAGTTCGGTTCTATTGGATTTAAAACTAAGTCACCGAACTCTCTTTTAGGTTATTTCGCAAAAAAAAATAAAACTACAAAGTAACCGAACCCTTAGAACCGAAAAAAACAAATCCAGTCTAACCGAACTGTGTTGTTGTGGCCACTATGTTGAGTTCCAAAATAATCGAACTTATCCAATAGAGTTCGTTTTGTTCGCAAAAACTTTTAAAACTACAAAGTAACCGAACTTAGCCAATAGACGCTGGAACTTCACATTTTTTTTGTTTGTTAAGTTCGGTAACTTCACAATTTTATCGTAGAAACCGAAATCAGAGTTCGGTTGGTTAGCTTTTAGGTTCAAGTTTGCGAAAGAACCGAACTTTGGAAACTTATATACTCTTATATTACGTAAAGTTCGGTTAGATCAAAAGTGCATGCAGTTTGCGAACCAACCGAATATAACGCCTTAACTCCTAGAAATTCTATTATTTAAGAGTTCGTTAACCTGCGTGTTTGGAACAACTAACCGAACTACACTTGCAGATGAGTTCGGTTACTTTTTCATCTCACGGGGCAACCGAACTACAACTTCAGATGAGTTCGGTTACTTGTTCTCCATATAAATTAACCGAACTGTTCAAAATCCAGTTCAAATCCGGATCATTTTGAAGATTAACAAATATTCTAGGAGAGGATGGAGATGAAGAATCAGATGATTTTTCATCATTTGAATACTCAAACTTAGTGAATTGGAAAAAAAGATATTTTCCACGTTTTTCTCCTTCATCTTCTCTAACTCGACTCTCTCAATAATTCTACTCAACTAATAATAAACCCATCTTTTAATTTAATCTCACTAATTGTTTTTAACTAAATCACTCACTAATCATAACCTAAAATTAATTAAGAGGGTAGATTAGGTATTAAATAAATAACTAGATATGGGGTGACCTAAAATTACTTCTAATGGCAATGGTCCCCCAAAAAAACCATGGTCCCCAAAAAATCGTTCTTTGGAAATTGACCAGGATATATTGATTATCTTCATTTCATTTATATTGGACCCAATATTATTCTGGATCCATTTTACAGGTTTGGTTCTTAGGTATTAACTTTCATGGTCGAAAGATCTTTGGACTTCAGTTTTTATGGGATCAACTACTGTTGTTGACACCATTTTTTATGGATCAATTATTGTTGTTGATCCCATTTATGGAATTAACTCCTATTGTTGACAGTATTTTCTATGGGATCAATTCCTATTGTCGACAACATTTCCTTGGATTAGTATAGTCATATTTGTATTTTAGATGTTTGTTAAAAAAACTAGCTTAATTTCTTGTTGGTTTGTGTATTGTTGTTCGACTGATGGTAGTGGTGGTGTTGTCAGATTTTATAGGTGTAAAGTTCTTCAAATGTTGAATTTGTGGTGCAATGGCAGCATGACTGACTCTATGTCAGATGATGCGTGTTCGACTCATGCCAAATTCACTCATTCATATATGTCATTTTTTGTTTTTCATGTCAAACTTTGGTGGTTGATTCCATCTACTGGGATCAACTTCCATTGTTGACACTACTGGACTAGAATATTTTTCAGTTATTTGTGCCAACTTTGGTAGTTGATTCCATTCACTGGGATTAACTTCCATTGTTGACACAAAAAAACTGGAATATTTTTTCAGTTATTGTGTCAACTTTGGTTGATGACGCCGTTCACTGGGATCAACTTCCATTGTTGACACAACTGAACTAGATTATTTTTTTGTTATTTGTATAAAATTTGGTTGTTGACTTCATTCACGGGATCAATTTAATTTTTTGACTAAAAAAAATTGAAATATGTATTAGTAAAGCTTTTTTTTGAACTTTTAATGTGGTGGTGGTGGAGTGGTGGTGGAGGCGGTGATGGTGGTGGTGAAATGGTGGTGGTGATAGTGGTTGTGAAGAAATAGAGAAATAAACTTATTAATGGATGAGGTTTGTAAATGAAAAATAATTATAAGTGAGTGTATTAAGGAAATGTATTTTTTAATGGATAAGGTTTTTAAATGATAGGGATATCCTGCCTCCGTCATAGTTTACTTGCTAAAATTGAGCATTTTTTTGTCTAAATTTAGTTGCTCAAATTCATATTTCCCCCGGTTTATCCTAATTTACCTATATATTGGAATAAGGTAATGGTGTTGAGAATTGTATGCAATTCTATTTCCCATGCATCTTAAATACTCCTCACCTCTCTCTATATATCCTTTATCCCTTCTTCTCCAACTAAAAAAAACTCTACAAATTCTTTTCTTCTCCAACTGAAGCTAAGGCTAGAGAGCATCATGGATCAAATGGTTATAGATACTTCATCATTAATCGAAAGCAATACTCCGCCAGCAGACTCAGCACTACTTGAAGAAGAAGTGAAAATTTATTTTACTCCACTGCCGACAGATAAGGGGTACAACATAGATGTAAATGAACCTCCCTTGAATGATGGTTTCGTATCATTGGCTCAAGCACGTCATGAGGTAATTTCTTACATGCTGAAGATCATTATTTTACCCAACTTTTTATGTTGTTTGTGAATTACTGCTTGGTAAGTCATGTTTGGTGATTTACGTTGTTCGTGAATTAGGATCATGTAATGTTTATTTACTCTTATGTTTCGTGAATTAAGAACATGCAGATTTTTTTATGGGAAAGTGTTGTTTTTTGTTGTCTTGTCTGTTTGTTTTATCTTGTTGGACTAGATCATGATCTACCAAGTCCTCCAATCTTTGTGCTGTAACTTCGGGAATTAAGATCATGAACTTGTTTGTTTTGTCTCATTGGACAAGAGAATGACTTCTTTTTTTAAGCACGAGAGCATGACCTACCAAGTCCTTTGCATATATACCACCAGATGAATATACTTCTTCTCCACCGTAATGGATCTGTTAAAAATGAAAAAAGCTTACCACTAAATGATCATGCTGGAAACCTTCTTATTTTTGTTTTATACGGGTCTTGGTTATTTATGTGAATGAAAAAACCAGTGGGAGTAATGCAGTAATGTACTTTCATGGTTGCTGCGATTTTCAACAAAAACAAACACTTCCATTGATCAATAAACTTTCCCACAAATACATTAATCTTAGCTAGAAAAGAAATCTCTGCAAATCATGAAACTAAATGAAACAAAGATAAAACTAAATGGAATACTGTCAGGAAACTTTAAAAGATTATCAAATTCAACATTCACTGTGAACCCTCAACGCTTTGTTCAAGAGTAGACCAGAATTCAGTCATCATATTACGTTCCACCAATACGTCGTGAACAAGACCTTTATCCACCTGAATGCACAAAGGAAGATTACCTTCACGCTCTAATCTGTCCTTCCCAATGTGCGTCAGTTCATAATTGTTATCTCCACGACGTTTTAGAACCTCTTCCATGCACAATTGGTGCGTCAAAAAAACCTTATTGAGAGTGTGCGCTGACATACTATTGTAAGCATCTGTGACAGCTGCAATTAGCTCATCAATGTTACTAGGAGACGCTATATATTGTATGCCCTGAATCCCATTGAAGTAGCCAAGGTCCAAAGTATTCAAATCTGGACTATTTGGAGGCTGTCTTAAGCCGAATGTTGAACCCATCGATTGCTGCCTCTTGCTTAAATACTGGATCATCTTTCAAAACATGAGGCTTTGCATTATCTTGTTGAATGTAAATGGTCCTCCTATTTGAAGTAGGCCATTTAGCACGAATTGCAGGCAGAACTTTTTGGGTTAAAAACTCCAATGAAACTTTTTTATCCACCGGATCAATCGGTTTTCCAGCTTTTCTATTTTTACTGCTTCGTACTGCTGGTACTAGACGTTCCAGTGGCCAAATGCCAATTTTTCCATCAAAAAGTACATTCCCAAATGAATCAAATCGAGGACGTGCAACTGCAGCTATAAATATAATCTTAGGAATGAAATGTTTTCTTTGACACGTACGATGAGGCTTGGGTTCATCGGGAAGTAGATAATACCTCTGTGATACTCTTGTCATGTTAAACCATTTTTCATCGATATGCACGTAATCGAACGTATCCTTGAACATTGGTTGAGAATAAAAAGTACTTGTATCTGATAAACATGAGCATAGAGATTCTAATGTAGTTGTGAGAATAATTCTCTGTGTCTTCATTGATAAGCAAAAGTATGATTTATACATGTTTACACAACTGGATAAGGAAAATAAAAGATACATCTAACAACTAGATAAGGCAAATAAAAGATACACCTAACAATATCTAGGATATATACAGAAAGAATATATATGCAGTTATAACCAAATAACAAACACAATAATGTCAACATATATCATATCTTGACCATATCTTAACACCCCCCCCCCTCAGACTCAAGGTGGTGGAGTACACATCTTGAGTCTGGAAATTAAGAATCGAAGACGAGCTGCAGAGTGAGTCTTGGTGAAAAGATCAGCCACTTGAAATTCTGATTTAACATGCAAGAGTGATTGTACCTTTCTTGAAATGATGACGAGTAAAATGACAATCTATCTCTATATGTTTTGTACGCTCATGAAAGACATCATTGTGTGTAATTTGAATAGCAGCCTTGTTATCACAATACAGTGGTGTAGGAGCAGAAATTAGAACTCCCATATCACGAAGTAGCCACCGTAACCAAATGAGTTCAGATGTGGTGTGAGCAAGTGCTCTATACTCTGCTTCAGCACTTGAACGAGAAACCACACTTTGTTTCTTACTTCTCCATGAAATCAACGAGTCTCCCAAGAACACACAATAGCCTGTAATAGATTTTCTATCTGTAATATCCCCAGCCCAATCGGAATCTGAGTAAGCTTGAAGAGTGAGATCAGACTTTGATGAGAAACACGACCTTGATGAAGAGACCCCTTGATATATCTTAGAATTCTGAGAACAACTGCATAATGAGTAGACTTGGAGCAGACATAAACTGACTGACTATGTGAACTGCATGACTTATGTCTGGTCTCGTAATGGTCAAGTAATTTAGACTCCCTACTAGTTGACGATACAGTGTTGGATTAGACAATAGAGTCCCATCTGTAGGACTGTATTTTACATTCAATTCAAGAGGTGTGTCAGTTACCTTATTGTCAGATAGCCCTGCACGCTGTAGAATCTCAGATGCATATTTGACTTGTGATATGAAATAACCAGTGGGTGACATGCCAACTTCAATGCCAAGAAAGTAACTTAAAGATCCAAGATCTTTCATCTTAAAACAATCACTGAGATATGATTTGAGTTCAGTAATACCTTGTAGATCACTGCCAGTAATAACCATGTCGTCAACATACAAGAGAAGAATGACAATTCCTTTTTCTGACGATCTGACAAACATAGCTGAATCACAGAAGCTTTGTGTAAAGCCATACTGGAGAATTGCATTGCTAAACTTCTCAAACCAAGCACGAGGTGCTTGTTTGAGTCCATATAATGCCCGTCGAAGCTTACATACTTGATTAGGTTCATGAGGCAAACCAGGAGGAGGTTGCATGTAAACCTCTTCTTGTAACTCACCATGAAGAAACGCGTTTTTCACGTCCATTTGATGAAGCCCCCATTGTCGTGCTGCAAACACAAGTAATGTACGAACTGTAACCATTCTGGCCACTGGTGCAAATGTTTCTTCATAGTCAACACCATACTCTTGTGTATAACCTTTTGCAACAACTCGTGATTTACATCGTTCAAACTCACCATCTGACTTGGTCTTAACTTTATAGACCCATCTGCTTCCAACAACTGATTTTCCAGGAGGAAGGTCCACCATTTCCCATGTGCCTGCCTCTGCATGTGCTTCCAATTCATCATCCATTGAATCTTGCCATTCTGGAATGGCTGCAGCTTCTCTGTATGTTTTTGGTTCATAAAATGACAAAATAGAAGACAAGGAACAGTGATAGTCTGCATACTTAGCTGGTGGTCTTCGATTGCGAGGTGGCAAAGAATTTTCTTCAGAATCAGGATCTCGTTCCTGAGTTGCACTGTTAGGTTGAGTCGTAGAGTGGTCTTGGTCATCCGTATTTGGTGGATCAAAACTAGAGGAGATGGACTTTCAGGAGTAGATATAGGAAAAGTGCTAGGATTGGATTCACTAGGAAATGGATCAGAATAAGTGAAAGACTCAAAAGATGATGATTTGCTGCTTGGAAGTGACCAGAATGGAACTTTCTCCCAGAATGTGACATGACGAGAGACACGAAGCTTTCTATTAACTGGATCATAACAACGGTACCCTTTTTTTAATACTAACCAAGGAAGACAACAAGACATTCTTTTGACCAAGTTATGACGTTCACGTTCTGGAAGGAGTACAAAACAAGTTGAACCAAAGACTCGAAGCTCAGAATAGTTTGGTTTCTTACCATAGAGACGCTCATAAGGTGACATTCCTCCTATGACAGTTGTTGGGACTCTATTGATGGTGTAGACTGCAGTAAGGACTGATTCTCCCCAGAAATTTGAAGGAACTGAGCCAGAAATTAACTGAGTTCTAGCTGTCTCTATAATATGACGGTGTTTACGTTCTGCAACTCCATTTTGTTCTGGAGTTTCAGTACATGACAGTTGAAGAATGGTGCCTTGGGTTTTAAGAAATTCTTTGAATGGATTGGAAATATATTCCCCTCCTTGATCAGCACGAAAAACTTTGATCACTTTACCAAACTGAGTTTTTATCATGGTTGAGAAATCAACATATAACTTAAGAAAATCTGCTCTAGAGCTGAATAGATATACCCATGTATAACGCGAATAATCATCAATAAAACTGACATAATACAAAGCACCTCCCTTTGACATAATTGGAGATTTACCCCAGACATCAGAATGTATAAGAGCAAAAGGTTCAGTTGAGACAGAAGTGCTAAGATTAAAAGAAAGAGCTGGTTGTTTTTCCAGTTTACAAGAGATGCAATTTGGTTCTTTATCTAACCGAGTATCTCCTAGTAAACCCTTATTGATCATATATGAAAGACGAGAAAAGGAAACATGACCTAACCTAGAATCCAAGACATGAAGGGAGATATTGACACAGGTGCAGTGGGAGTAGCAGCTACGACATGACTTTTAGATTCCGCTGAGAGAGCAAGAGATTGAAGGAGATACAACCGACCAACTCTACGGCCTATCCCAACTAGCTTCCCGGTTTTGAGATCCTGTATAGCACAACCAAAAGGAAAACAATATGTGTTATAACCTTGATCACACAGTTGACCAACTGAAATAAGATTCATTGTAATATTTGGAACAAGAAGCACATCTGGTACATAGAAGTTATTTGAATTGTTGACCAAGCCTATATGACTTGCAGTTACTGTTGATCCATCAGCAATGAATCTTAGGGGTGATGACAGGATGAAGACTTTCAAAAAACTTTTGATTAAAAGTCATATGGTTTGATGCTCCTGAGTCGAGAAACCATTCTGTTGAATAAATACCTGAGGAGATAGAGAAGGCATACTGTAGGGTTGTTACCAATTGAGAGTGCTTGTTTAATCATCTCTTGAATATCAGCAAGGTTTGGTGCTGAACCACCACCAGGTACAACTAATGCAGATGAGGTTGTCGATGTTGCATATGGATCTGTTGCAGATGAAACTGGAGCTGCGTAAATCTGGTAGGTGTATTGAATTTGTTTCCTCCATTAGCATTGATCCTTCTCATGTTTCTTGAGGTTGGTGAGGTGCAAATCTAGATGAGTGACCAAATTCCTTACAATACCCACACTGTGTTGTGGGTGTGTCAGGTATTGAGGCAGCAGGTGATGTATTGGCCGATGGGAGATTGCAGTTCCTTGCCAAGTGTCCAAAGGTCTTGCAGTTATGACACTGTACTTGAGACATATCACGTTGCACTTGAGCATTTGAGTTTCTTGGAAAATTGTTAGGGCTGGATCGTGAGGGCACAACAAATACTCCTGATATCTCCGGTGTGATTCTTTACCTTGTTTCTTCTGTAATAAGTTCAGAAAAAGCAACTTCCACCGTGGGAAGAGGTGAACGATGAAGGACTGATGCCCTAACAGACTCAAACTCATCACGCAAAGCCATTAGAAACTGAACTAAACGTGTTTCCTCTCTATACTTCTTCCACAATTCCAAATCTACGGTCCATATTGGTTACATGAGTGCTAATTGATTCCAGATTAAAGACATCTCAGAATGAAAAACAGAAATAGACTGATCATGCGATTGTTTCATAGATCTAATATCTTGTTCGAGTTTATACCTCTGAGCAAAGTTGATTTGGGTGTACCTTTTCGAAAGAAAATCCCATGCATCTTTGCCTACCTCAAAACTTGTGAGTTGCATGCTTACGGAAGGAATGACTGTGTTTCCAATCCAAGTGAGAATCCTGTGATTATTAATCTCCCATTCTTCTTTTGGATCCTTTTTCTGTGTTTCATTTTCTTTCCCTTTTTCAAAAGAACTGCTTGCTGTAGGTTTTTTTTCTATACCATCGACATACACTAGTCCAGAAGGGGCTATAAATCACACATGAAATTTGTTATAAAACATAGTTTATCACGGTTTTCATCCGTTATTAGAATCGTTATTTATTTGGTGTGACTTTTTAAAAATGACAAATAGGAGATGTTATTAAATACAACGTCTAAAATTCTTGATTTAAAATCACATACATAATCTGTTATTAAATATCAAGGTTATTGTATGTAACATTAAATAATGGTTGATTTATGTCATATAAGAATCACGGTTAATATATGTGAAATATAATAACGGTTGATGCATGCCATTAAATAAAACACGGTTATTAGCTGTGAAATAAAACAATGGTTTATAACCGTTATAATTGGAGGTATTTTCATTAAAAAAAACTACTAATTCTAACGAGATTGTTTTGTCATTTTCTGGTTACGGATTCAGATTTTGGAATCTGAATGAAATCAGTTCAGAATTATAATTAGAATTATAATTAGTGTATCAGAAATCCAACCAGATTAAGAAAAGAAAATAAAATAGACGTTAAAGAATTATTAATTATTTATTAAAAGAGAATATAATATTCAAACATAGATTGACAGACCTGTCCTAGCAACTCCAACAAGTTACATCCTGAAAATTAAAAAACTAATCAATCTACTCTCACCACCATTCTAACTTGATGGCCCTCCTACAGTAGTCACATAGGCCTTGGGCCACTTAACAAACTCGTTTCTTTTAACATTCCCAAGTACATCATCATTATCTCTATCGCACAACATCCCAGTTGGATCAATAATTTCCTCAATCATGCAGTCGTAGTGGTCATCAATAAGTAGCTTAGTATCAACATATGCAAGTGCAACAACCTTTTTTCTGAAGTTCCTCAAACAACAAAGACCAAACGACAAAGGAAAGGACGAAGGGATCCAATACCCTGTATATGTAACAGGACAAACTTTAAGATACCATAATAGCAACATCGTATACATCCGTCTATACATTACTAAGAGATATTCGAGGTCACCTGTTGATAAGAGCTATCATAGATCTGACCATGTATTGCAGTGCTGTTTTTCTGTCTTTCAGCATCCAACTGTGCTTTCAAAGCTTCGTTTTTCTGCATCTCTTTCCGCAGCTTGTTCCTCACTTCCTGCAACTTGGCCTTCATAAACTCAGCAGCAAGAAACTGAGATTTAGAAATACCAGCACCCATTCCGCGTATTATCCCTTTTGATCAGCGCCATATATCTAGCCATATACATGAATCAAATTCAAAGTTATTGAAATTCGGTCAAACAATTAATGTAACATAAGGGAATTTTCTAGACTACTACTATGCAAACGTTCACAAGGCGGCAATTACAGTCTAGCACTTATGTCTTCAAGCATATGTTACATCTTATCACGAGTTCGAGGATACTACTTGAAAAACTAGTGAAACCTACAGAGCGGTGCTGACTACTTGAATATAGATGCAACAATATTACAGCGTAGTAATATGATTATAAGAGAGAAAACAAATTTCAAACTAATTCAGCAAGCAGTAATATAAGAAAGCAACTTAATCACTACCACCATCCAATATGAAAATTCAAGAAGTAAAAAGATTCATGTAACAACAAATTCACCACTAACCTCGGTGACAGCGTCAGTTCCCAAACACTTTTGTGTGCCTACACATCAACAGAACTCAACCAGATTGAGAGACTAACTGACATCATCAATATCAATAAACAATATAAAAACAGAAGAACTTACAAGTTTTGCAGCTGCCTGTGATTTAGAAGACGAGGGATCATCATCTGGGGTGGCTCTATGTGTTTTCAGAAACACATCTGGCCTATATATCTGACCAGTGGGGCTTTCCTTTTCCTGTGGAAAAACAATGCATTAAATACTTGCAAAATTTTGCATCACAAGACATCATCTGTGAGCCATAATAAAGAAGAGGTTCACTGACAAGATAAGTGCATCAAAATCTAATTAGATGCTAAGGTAAGTAATTATCCTACATCAACAAGCCTTGAAATCTAACCAGCTGGGTTTCTTCATCTATTATTGCACTTTGAAAACCAAATATATTGAAACTAACAACTTTCAGTCGGAAGCAATAATGCACGGAATGAACAAGAACAAATGAAACTAGTATAAACAAGGACCAAAAACATTATATGCTATCCAATTAGGGGAACAAATGAAATAACATAAGAATAATAGCTTAAAATGCAATACAGTGTTAAGAATTTACCAATTCATTCCACCTTGTAGGGACACCTTTCCTACCACCTGTATATTGAGCCTTCACATTTGACCGTGCTTCCGCAGCTTGTTCAGATTTTTTCAGCCACTTTGGGTCACTGATGTTATTAATAAATTTCTCCCAGTCTTCTTTCTTATTGTATGCTGGCAACTTCCTTTTTTTTTCTTCCACAGATGTAACATCATTAAGAAATCGTTTTTTATTTGACTTTTCAGTTCTCCAGGCATTGTTTGCTTTTGCTAAAACATACTTCTTATGGATAGTTGTTACCTGGTACATATTCTGTAATAATGCAGTGTAAGCATTTAATTTCAACACTTTGTAAAGGTTATAGAAAGCCAAGAAAATATATATGAACATAATCATAAGAGGAAAAAAGCCAATTGGACTCACATGAACAGAGTTCCAAATATCTTCTTTGTATTCTTGAGGAACCTCTTTCCAAGTCGCATCCTCAACCCTATTTTCGACCTTATAATCTCTTCGATCAAGGTTACAACATTTGGTGGCTCGTTCCATTGCCCATGCTCATTAAAGGATATTGGCAAACGGTCATTTAGGTTTGAAAAACCAAAATTAGAATAAGTAATGAACCATCTGTGATTTAGAAAAGAATGTATTTGAAGGAACAAAACTTACTATAAGAAAATAAATTGTAGTTGATATAACTTAAAAAACTAGGGAAATCAATGAAAAGATATCTAACATTACCAGTGTTCTCAATTTCATTGTCTTGAGAAGTCAGAGCATAGTCTGATTCATGGGTTAACAAAATCTCATCAGATTGGCCCCCTGAACTATGTGCACCATGACTTGGTCCAGATACTATGGGGCTATGTCTCGGAGGCGAGGGAAGCCAGTTGAATTTGGGGCTTCCTTCCTTTGAAAAAGAAGTGGACATCTGAAACATCGACAAACATAATGATTATGTAAAATATATCAAGCAAAGTAATCTCAATAATATGTTTCAATACAATTATATTATTGATAATGTTGCTTGAATCCAGGCTGTTAAACAAAGTTTTTCGCCATTCAAATACTGGATCAATAATAATAATAATATCTCATGCTACTCTTGATATCTATGCTTAGGCATCTAATAGAAAATCTAGAACAATAACTATGACAATCACGTTCAAATAACCATAAGCTTTCATTCAACACATCTGAAAACTCCAGCCAATTGATTTCCATTTCTATCACTGTAACCTTGTTCCATAAAGTTCAGCGGATGAGTACCCTTTCATATTCATCAATAAACAACTACTCTACCAACAATCTAATAGTTCTAGTGCACTGATATTCTCTTTAAACCCACAAAGTTTTTAAACACACAAACACCCAGTATACACCATAATCAAATCCAAATACCACTTGCTATTACAAAACTAGATCAATCCTACATAACCCCAATTTCAGATTCAATCAAAGAGTCTAATATGAACTCATGCATCTTCCAAATCAAAAATCAAAAATTATTTAGCTATAGATAAGCATACAAAAGATATACCTTGTTGTTTTTTATCTCTGATAATTCCCCAAAAAGATATATCTCTGAAAATCTCTTAATTGATTTTAGGGTTGAGATTTATAGCTATTCCAAAAAACACCAAGCAGGAAATCCCGTACAAATGAATTTTCCTTTGATTTTCATCCCGCCCAAAAATTGTTAGGGTTCAAATAAAAAAAAATGACCGGGATTATTTCCTCTGAATGTTCTTCTTCAATTGATTCTCAATATATTCTTCTTTACATCCTACGGCAATGCACAGATGTTTCCGAAATTGTAGAACAAATCTTCACCAATAAGATTTTCTGCCAAAAAAATTGTAATGAGGAGAAAAATTTCCTAAGATAAAAGAGATAGGTATGAAACACCGATACAACCCAGGTAAATACTCTACTCTTTTAACGACAACAAAGACACGCGTCTTTCTTTTTTCTAAAATATAATTTTTTTTCTGTGTCTTAAGTGTTTGATGAAACAAAGAACATGTTCAGCACAGTGGTCTAGTGGTCGACATGAATGCTCCCACCTTACAGACCCTGGTTCGATTCCCACCTAATGCTAATGCAATTTTTTTCTTCTTTTTGTTTTTTGTTTTTGTTTTTTTGCAATGCTAATGCAATTTTTTTCTTCTTTTTGTTTTTTGTTTTTGTTTTTTTGCAATGCTAATAACCAAGTACAAATGTTAATTAAAGGGTTCACATTAGACAAGAAACTATATTATAATAATAAATAAAAAAACAGACGGCGGGGTGAAGACTGAAGAGATGAACTGGGAACTTTGGTCTGGGCGTTAACTCTTATGTTAGAAGGGAACCGATACGGCTATATGGTATGAACTTATGACAAGAAAGCCGGTGTATGTGATAAGCCAGTGGTTGGACGTTTTTGTGGTGTGGCTAGTAAGTCGATATGGTTAACCAATATGGCTCTATAGACTTATGGCAAGTAAGCCGATGTCTATGCTAAGTGGTTAGCCATTTTTGTGGTGCGTAACAAAATATTAATGGGGGCGTATTTAAACTTATTATATGCGAAAAATTTGGTTCGTGATATAATGGTTCATAAAAAATCACACACCTAAAGATTTATCACATTTGAAAATGACGTTTTTTTGCGTTAAATGAAGGGTCCCACCATTTTCATATTATATGACATGATTTGTTTGTAATATTCTAATCACGTAATTATTTTATCATTTAAAAACGTGATTTATAGCCCCTTCTGGACTAGTGATACTTCCACATACTCTTTCCTTTAAGAAAACTCCTCATGAGGAATGACCAGTGATTGTAATTGGTTCCATCAAAACGGACAGTGATAGGTTGAGAATCTTCTCTTGACATGATTACTATATTTTCTCTGGGTTGTATTTTCTCTGGATTGTATTGCAGCGGAAACTGGTTCTCAGATCTTTCCTAGCTCTGATGCCATGATAAACATGAACATAGAGATTCTAATGCAGTTGTGAGAATAATTCTTTGTGTGTTCATTGATAGGCAAAAGCCTGATTTATACACAACTGGATAAGGCAAATAAAAGATACACCTAACAACTAGATAAGGCAAATAAAAGATACACCTAACAATATCTAGGATATATACAAAAAGAATATATATATGCAGTTACAATAAAATAACAAACACAATAATGTCAAGATATATCATATCTTGACCATATCTTAACAGTATCAAGAATTTTTATACAGTAACGTAACCTTTTTTGTTTCCCTTCATCGGTTAAGCGTGGCCTCGTAGAACTTGTGTGTGGCTTGACCTTTCCTTCTTTGACCCTCAAATGTAATGTTGATTTTAACATATCCATAGCTGCAGCAAACACTCTATTGGGTTATGGAAAACTTCCTTGCCCTCCTTGTGGGAGAAGGGACCATATATATATTATTATTAATAATCTCTATTAAAGAGAATATCCTTGGTCCGCTAAATATGGTAGAATATAATCTATTACACCCCCTTAGTCTTAGCGGGAGAGGAACAAACACTAAGACTAGTACGAAAACGAAGAAATAATTGTCTAGGAAGACCCTTCGTGAAAATATCAGCGTACTGATTTTCGGATGGAATGTGTAGCACCCGAATGTCCCCAATACGGACGCGTTCACGAACAAAATGAATGTCGATTTCCACATGTTTGGTGCGTTGATGTTGAACCGGATCACCCGACATGTAGACAGCACTCACATTGTCACAATAAATGATAATATCCCGTCGTAGTGGTATATGTAACTCAAGAAGTAAATTCCGGAGCCAAGTCGTCTCGGCCACGACATTAGCCACACCCCGATATTTGGCAGGCCCGGAGATGTGTATAAAATTTAAGCGCAAAGAAAACGGGGGCCTACAGTAATACCGCAAGTGCACGGTCGTCAGTTGTAGCTCGTGCAAGTACGGGTCGATCCACAGAGATTGGGTGTGTTTCGGAAGTGTTTTAGCTAATTGGGTTCCTAGATTTGCTTTGGGCTTAGAAGCCTTTTGGCTTAAATTGGGCCTTGAGTACTAATGGGTTTGAATGCCCTTTGAATGAATTGGGCTTAGTGGGTTTGTTAAAGATAAAATGAACTGAGCTTGGGCTCAGTTATCTTTGAAGTGCAAATGGGCTTTGGCCTTAAACTTAGGCTTTTGATTAATCCTGAATTGGATTGGGCCTTAATGAATTTGGGCTTTGGTCTTAAACAACTGGGCTTTGGTTAAGCCCACAGTTGACTGAATTGGGCTTCAGTTTGAAGTGAGCCTTGGGCTTGAGTGCACAACAATGAACTGAATTGGGCTCAGCTGGCTTTGGCAGGCAGCAGCAGTAGTAAGACTGCACAGCAGAAGGGCAGCAGCACAAGTGAAGCAAACAATGCAAAGCAGCAGAAGTGAAGCAAACAATGCAGTAAAAGAAAACAGCAACAGCAGCTGCAGGGCAGATAGTAATGCAGCAGGAACTGCAGGAAGGCAGCAGCAGCAGCTGCAAGGGAAGAAGTGACAGCAGCTTGGCAGGAGAAGTAAGGCAGCAGCACAAGTGCTGCACAGCAGAGCAAGAGAGCAGCAACAGCAGCACAGGGAAGCAATGCAGCAGCAGGAGAAAGAGCTGCACATCAACAAAGGAAAGCAAGCCAAAAGAAGTAACAAGAAAACAGCAGCAGCAACAAAGTTGCAGCAGCAGCTGCAGACAACTGCAGTGGAAGAGAAATGCAACAGAGTTGCAGCAACAGCACAAATGCTGCACAGCAGCAGCCTTGGCAGAGGCAAAAATAAGGAACAAAGCAAATGAAAACAGCAACAAACAGCAACAAACAGTGAACAAAAGCAAACACAACAAGAACCAAGGCCTAAGGCCAAGGGCAGAGATGAGGTGAAGAAACTGAAATGAAGCAAGGCTAGGCTAAGGCATTCAGGAGATATACTAAAAGAATGGGAGAACTAGCTTGCTATAAGCACTAGTTTCTCCCAATGCACAATCAACACTACAACCTAAGCATACAACAAGAATGGCAAGAAAATCAGCTTGCTATGAGCACTGATTTCTTCCATTACACAATCACATCAATGCTTCAAATGTATCTAGCCTAGCATTCCATCATGTAACTGACAGTGACAGGAGCAACAACAAACATGAACACAACTAACTGAACTAACAATGAATAACATCTAAACAGGACACATGTTAACAGGAGATGAAAATAAA
The DNA here is from genome assembly GCF_003573695.1 of Papaver somniferum. NCBI lineage: Eukaryota > Viridiplantae > Streptophyta > Magnoliopsida > Ranunculales > Papaveraceae > Papaver > Papaver somniferum. Next base: position 13,203,831 of record NW_020619603.1, read on the forward strand.
AACATTAACAGAACAAAGTAACAAACATTAACATGACAAATTAACAGTGAACTAACATGACATTGCACATTCAACAGAAACATTAACAGGATATTGCAACTTAACACATTGATATTAACAGAACATAGTGATCATGAACTTAAATTGAGCTGAAATTGAACATTTAACAGGACATGAAAGTCCTGGATGTTGGCTAGTCCAAACATGGTTTTTACAACACACCCATAAGGCTATTTATAGTCACAGACCCAAATTCCCTAAATTACACAATTAGGGTTCTTCCCCAAATTTTTCCCCAAAGTCAGTGAAATTAGGTTTTGCAAATTACCTAATTTTATGGCACAATTCCTCCCATGTGCGACGACCCATCCCCTCTGACGCTCCTGCTGCTATCCACGCCTCCAATTGCTTCATCTATCAATCTAATTCACCAAATCCAATCCTAACAGTGAAGAGGATGGTGGAGTTGTTGAAATAGAGTAATAGGTGATAGGGGTGATGATAGTAGTGATGGGTTGTGGTTGTTGTGGAGAGTTGGTGGTTTGGTGGCTGTTGCAGGAGTGGTGGTGATGATGGTGGTGCGGCAGGGAAGGAGGTGGTTCTGCAGAGAGGGGGGTGATGGTGGTAGATGGGTTCGATAGAATGGGAGAAGGGGTTGTTTGGTTAGGTGGTAGGGCTCGGGTGATAGAGTGTTGAGCGAATTCATCTAGTCTTGATGTTTCGTGAGATGGGCCGCGAGATGCGAAGCTGGTAGGTGAATCAGACGGTGATGCGGAGTGAAGCTTGTAGCGACCGCTAGATTTTTTTATACAACGAAATCAACGATGCCAGATGGAGTTAGGTGTTGTAATGTTAGCGGAGATTCAAACTTTGATGCACAGCAATGGAGCGACCGTTGGATTCAACTACCATCTAATCTGAAGGCTTGGAATTTCAGCGCTGTGGTGCTTGGCAGAGACTTCAGATTTTGATGCTCTATGCAGGAGCGACCGTCGGATGCTTCTGAGAACTGATCTGATGGCTGAGAACGGAGGCGTTTTTGTGTGTGGAAAATGAGGTTGTGCGCACCATTCTTCGCGGCTTCCTTGCGTGATTTCTCCCGGCTTTTCACTACTTTTCTGCTCTTTTTGCTCCGCAACTCATCCGAACTTTATTTATTACCTAATAATGCAAAATTAATTAATAAAAATATTTATTCTTGAAAACAATGAAAATACAGAATATGGGATAAAATGTAGAACTAATGCACAAAAGATGAGTTAAATGCCAACAAAAAGGGATAAATATATACAATATTTGGCACTCATCAATATTCAGCTTCAGCACTGGAGAGGGAGACAGTCGCCTGACGTTTGGAAGACCAAGAAACAAGGTTGTCACGCAAAAAAATGCAGAAACCAGAGGTAGATCGTCGTGAATCAGGACAGCCCGCCCAATCAGCATCAGAGTATGCATGGATGCCAGAAATGGTGGATACAGATAAAAATAACCCATGTTCGATAGTGCCCTGGAGGTACCGAAGTATACGCCGAAGCGCCTGCATGTGAGGTTCTCTAGGGTCGTGCATGAATAAACATACCTGTTGAACCGCGTAAGATATGTCCGGTCGAGTAAAAGTAAGATACTGTAAAGCCCCAGCCAAACTTCGATATAGAGTAGGATCCTTAAGAGCTGGTCCAGAGGTAGCGCTAAGCTTGGAGTTGGTGTCGACCGGAGTGGCCACTGGATTGCAGGCAGTCATGGATGCACGAGAAATGATGTCCTTCGTATAGAGTGACTGAGACAAAAACAACCCGGAGGATGACCGAGAAGTAGTGATTCCCAAAAATGATGTAAGGAGCCAAGGTCAGTCATACAGAACTATTTTTTCATCATGTCAATAAAACGGGTGAGAAGAACATCAGTAGAGGCAGTGAGTATGATATCATCAACGTACAGTAATAAGTATGCCGTGTCCTGTCCTGACCGATAAATAAATAGAGATGGATCACATACACTACCCTGAAAACCACATTGAGTGATGAAAGTCGCAAACCGCTGAAACCATGCCCGAGGTGCCTGTTTGAGACCATAAAGAGATCTACGAAGGCGGCAAACATAATCCGGGTGAGTAGGATCAACAAATCCCGGAGGTTGGTGCATATAAACCGTCTCAGTAAGATCCCCATGAAGAAAGGCATTCTTGACGTCCAATTGGTGAATGGGCCAAGATCTGGAGGTAGCAATGGTAAGAATTGTGCGGATAGTTGCGGGCTTAACAACCGGACTAAACGTCTCAAAGCAATCAACACCAACTTGTTGTGATTTACCGTTAGCGACAAGGCGGGCTTTGTGACGTTCCAAAGTGACATATGCATGAAACTTGTGACGAAATATCCCACATGGAGCGAATGATATGAGCACCAAGAGGTCTCGGCACTAGATCCCAAGTGTGAGTTTTCAACATTGCAATATATTCATCTATCATGGCTTTCTTCCAGTTTGGGTCCCTAAGAGCATATAGGTGAGATTTGGGGAGGGTGGAGATGTGGTTTCAGGTTTGAACATGGAGATTGAGCTTGTTGGAGGGACGGAAAATCCCATGAGAGGCCCGAGTGGCAGGGCGAGAGGGAGCAGCAGGAGTGTTGCTCGGGGGGGAGGGGGGGTTGCTGTCGGACAGGGAAGGTACTTCTGGGTTTGAGGGGGAGTTAAGGGATGGGATGAGTTGTTGGGCTTGCTGGGCCGGAGCGGGTGAAGACGGCGGAACAGCAGAGTGAGAAGAGCTGGGCTGAGACGCAGAGTTAGGTGAGTTGGGCTGGGTAAGAGAGGGAGAAGAAATGGGCCTGGCAAAAGAGGGGGAAACGCTGGGCTGAGCAGGGGAATCAGAGTTGCTGGGTAATGTGTCCGTGTGTGGGAGAGCCGGACAGGTAGAGGGAGAACAGGAGATGGGTGGAGATGGGACAGCGCAAGAAGGTCGCCGTGGACGGCGGTGAGGTGGAGTGTAGAGGTGGTGAGACGACGGTTGGGTAGAAGGAGGAGATGGGTAAGCCAGTGGGAGTGGAAAATGAGGAGAAATTGATTGGGTAGATGGTTCGAGGTTGTGAGAGCGATGGTCGGAAGAAGTGCGGAAGGGAAAAACGTTTTCATCAAACGTTACATGGCGAGACAAGATAATTTTGTTAGTGGCTAGGTCAAGGCAACGATAGCCACGATGATGAGGAGAGAAACCAAGGAAAACACATCTAGAGGACCGAGGGGAAAGCTTGTGAGGAGTGGTGGCGGACAAATTAGGATAACAAAGGCAACCAAACGTACGTAGGTGATCATACGTCGGTTGGCGTTGATAGAGAATTGACACCGGTGAGGCAAAGTGAATCACGGCGGAACGGAGGATGTTATGGAGATAGACGGCCATATGGAGTGAATCGGCCCAATATTTGTATGGGATAGAGGCATGGGACATGAGAGTGCGGGTGATGTCGTTAACACGACGAATCATACGCTCCGCTTTCCCATTTTGAGATGAGGTGTGAGGACAGGAGAAACGAAAGACTAAACCAGAGTTCTAAGAAAAATCATGAAAAGAAGAGTTATCAAATTCACGTCCCATATCGGATTGAAAACATTTCATATCTCGCTCAAATTGAGTGTTGACAAAGGACCGAAACTCCAAGAATTTGGAGTGGACCTGAGATTTGAGCTTCAAGGGATACACCCATAGATAATTAGTATAGTCATCCAACAAAATAAGATAATAGCGAAAACCAGTATCAATATGTATAGGACAAGTCCATAAATCACTATGAATAATATCAAATAGAGCAGAAGTGAAAGAATTTGAGTCAGAGAAAGGAAGACGAACATGTTTACTAACTTGACAAGAATGACAAAGTTTGGTAGACTGTTGTTTATTACATTGAATTAAAGAGTGGGAACGTAAATTATTTAAAATAGCTTGTCCAGGATGACCAAGACGGCTGTGCCAGACATCATGAGCAGACGAAGACGTAAGAGACAGTGGTGGAGACTGAGATGATTTTGAAGTGGGCACGACAGAAGTTGTGAGTAGGATAAAGTTCCCCAGAGCTATCACAGCGAAAAAGGATCGTCCTCGAATTCAAATCCTTCACAGAAAAACCATAAGGATCAAATTCAACAGACACATGATTATCAGTTGTGAACTTTCGAACGGAAATAAGATTTTTGATAATATCAGGAACTACGAGGGTATCGTTGAGGTGAAGAGGTCGGGACGAGAGGTTTATAGAGTGGGTGCCACTAGCCATAACTGGAATAGAGTTACCGTTGCCAACCAAGATAGATTTAACATTGCTAGTGTCGAAAACAGTATGTAACGTACCTTGGTCCGCGGTGATATGGGATGTCGCACCAGTGTTAATGTAGAACGTTTCATCTGGTGGCTGTAAGCTCAATGAACTGTAGGCTTCCGCAAAATCACTGGGCTGTAGTGTTTCAACTGAAGGCACAGCGTACGCATGGGCCTGTCCAAGAATTGAAGAGCGTCGCTGCTGGGCTTGACGAGGACGTCCAGCAGATGGGCCTCGAGGTGGTGCAGTGGGCTGCCAAAGTGGAGCAGTTGGGTACGGGCATGGAGGTTGAGCCCAGTATGGCATCCAGGATGCTGGGTTAGCTGGGTACACTGGGCCGCGTGGCGCACTGGGCTGGCGAGGTGCACTGGGCTGGCGAGAGTATCCTGGGGTTGGCAGAAGAGGACCGGAGTTTGCAGGGTTGACAGGTCTTTTTCCGTTGCTAGTTCGGTGATGGTATTGAGAAGAATTGTTTCCAGTGGCTGCTAGGGCAGTGGAAGATATCATGGTGGTTTGTTGAGCACGTCGTATTTCTTCAGTGCGTAGTTGTGAACGAGCAGCATCATAGGTGGGCATAGACTGTTGTATGAAGGAAGCAACAGTGTTGTATTCCTCCGGTAGACCATTGACAAGTTGGATAACCAAACGTTTGTCATTCATGGGAAAATCGAGATCGGTCAGTCGATCCGCTAACGACTTGAGTTTGTCACAGTAATCATCGACACTAGCACAGTCAACAAACTTTAGATTGACAAATTTACTTTCAAGGGTTGCAGCACGATTACCTTTGTTATCTTGAAACAACTTTTGAAGATGATCCCAAAGTTCTTTGGCGGTTTTACCAGATTTTAGAACCGTGAACATGAGATCCTTGGCCATGGTGGAGAACATCCATTGGCGGCATAGGGCGTCGAGTTGTTTGAGGGTATTTGCATCAATCCCTGTTGGTGGTGTGGATCCGTTGATGAGAAAAAGGAGATCGTGAGCTTGTAGATGTAGTTCGAAGAGAAAAACCCAGGATGAGTATTCATCTTGTTTGATGTCAAGAAGAATAGGAATCAGGGTTTTGATGTTGGTTACGGCAAAGGACGGATGCAGAGTTTTCTTATCACCTGTCATGGATTTTGTGTTGGAGGTTTAATAGAGAAGAAGAAGAAGAAAAGAGAGGATCGAGATTAGGGATGATACCATATTGGGTTATAGAAAACTTCCTTGCCCTCCTTGTGGGAGAAGGGACCATATATATATTATTATTAATAATCTCTATTAAAGAGAATATCATTGGTCCGCTAAATATGGTAGAATATAATCTATTACACTCGAATATTAGTACGTTTTACGCAATGGAACTTCTAGTACCTTATCTGGATCAATTTCGATACGTTTGTGGCCGACTCTTGTTGGTTTCCTAGAAGATACATCAATCGGCATATTGGGATCTTGATTTTCTTTTGCTCGCTGCCATATGCACTGCACAGTCCAATATGACGTCTTGAAAATTCTAGCAGCAATCTTATAGGAACCCCTTTTTAGTTTTCCATTCACGCTCTTCTTCAATAAAAATTGGTAGACAGCAACCCGTTCTTCATTTTTGAGTTCTCTTGTTTCTCGTAGGATTGGGTAAGAAAGCATTTCTCCATCACTATCAACCATCTCTTCTCCATCAGAAAATAAATCTTCATCACTAGCAATAATCCCTTCATCATCAGATGCTAACTCTTCATCACCAGCAATCATCTCTTCTTCATCGGAATTTGAAAATGATTTATAGCCCCTTCTGGACTAGTGATACTTCCACATACTCTTTCCTTTAAGAAAACTCCTCATGAGGAATGACCAGTGATTGTAATTGGTTCCATCAAAACGGACAGTGATAGGTTGAGAATCTTCTCTTGACATGATTACTATATTTTCTCTGGGTTGTATTTTCTCTGGATTGTATTGCAGCGGAAACTGGTTCTCAGATCTTTCCTAGCTCTGATGCCATGATAAACATGAACATAGAGATTCTAATGCAGTTGTGAGAATAATTCTTTGTGTGTTCATTGATAGGCAAAAGCCTGATTTATACACAACTGGATAAGGCAAATAAAAGATACACCTAACAACTAGATAAGGCAAATAAAAGATACACCTAACAATATCTAGGATATATACAAAAAGAATATATATATGCAGTTACAATAAAATAACAAACACAATAATGTCAAGATATATCATATCTTGACCATATCTTAACAGTATCAAGAATTTTTATACAGTAACGTAACCTTTTTTGTTTCCCTTCATCGGTTAAGCGTGGCCTCGTAGAACTTGTGTGTGGCTTGACCTTTCCTTCTTTGACCCTCAAATGTAATGTTGATTTTAACATATCCATAGCTGCAGCAAACACTCTATTGGGTTATGGAAAACTTCCTTGCCCTCCTTGTGGGAGAAGGGACCATATATATATTATTATTAATAATCTCTATTAAAGAGAATATCCTTGGTCCGCTAAATATGGTAGAATATAATCTATTACACCCCCTTAGTCTTAGCGGGAGAGGAACAAACACTAAGACTAGTACGAAAACGAAGAAATAATTGTCTAGGAAGACCCTTCGTGAAAATATCAGCGTACTGATTTTCGGATGGAATGTGTAGCACCCGAATGTCCCCAATACGGACGCGTTCACGAACAAAATGAATGTCGATTTCCACATGTTTGGTGCGTTGATGTTGAACCGGATCACCCGACATGTAGACAGCACTCACATTGTCACAATAAATGATAATATCCCGTCGTAGTGGTATATGTAACTCAAGAAGTAAATTCCGGAGCCAAGTCGTCTCGGCCACGACATTAGCCACACCCCGATATTTGGCAGGCCCGGAGATGTGTATAAAATTTAAGCGCAAAGAAAACGGGGGCCTACAGTAATACCGCAAGTGCACGGTCGTCAGTTGTAGCTCGTGCAAGTACGGGTCGATCCACAGAGATTGGGTGTGTTTCGGAAGTGTTTTAGCTAATTGGGTTCCTAGATTTGCTTTGGGCTTAGAAGCCTTTTGGCTTAAATTGGGCCTTGAGTACTAATGGGTTTGAATGCCCTTTGAATGAATTGGGCTTAGTGGGTTTGTTAAAGATAAAATGAACTGAGCTTGGGCTCAGTTATCTTTGAAGTGCAAATGGGCTTTGGCCTTAAACTTAGGCTTTTGATTAAGCCTGAATTGGATTGGGCCTTAATGAATTTGGGCTTTGGTCTTAAACAACTGGGCTTTGGTTAAGCCCACAGTTGACTGAATTGGGCTTCAGTTTGAAGTGAGCCTTGGGCTTGAGTGCACAGCAATGAACTGAATTGGGCTCAGCTGGCTTTGGCAGGCAGCAGCAGTAGTAAGACTGCACAGCAGAAGGAAGAGAGCAGCAACAGCAGCAGCAGGAGAAAGAGCTGCACAGCAACAGAGGAAAGCAAGCCAAAAGAAGTAACAAGAAAACAGCAGCAGCAACAAAGTTGCAGCAGCAGCTGCAGACAACTGCAGTGGAAGAGAAATGCAACAGAGTTGCAGCAACAGCACAAATGCTGCACAGCAGCAGCAGCTTGGCAGAGGCAAAAATAAGGAACAAAGCAAATGAAAACAGCAACAAACAGCAACAAACAGTGAACAAAAGCAAAACACAAAAAGATGAACCAAGGCCTAAGGCCAAGGGCAGAGATGAGGTGAAGAAACTGAAATGAAGCAAGGCTAGGCTAAGGCATTCAGGAGATATACTAAAAGAATGGGAAGAGAACTAGCTTGCTATAAGCACTAGTTTCTCCCAATGCACAATCAACACTACAACCTAAGCATACAACAAGAATGGCAAGAAAATCAGCTTGCTATGAGCACTGATTTCTTCCATTACACAATCACATCAATGCTTCAAATGTATCTAGCCTAGCATTCCATCATGTAACTGACAGTGACAGGAGCAACAACAAACATGAACACAACTAACTGAACTAACAATGAATAACATCTAAACAGGACACATGTTAACAGGAGATGAAAATAAAAACATTAACAGAACAAAGTAACAAACATTAACATGACAAATTAACAGTGAACTAACATGACATTGCACATTCAACAGAAACATTAACAGGATATTGCAACTTAACACATTGATATTAACAGAACATAGTGATCATGAACTTAAATTGAGCTGAAATTGAACATTTAACAGGACATGAAAGTCCTGGATGTTGGCTAGTCCAAACATGGTTTTTACAACACACCCATAAGGCTATTTATAGTCACAGACCCAAATTCCCTAAATTACACAATTAGGGTTCTTCCCCAAATTTTTCCCCAAAGTCAGTGAAATTAGGTTTTGCAAATTACCTAATTTTATGGCACAATTCCTCCCATGTGCGACGACCCATCCTTCCTCTGACGCTCCTGCTGCTATCCACGCCTCCAATTGCTTCATCTATCAATCTAATTCACCAAATCCAATCCTAACAGTGAAGAGGATGGTGGAGTTGTTGAAATAGAGTAATAGGTGATAGGGGTGATGATAGTAGTGATGGGTTGTGGTTGTTGTGGAGAGTTGGTGGTTTGGTGGCTGTTGCAGGAGTGGTGGTGATGATGGTGGTGGCGGCAGGGAAGGAGGTGGTTCGCAGAGAGGGGGGTTGGTGGTAGATGGGTTCGATAGAATGGGAGAAGGGGTTGTTTGGTTAGGTGGTAGGGCTCGGGTGATAGAGTGTTGAGCGAATTCATCTAGTCTTGATGTTTCGTGAGATGGGCCGCGAGATGCGAAGCTGGTAGGTGAATCAGACGGTGATGCGGAGTGAAGCTTGTAGCGACCGCTAGATTTTTTTATACAACGAAATCAACGATGCCAGATGGAGTTAGGTGTTGTAATGTTAGGCGGAGATATCAAACTTTGATGCACAGCAATGGAGCGACCGTTGGATTCAACTACCATCTAATCTGAAGGCTTGGAATTTCAGCGCTGTGGTGCTTGGCAGAGACTTCAGATTTTGATGCTCTATGCAGGAGCGACCGTCGGATGCTTCTGAGAACTGATCTGATGGCTGAGAACGGAGGCGTTTTTGTGTGTGGAAAATGAGGTTGTGCGCACCATTCTTCGCGGCTTCCTTGCGTGATTTCTCCCGGCTTTTCACTACTTTTCTGCTCTTTTTGCTCCGCAACTCATCCGAACTTTATTTATTACCTAATAATGCAAAATTAATTAATAAAAATATTTATTCTTGAAAACAATGAAAATACAGAATATGGGATAAAATGTAGAACTAATGCACAAAAGATGAGTTAAATGCCAACAAAAGGGATAATATATACAATATTTGGCACTCATCAATATTCAGCTTCAGCACTGGAGAGGGAGACAGTCGCCTGACGTTTGGAAGACCAAGAAACAAGGTTGTCACGCAAAAAAATGCAGAAACCAGAGGTAGATCGTCGTGAATCAGGACAGCCCGCCCAATCAGCATCAGAGTATGCATGGATGCCAGAAATGGTGGATACAGATAAAAATAACCCATGTTCGATAGTGCCCTGGAGGTACCGAAGTATACGCCGAAGCGCCTGCATGTGAGGTTCTCTAGGGTCGTGCATGAATAAACATACCTGTTGAACCGCGTAAGATATGTCCGGTCGAGTAAAAGTAAGATACTGTAAAGCCCCAGCCAAACTTCGATATAGAGTAGGATCCTTAAGAGCTGGTCCAGAGGTAGCGCTAAGCTTGGAGTTGGTGTCGACCGGAGTGGCCACTGGATTGCAGGCAGTCATGGATGCACGAGAAATGATGTCCTTCGTATAGAGTGACTGAGACAAAAACAACCCGGAGGATGACCGAGAAGTAGTGATTCCCAAAAAATGATGTAAGGAGCCAAGGTCAGTCATACAGAACTATTTTTTCATCATGTCAATAAAACGGGTGAGAAGAACATCAGTAGAGGCAGTGAGTATGATATCATCAACGTACAGTAATAAGTATGCCGTGTCCTGTCCTGACCGATAAATAAATAGAGATGGATCACATACACTACCCTGAAAACCACATTGAGTGATGAAAGTCGCAAACCGCTGAAACCATGCCCGAGGTGCCTGTTTGAGACCATAAAGAGATCTACGAAGGCGGCAAACATAATCCGGGTGAGTAGGATCAACAAATCCCGGAGGTTGGTGCATATAAACCGTCTCAGTAAGATCCCCATGAAGAAAGGCATTCTTGACGTCCAATTGGTGAATGGGCCAAGATCTGGAGGTAGCAATGGTGAGAATGTGTGCGGATAGTTGCGGGCTTAACAACCGGACTAAACGTCTCAAAGCAATCAACACCAACTTGTTGTGATTTACCGTTAGCGACAAGGCGGGCTTTGTGACGTTCCAAAGTGCCATCTGCATGAAACTTGTGACGAATAGCCACATGGAGCGAATGATATGAGCACCAAGAGGTCTCGGCACTAGATCCCAAGTGTGAGTTTTCAACATTGCAATATATTCATCTATCATGGCTTTCTTCCAGTTTGGGTCCCTAAGAGCATATTGAGATTTGGGGAGGGTGGAGATGTGGTTTCGGTTTGAACGTGGAGATTGAGCTTGTTGGAGGGACGGAAAATCCCATGAGAGGCCCGAGTGGCAGGGCGAGAGGGAGCAGCAGGAGTGTTGCTCGGGGGGGAGGGGGGGGGTTGCTGTCGGACAGGGAAGGTACTTCTGGGTTTGAGGGGGAGTTAAGGGATGGGATGAGTTGTTGGGCTTGCTGGGCCGGAGCGGGTGAAGACGGCGGAACAGCAGAGTGAGAAGAGCTGGGCTGAGACGCAGAGTTAGGTGAGTTGGGCTGGGTAAGAGAGGGAGAAGAAATGGGCCTGGCAAAAGGGGGAAACGCTGGGCTGAGCAGGGGAATCAGAGTTGCTGGGTAATGTGTCCGTGTGGGAGAGCCGGACAGGTAGAGGGAGAACAGGAGATGGGTGGAGATGGGACAGCGCAAGAAGGTCGCCGTGGACGGCGGTGAGGTGGAGTGTAGAGGTGGTGAGACGACGGTTGGGTAGAAGGAGGAGATGGGTAAGCCAGTGGGAGTGGAAAATGAGGAGAAATGGATTGGGTAGATGGTTCGAGGTTGTGAGAGCGATGGTCGGAAGAAGTGCGGAAGGGAAAAACGTTTTCATCAAACGTTACATGGCGAGACAAGATAATTTTGTTAGTGGCTAGGTCAAGGCAACGATAGCCACGATGATGAGGAGAGAAACCAAGGAAAACACATCTAGAGGACCGAGGGGAAAGCTTGTGAGGAGTGGTGGCGGACAAATTAGGATAACAAAGGCAACCAAACGTACGTAGGTGATCATACGTCGGTTGGCGTTGATAGAGAATTGACACCGGTGAGGCGAAGTGAACACGGCGGAAGGAGGATGTTATGGAGATAGACGGCCATATGGAGTGAATCGGCCCAATATTTGTATGGGATAGAGGCATGGGACATGAGAGTGCGGGTGATGTCGTTAACACGACGAATCATACGCTCCGCTTTCCCATTTTGAGATGAGGTGTGAGGACAGGAGAAACGAAAGACTAAACCAGAGTTCTTAGAAAAATCATGAAAAGAAGAGTTATCAAATTCACGTCCCATATCGGATTGAAAACATTTGATATCTCGCTCAAATTGAGTGTTGACAAAGGACCGAAACTCCAAGAATTTGGAGTGGACCTGAGATTTGAGCTTCAAGGGATACACCCATAGATAATTAGTATAGTCATCCAACAAAATAAGATAATAGCGAAAACCAGTATCAATATGTATAGGACAAGTCCATAAATCACTATGAATAATATCAAATAGAGCAGAAGTGAAAGAATTTGAGTCAGAGAAAGGAAGACGAACATGTTTACTAACTTGACAAGAATGACAAAGTTTGGTAGACTGTTGTTTATTACATTGAATTAAAGAGTGGGAACGTAAATTATTTAAAATAGCTTGTCCAGGATGACCAAGACGGCTGTGCCAGACATCATGAGAGCAGACGGTAAGAGACAGTGGTGGAGACTGAGATGATTTTGAAGTGGGCACGACAGAAGTTGTGAGAGGATAAAGTTCCCCAGAGCTATCACAGCGAAGAAGGATCGTCCTCGAATTCAAATCCTTCACAGAAAAACCATAAGGATCAAATTCAACAGACACATGATTATCAGTTGTGAACTTTCGAACGGAAATAAGATTTTTGATAATATCAGGAACTACGAGGGTATCGTTGAGGTGAAGAGGTCGGGACGATAGGTTTATAGAGTGGGTGCCACTAGCCATAACTGGAATAGAGTTACCGTTGCCAACCAAGATAGATTTAACATTGCTAGTGTCGAAAACAGTATGTAACGTACCTGGATCCGCGGTTATGGGATGTCGCACCAGTGTCCATGTAGAACGTTTCATCTGGTGGCTGTAAGCTCAATGAACTGTAGGCTTCCGCAAAATCACTGGGCTGTAGTGTTTCAACTGAAGGCACAGCGTACGCATGGGCCTGTCCAAGAATTGAAGAGCGTCGCTGCTGGGCTTGACGAGGACGTCCAGCAGATGCCTCGAGGTGGTGCAGTGGGCTGCCAAAGTGGAGCAGTTGGGTACGGGCATGGAGGTTGAGCCCAGTATGGCATCCAGGATGCTGGGTTAGCTGGGTACACTGGGCCGCGTGGCGCACTGGGCTGGCGAGGTGCACTGGGCTGGCGAGAGTATCCTGGGGTTGGCAGAAGAGGACCGGAGTTTGCAGGGTTGACAGGTCTTTTTCCGTTGCTAGTTCGGTGATGGCGTTGAGAAGAATTGTTTCCAGTGGCTGCTAGGGCAGTGGAAGATATCATGGTGGTTTGTTGAGCACGTCGTATTTCTTCAGTGCGTAGTTGTGAACGAGCAGCATCATAGGTGGGCATAGACTGTTGTATGAAGGAAGCAACAGTTTGTATTCCTCCGGTAGACCATTGACAAGTTGGATAACCAAACGTTTGTCATTCATGGGAAAATCGAGATCGGTCAGTCGATCCGCTAACGACTTGAGTTTGTCACAGTAATCATCGACACTAGCACAGTCAACAAACTTTAGATTGACAAATTTACTTTCAAGGGTTGCAGCACGATTACCTTTGTTATCTTGAAACAACTTTTGAAGATGATCCCAAAGTTTTTGGCGGTTTTACCAGATTTTAGAACTGTGAGCATGAGATCCTTGGCCATGGTGGAGAACATCCATTGGCGGCATAGGGCGTCGAGTTGTTTGAGGGTATTTGCATCAATCCTGTTGGTGGTGTGGATCCGTTGATGAGAAAAAGGAGATCGTGAGCTTGTAGATGTAGTTCGAAGAGAAAAACCCAGGATGAGTATTCATCTTGTTTGATGTCAAGAAGAATAGGAATCAGGGTTTTGATGTTGGTTACGGCAAAGGCGGATGCAGAGTTTTCTTATCACCTGTCATGGATTTTGTGTTGGAGGTTTAATAGAGAAGAAGAAGAGAAAGAGAGGATCGAGATTAGGGATGATACCATATTGGGTTATGAAAACTTCCTTGCCCTCCTTGTGGGAGAAGGGACCATATATATATTATTAATAATCTCTATTAAAGAGAATATCATTGGTCCGCTAAATATGGTAGAATATAATCTATTACACTCGAATATTAGTACGTTTTACGCAATGGAACTTCTAGTACCTTATCTGGATCAATTTCGATACGTTTGTGGCCGACTCTTGTTGGTTTCCTAGAAGATACATCAATCGGCATATTGGGATCTTGATTTTCTTTTGCTCGCTGCCATATGCACTGCACAGTCCAATATGACGTCTTGAAAATTCTAGCAGCAATCTTATAGGAACCCCTTTTTAGTTTTCCATTCACGCTCTTCTTCAATAAAAATTGGTAGACAGCAACCCGTTCTTCATTTTTGAGTTCTCTTGTTTCTCGTAGGATTGGGTAAGAAAGCATTTCTCCATCACTATCAACCATCTCTTCTCCATCAGAAAATAAATCTTCATCACTAGCAATAATCCCTTCATCATCAGATGCTAACTCTTCATCACCAGCAATCATCTCTTCTTCATCGGAATTTGAAAATGAATTGTAAGGGTTGATGTTTTCTGAAGATCCACTCATGTTAAATGGGAGTTGGAAGATATAAAAAGAGAATTGGAAGAGTTGAAATGAAAATGGAGTATACAGTAGAGAATTTATACGGAAGATAGTGAAACATTAATGAGCAGGTGCGGTTTTCAATTTGAAAATTTGAAACAGGGAACAAAGAGGGAAATGAAAATGAATTTCAAATTTCAAATTTTGATTCAATCGTTTGTGTACAATTTTTGGTTAACGGATTCAAATTAGAAGGAAAAAAAGGACGGAACGAAGGAGGGAACAAATGGAATTCTGATAGTCACGTATATGGAGGGAGTTAGAGGAGGGAAAAAATTAATGAAACAGGTGCGGTTTTTGACACAATTTTTTTGGGTTTTGAATTCTTAAATGATCGACCAAAAAACTAGATAGGTGTCTCAAATGTAATTTGGGGTAATATTGAAAAAAAATTACCTCTCTCTATTTTCCTTCATCTGTGTGCAATATCCAATTTTGGCAAGTAAATTAGGACATCCATGGGCAAGATTAGGGTATATTTGTTGGATGTCAAAACTAGGGATATTTAATTAATGTATCCTGAGTAAAAGTATCCATTAAATAACAAATTATAAACAAATTGGATAACGAATAAATGAAAACTGTGACAATTCAATAATTATATATAAAAAAAATATTGAATAACAAAGTACATATTGCAGTGGAAATATAGGGGAAAGTAAAGAGGTAGAATGTAGTTTCCATTGAACAGCATCAACAGGTTACATGGAACAATATCCTATATATACATATAGGAAGAAAACCATAGATACTATATTGGGCCGCACATCCATGGGCTACAAGTCCTACAATACTCCCCTTGTGCGGTTCAGGAGAACTTCATATGTAGTATTTCACATTTAGTGCTTCGAATATAGTTCTTCAAATGTCGTCCTCTCCTTGATGACTTGTGCCGAAATCAATTGCCTCATTAACAGACGGGCCATATATTGAACTACATCATGGTTTGGTTCAAGCATCATGCCATATCTCAATACCCTGGTCCATGAGTCCTGGCCAAAAACAAAATAGGTCAAGCAAAATAAAATCAGCATTGTACCACATAACGCCTAAATTTTAAAGAAAAATAAAAAGGTCTACAGGGTTTCGAACCTCCGACCTCAAACTCACTTAAAACTAAAGTGAACCACCGTGCCTCACTACCTTTTTTGACATTAGATGGACTTGTACTGAATTTACACAATTATTATCTTCCTAAATATTAAATGAAGTTGTGTATAGATGGGCCATATCTTGAACTGCAACATGTTTTGGCTCAGGCATCATGTCATATCTCAATACCCTGGTAACTGAGTCCTTATCAACAACTAATTTCAAACAAATCAGGTCAAACATAGGTCCAGCAAAATAAAATCAGCACACTTGTGTATAGATGGCCCATATTTTGAACTGCAGCATAGTTTGGCTCAGGCATCATGCCAGATCTCAATACCCTGGTCCATGACCAACAACTCAAATGAGCCACAAAAATCTACCAACACTATGTCCGGAACAAAGCCCGAGACATAACTCATTATCAGTTCATCTAATTCCATTGATTTGAGCTTCATAAACAATCAATTCTTCTGTGAAACTTCGATGTAACCCTAGATTTAAGTTTAATCGATCTTTCATAGAAGTATTGACACTGATTCATAATCCAAGGTATTTCTCATTCATTCGTTTGGGGGTTTCTTGGAGATTCAGCTGCAGAAAACTTCATCAACAACAATGAATCAATTGATTCTTCTATGAAACATCGATCCAAGCCTAGTTTTTAGTTTAATCGATATCTCATAGAAGTATTGATAGTGATTCATAATTTTGGAAATGGAAATATTGGTCTTCTTTATCTAAGGTATTTCTCATTCATTAATTTGGGGGTTTAATGATTTTAAAAATTGGAGGTTCCACACTCTTGATTTTGAATGGTACAATTTCTGATGGTGATTATGAGGTATGAACATCTCTATGTTTCATATTTTAGGTTTATTTTTTTATGTTGTTTTGAGAGTCTTTTGGTGATTATGAACATCTCAATTGCATGCTTTATGCCTCCACCAAGTGGTTTTATATGTCAGTTGACAGATGATCTTAGACTCAGACATAGTATTTGGTTGTAGGATGTCAGCATTGGTGAATAAAGCTTGTATTCTGTTTTGAGAATCAGTATCTCAGGAATCTTTATGATTTGTATTCATTGTCAGATTGTAGAATTAGGTATGTGGTTTGTATATGGTAAGTAGGGTTTGTGTCAATTATGTGCGAGTCGAATATGAGCAACCAACACAAGACAATTTTTGTTAGTCATGTATTGACAGAAGATATAAAGATATAAAGATCAAACATATATAGATGTTCGTAATTTGAGCCTTCGCCATCTTGTAGATTAAGACTAGGTGTGTATATGCCTCTCCATCAAGTGAATTAGACAGCATAAAAAATCGTTTTTTGAATTTCAAACATGATGCAATTTAAAATATGCAGGGCAACTTTAAGAAACACTAAAGTGAATTGTTTTCAGTATACATTTGTTTTCATTAAAGTTTAGTCTTGTACATGTTCCAGTTCTTTGCATTGTAGTTTTATTTTCTAGATTACAACCCGCATCTCCAACATTATCGATACACAATCATCGGACAATATAAATAAATTGACTTCATCATATTGCATTTCATAAAGTTACAATATTTGACAGCAACACTATCATGTTCATAATATCCAGTTGCACACAAAAAATCCAAGTACCAAAAACAAAATAAAAAAAGCAAAAGAAACACAACTTTCCCCGGTATCATCTCTTGCATTTTCAGACTCCATTGCCATGACCAAAAAAGAAATCATGATTCAGTGACTTACCATTTTGGTTTCCCCCTTACAAACTAGTCTAACCTAAAAGACACAACAGTTGGTAACAGAAATAAACTCTAAATTCTTGCAAGGTCACGCCTATTCCCAAGAGAAAGCTTTAATTGGTAATATCACCTGACAATAAGAACTGCCAATTTAGGTTTAACTTCATACGGTTTTGTGGTTGAAAACTTGAATGGTAAATTTTTAACGGTACCCCTGCTATGAAGAGTAAAAAAACGCCTATAAAAGGTAATGTTGTCATTTTCACAGTCGCCTGAAATTTGCTGCCTGCGAGGGTAATTTGGTCATTTCAGCGTTGCCATAAATTTTGCTCTCGCTTTGGTCATTTTCACAGTCGCCAGAAAATTTGCTTGCATCGTCGTCGGAAAATTTGATTTCGCCTGAAAATTTGTTTTCACCGTCGCCGGGAATTTTGTTTTTACCCTCGCCAGAAAATTTGCTTTCTCCGGAAATTTTGCTTTCACTGTCGTCGGATCCATCCAATCTGATACACATGAAAAACCTCACCTGGACGAGAACATTGGGTCTGTATATGGTAATCTTGTAAGCTGAGTTCCATAATAGGTTGCAGAATCCACCTCGGATCCATGCAATCTTATACTTGACATCAAAAACCTCACCTGGACAAGAACATTGGGTCTGTATATGGTAATCTTGTAAGCTGAGTTCCATAATAGGTTGAAGAATCCACTTGGGATGCATGCAATCTGATACTTGACATCAAAAACCTCACCTGGATGAGAACATTGGGTCTGTATATGGTAATCTTGCAAGCTGAGTTCCATAATAGGTTGCAGAATCCACCTCGGATCCATCCAGTCTGATACTTGACATCAAAAACCTCACCTGGACGAGAACATTGGGTCTGTATATGGTAATCTTGCAAGATGAATTCCATAATAGGTTGTAGAATCCACCTCGGATCCATTCAATCTGATACTTGACATCAAAAACCTAATCTGGACGAGCACAATGGGTCTGTATATGGTAATCTTGCAAGATGAGTTCCATAATAGGTTGCAGAATCCACCTCAGATCCATCCATTCTGATACCTGACATTAAAAACCTCACCTGGACGAGAACATTGGGTCTGTATATGGTAATCTTGCAAGCTGAGTTCCATAATAGGTTGTAGAATCCACCTCGGATCCATCCAATCTGATACTTGACATCAAAAACCTCATCTGGACGAGAACATTGTGTCTGTATATGGTAATCTTGCAAGCCGAGTTCCATAATAGGTTGCAGAATCCACCTCAGATCCATCCAATCTGATACTTGACATTAAAAACCTTACCTGGACGAGAACATTGGGTCTGTATATGGTAATCTTGCAAGCTGAGTTCCATAATAGGTTGCAGAATCCACCTTGGATACATCCAATCTGATACCTGAAATCAAAAACCTCACCTGGACGAGAACATTGGGTCTATATATGGTAATCTTGCAAGCTGAGTTCCAAAATAGGTTGCAGAATCCACCTCGGATCCATGCAATCAGATACTTGACATCAAAAACCTCACCTGGACGAGAACATTGGGCCTGTATATGGTAATCTTGCAAGGTGAGTTCCATAATAGGTTGCAGAATCCACCTCGGATCCATCCAATCTGATATTTGTCATCAAAAACCTCACCTGGACGAGAACATTGGGTCTGTATATGTGGAGTCGTAATGGCACATATATACAGTGCAACAAAATGCGGAATGTCGGCTTAAATCCAGTTACCAACTGGTACACAAAAAAAAGGTTGACTAATATTGGGTTCTAAAAAGAATTAAGTAAAGATGCGTGTAATATCTCATATCCCCAAAGCAATAAAAGGTAGGTTGGTACGCATTCCTTAGACACCATCTATAACCTTTGATGTTTGCCTCTGCGAAACCATTGGGTATAAGATGCTCTATATTGATCTTATTAGTTCGTTTTGATGTAAATTCTCTAGCATTAACAAGGGTGGTGAGTGTTTGCACTTTGCATTGTGTAATATGTGCTAGGAACTCTACAAAAATTAAACGCATCGTTTGTTATGAGGAATAACTGATTCAATGCGTCAAATCATCCACCAGAGCCATAAATCACTTAAATGGTCCGCATTCTGCATGGATATATGTTCACTAACAACACTTTGTTTCTTTGAAGAATGAGTTATGCATCTGAGTAAAACAGGATGGTCTCAATCATGTTTTACTGAAGTAAGATTTTTTAATACGAGTGACGTGCTTTATTACTCTAAAGCATAATGGGGGAGAGGCAGTGCAAATCTAGTAACTTTAGAAATCACTGACTGTGATAGATGCTGGAACTTCGCATGCTATTAGTTCATTGTCTTGTACACACAGAACACTTTAATCAACCGGGAAATGGCCTCTTATGTTGCATTAATAATGCAAGCCAAGAGAAAAGGCAAGGATAGTGGTCAGATTGATGTTGATTTTGAAAGAGAGGTTCGTACAGATTGGCAGTTCACTTATGAAAGTTGTTATTATATTTTGAAGGGGTTGAAAAAATATAATCCAGAATACTTGTCAAATAGTCAACAAGTACCTGAAAGGTCACCATATAATTTTTCTCCTTCAACACCAAATTTTTCACCATTTTCACCATGTCCATCAAATTCTTCACCAGATTCCACAACAAGCTCAAATGCCAAAAAAAATTTCAATAATTATGTGGATTATTTGGAGTTTGATACTTACATTTTGACTAACATTAGTGTTTGGTCTAACTTTTGTCCAAGTCAGTGTTTGGTACTTGGAAAAGACGTTGACCAGCGTTGACTAAATTGTATCTTGACTTCTGTCTAGTAATTGTTTTTAGAAATAAGTAAATAACAATTACTTAACGTTGTTGGATGACCGTTACAAATTAAATTGAAGAAGATCCTTAGTCTCATGTTCTGCCCCGAATTAAAAATCACCGTGATCTTTCTTTCAATTATTTTTCTTCATCCTCACTCGCATACCACAAGTTCAATAATTTCATAAAAAAAAATCATGCACCCAAAATGATAACAGAAAAACAGCTCGTCTGCTTAAATCTTCTGCCAAAATCATGAAAAAAAGAACTAACTACATTTGAATCAGATTGAAAAAAAAAAGAGAATCAAATACATGAAGATCATCTAAACAGAGTGAAACCAGTTAATATTGGACGAACATCAATTGCAGGTGCCTATTTCAACTTGAAAGCCTGTAACAACAAGAAAAGCCTTATAAACAGAACTTCACTACTTCCACCATTCACCACCAGAATAAGATGAATTTGTGGACGAATAACCACCCAGTTACAAAACCAGAAAAAAAAAACCAACCCATCTTTCGAACTGTCCCATATAGCTCCTTCAACTGGTAACACATTACAAATCCAAAAAACCCAAATTTTTCAATCTTAGCGCACTCTAAAAGTTCAACCACATTACCCTGATTACATCTCCAACCTCAGAATTTACACCTCCCCAAGCCAAAATTGAATACAGAAAAAACCTTAAAATACCTTCAATCCGATGAATCAAATACCAAAAATCAGAGATCAAAACCAAAATCAAAACTCTAGGGTAAGAGATTTATGGGTTCAACGGTTATGATTTAGAGTTCTAAAATCAGATCGAAGAAAATTAATTTCGATATGGGATTTAATGAATTAAATTTGATATTTGTTTTCAATCTGAAAATTTTAGGGCAGGCGATTTGATTTGGTCTGAAATTTTTAGGGCAAAGGATTATATTTGACTGAAATTTTGAGATCTTCAATCATATATAAAAAAGAGAAACACAGAGGGGAAATGATTTCATGATGGTGTTGATATGGGATTTAAAGAAGAAAACAAAGACGAACACAGTTTTGAGATTTGTAGTTAAAGTATGTACATGGATTTTACGATGAAGAAGAAGATGCAAATGGGTTTCTGTTTCACCCGTAACAGATGGATAAAATGAAAACTAGTTTTGAAATCTTAGTCGTTCATATCTTATGTGTATGGAGATTTAATGTAGACGGTACATTTGTTTGATGCGTTAAGAACACGGTTAGTCTTTGTTACTAAAGTTAAAAATATTTTAGTAATTATGTATTAGTTAACAAAAAATTTTCACACGTCATGATTTAATCGGGTCAATGTGGGTCAACGTCATTTCCAGGTACCAACCCTAAGTTGGACAAAAGTTAGACCAAACACTAATGTTGGTCAAAATGTAGGTATTAAACACCAAATAACCCTAATTATGTTGATGGTAATGATAAGGGAAAACTTCTAGGGAGGAACACTGCAAAACAGGCTAAAAAATTAGCTCTAGAAGGAGGGAGTTCCGGAGGATTTAACATGGCGGAGTTTATGGAACATCAAAAGACCGTCGAGAAGCAAAGATCAGTTGATAGGAAATTTCAAAACCGGGAGAGTAAGTAAAGTCGTCTTTCCCAAGAAAAAATTGGGTTTGACTATGACAAGCATAACATTCTTCAAGCTAACACTTCAGTTATGAACGCCCAACAAAAACATGTATGGTAAATCGAATTTGACAGGATTCAAGCATAGATTGAACAACAAGCTGGATTTACTAACAACCAACCCAATGATGATGATGATGATGGAACCGATGATGAGTTTGATGTAATAGTTCCTCTAGATGATTAATGTATGTGTTTAAGTTTTAATGTAGCAGTTTAAGTTTTAATGTTTTGGTTTAAGTTTTAATTTGGTTTGTTGTTAATTTGAAATGAAATGTTGAAGTTTATTAATTAGAAATGTTTTCTTATTAAGTTTTTCATTCCATTTAATAATAACTTTAAATAAATAACAATACATCACTTAAGAAAAATAAATAACATAACTTAAATATTTAAAAAATATAAATAGCCTAAAAAAGAAAAAAAAATCATTGTTTTCCATGCTCTGCCCAAAGATTCAATCTCAGATCATCTCTTAAATATTAGTCATACAAATTTCGGTTCTGAATGTAGTTAGTCAGTTGACGATAATCCCTTGCAGGGCGGCCTCTTTCTGGTCGATTCTACGACCTCAAATATTCATCTTCATAGTTAATCCAATCTGAATCACGACGGGTTGCCTGAATTACCATGTTATGAAGAATTATGCAAGTGAGCATAATCTTATGCATTTCACGAGGACTTAACCCACGATATGGGCCACAAATGATAGCGAACTTCCTCTTCAAAATTCCAAAAGCGTGTTCCACATCCTTCCTGAGTGCCATTTGGGCATCGTTAAAATGCCGGTATGAACGGCCCAATGCACCAGCAGGAGGCTGCCGGTAGCATTGAACCAAGGTGGACCATTTTGGGTAGATACCATCCGCAAGATAATAGCCGTGAGTGTATTGATGGTCGTTGATCATGAAACAGACAGATGGAGAAATTTCATACCTCAAATCTTCAAACAGAGGCGACTTGTGCAAAACATTAATATCATTTTGTGAACCCGGAAGACCAAAAAATGCATGCCATATCCAACAATCATAAGAAGCAGCAACTTCAAGGATAACTGTTGGTTTTGCATAATGACCTTTATATTGACCGACCCAATATACAGGGCATCCTTGCCATACTCAATGCATACAATCGAGACTACCTAGCATTCTTGGGAATCCCATGTCCTCATTTTCAACCAATATTTGTCTAACATCTTCGTCGGTTGATTTTCGTAAATATGTTGGACCAAAATGATTAATCACTACTTCACAGAACAATGAAACGTAAGTGTAAGAAGTTGTTTTACCCATACGAAGGTACTCATCGTTCGCATCCGTTGGAGTTCCATAACCTAGAATCCTTAAAGCCGAAGTAACTTTTTGTTCAGGACTATGACCTCTAATATTCAGTGCATCAAACTGATAATTGAATTGAGGTTCTACTCGACAAAGTTCTTCAATAATCTTTTTCACCAGATGATGAGGCATGCGAAATCGACCTTGAAAATTTTGATCAGAGTACACACAATTTGGAAGAAAATAATCGTGCATCAGCTTTTGGTGGTAAAATTCCCTCCCTCGATACGTATATCTTCTTGATAATACTTCTTTGGGCTCTGGAACTCTTGGTATTTCACCCGTATGTACACACATCAAAATTTCGATTAGTTTATTATCTTCAGCTTCCTCTTCGTCAATTTCTTGCAACCTCATACGATACCTTTCTTGCTATAATCTGAACCGATTCATAATAATATATCTTTCTTCATTGGATCTGGACATTGATGATTATGAAATTTAAAATTGAGAATATAGGTGAAATATCTGTAGAAGTAGGTGTGAGATATCTGGAGAAGTAAAATGGCGTATATATTGGAATCATAGGGGGGAAATAGCCGTTGCAAAATAACTACTGGTCGATAATCAACGTATCGCCAGCGTTATTATTTAAATCGCGCGGGAGAGAGAATAGCGCCAGCGATAAAGTCATAACCGCTGACGATACTATGAATATCGCTCAGTAGAATGTCTGTCGGTTATCGGTTTTCCCATAATGATGCAATCGGTTTGCCATGCCACCTGGTATGCCAAACATCATTTTTTTTTTGGCATGTGCATAAGAATAGGCCTAAGAAATCCAATAAGCTAGTAGTCAAAAGCCCACATATTTATCTTTCATACTATAAATAACGAATACCTTATTAATAACGAATACCTTATCTTTCGTACTATAAATAACGAAGCCCACATAAGCCTTCATATTTATCTTTCATACTTTCTACCAAAAAAAAATATCTTTCATACTATAAATAACGAATACCTTATCTTTCATACTACAAATAACGTATACCTTTCGTTTGGTTTTTAGGTCAGAAGAAAGGGTTTGCGTTGATTTTTGATCAAATCATATAAAAAGTTTGGTTTTAGGTCAGAAAAGGGTTTGGTTGATTTTCAATCTAATCAATCAAAAAGAAGAGTGGGAAGGAGAACAAATGGTAGCGCTTACATGTAATTCGTGTAATTCAGAATTTGATGATGAATCTCAACAAAAAATTCATTATCGATCCGAATGGCACCGTTACAATCTCAACCGAAAGGTAGCTGGAGTTCCCGGGGTAACAGAAACTTTGTTTTTAGCTAGACAGTCTGCTCTAGTTCAAGAACAAAAGAAGCATAATGATACCCCAATGCTATATAGCTGCACACTCTGTTCGAAGCAATATAAAAGCTCCAAGTCTCATGCGCAGCATCTTACGTCAAAGTGGCACAGATTGGTGGGAGATCTAATAACTTCGGGTGCTACAGTCATTAGACCGCGGCAGAACCTTGTTGCAAACAAGGCTCTTGTAGAGAAGGTGGAAACGGAAGAAAGTGACGATGAGTGGGTAGAAGTCGGAGAGGATGAAGACATGGAAGTTAATCCCGCCTGTTGTTTCATTTGTGATAAGATGCATAACTCCATCGAGAGTTGCATGGTTCACATGCACAAGCAGCATGGATTCTTCCTACCTGACATTGAGTTCCTGAAGGATCCTGAGGGCCTCCTTACTTACCTTGGCAAAAAGGTAAATAGAGATTTCATGTGTTTATATTGCAGTGATAGGTGCCAGCCATTTAATAGCCTGGAAGCAGTGAGGAAACATATGGCCTCTAAAAGTCATTGCAAAGTACGCTACGGGGAAGGAGGTGAGGATGAGGAAGCTGAACTGGAAGATTTTTATGATTACAGCAGCAGTTACGTTGATGAAGATGGGGAACAATTAGTCTCATCTGATGATATGAGCAACATAGTCGAACTTGGAAGTGGCGGGTCTGAGCTTGTGAACAAGGAAAACAGACACGAAAACGTCTGTTAGAACTCTTGGATCAAGGGAATACTTGCGTTACTATCGTCAGAAACCACGCCCCTCTCCTACAAGG
Organism: Papaver somniferum; assembly: GCF_003573695.1. Lineage (NCBI taxonomy): Eukaryota > Viridiplantae > Streptophyta > Magnoliopsida > Ranunculales > Papaveraceae > Papaver > Papaver somniferum. Next base: position 13,228,988 of record NW_020619603.1, read on the forward strand.
GATATAGCGCTTGCTATTTCACTTGCCTCAAGGTACAAGAGCATGGGATTGGCAACGAGACAATCAAAAGAACCTATTGTGAGGTTGAAAGTTCTGCAACAGATGAACAAGTCGGGAGTTGAACAAATGCGTTCAAAGATGGGCATGAAAAGCAATGTCATCAGGAATCTCCCCAAGAATGTCACACATTGATACTTTGGTGGAGAAAGAACCTTATGTTAACCTCCTATAAGGCTCAACTCAATGAATGAGGCAACAGAGTTCGTTTCTTTTGTTTTGAATTAGTGCGCTTCTTAAGCGGTTTTGATTTAGTGCTTGTCTGATCAAGAAAGAGAATTTTTGCTTTGATTGGGTCTTTGTAAGGTCATTAGTAAGTTTGAGAGGTGAACACTACTATCAGTTTGTCTATTCTTAATCTTTTTGGTTCTTTTCCTTTTCTATGAGAGAGTGTTGTATTACTTTTTGGAATCACAATGAAATCAAACATGCAACAAAAACCCCAGGGTCCTGATCCTCACCCTTCATGGAAGGAACTAAGGTGCCAGCAGCCCGCCGAATAGCGCATCATTAGGCATAACTCAATTTCCCTAAAACTAAAAAACTAATACTACAAAAAGGAAGTCCATTTAAACATAATACGTACATATGATCGACTTGATACTAATATAAAATCAAGGTTGCATGCTTAGAAAAAAAAATCACCAATAATCAATGTCTATAGTGAAATGGCAAAAAAGTAGCAAAAAAATATCTAATAAAAAAAAGAAATGGCCCATGCAGGTCTCGAACCTGCGACCTTCGCGTTATTAGCACGACGCTCTAACCAACTGAGCTAATGGGCCACTTGGTAGTTGCTTCACAAAAACCTTTCTTTAATTGAAAGAATTATAGAAGCGTATAATAGAAGCTTGATTCAGTAGCGTCTGAGAGAAGCTTCAGTCTCTGATTTTTTTGTGGTTCTACTCAAAAGGGGTTGAATATGGAGGGAAACCAAACCAGTAGAGAGTGTGATCAGAGATTCAATGGAGGAACTCTCAAGTATAATTCACCAACTCCGAGAAAGAATCTCATCTTCATCTTTGGCATCATCATCCTCTTCACCAGCAAATAATGGAGTTGATGATGATCAATTGGAGAATAGATTCCGTTCTGTTCTTCCTAATCTTCTCCAAACTTATGTTCTTCCTTCATCCACAGGTTTCAATCTTCCAAATCTCTCTTATCTTCACCAGAAAATAATGGATATTATGATGATCATCATGTTTTTTAGGTTTCTAATTTACTTTAATTTTTATTTTTATTTTTGTAGCAAATGAGAGAGAAGTGATTGCAGTTCTGAAGCTATTATCACATACAGCAAGGAATTTCCCAGGAGTTTACTTCCATGGGAAAGCTAGTGCTGATATTCCAGTGATTTGCAGAGTTTTGCCCTTTTTTGCTGAACCTGAATTTAGGTTAGTATTTTTCACTCTCTTGGGTTTTGAGTAATTTGACATTTCAGTTTCTTGGTTAGGGTTTCTATCAAAATGTTGATTACTGTTCATAGAAAATGAAACTAAATTAGGGAAGGAAATTATAAGGGTTTAAGAATTATTGGAGGGAATGGCAGTGAATTGTTTGTTACATTGCTGCTGCTAGAGACATATAACTTTGTAGGAAATCGCTGCGAAAATTAATTTGCATGTGTGTATAAGTGGTGTTTTAGGCTCGTCAAGAAGCTCTTCTTATCATGTCTATGAGTACTACTAATTTATGTGAGTGGGTCTTACAGATCTCGCCATGGAGTAATTTTCGAGACAGTTGGATCTCTTCTATCCTTGCTCCTTTCAGAAGACCGAGGAGCATATCGGAAGTTTTTCTTGGATGCCATGGTGTTAGTTGAAGGTATGTATGTGTTGTTGTTGTAGACTTTATCTTAAATAAATCAAATCAGTGGAAGGTCATTGCGTTGGTGAAAGGTTCATACCATAATGGGTTACCATATTGGTTTCCTTGTTCTCTCAAGTCAGCTCTAGAATTAATATATAATCTGAATTTAGAGATACTAAAAGCAACCAACTCAATACAAATGGACTAGTTAAGCTTATCAAGCCACCAATGCTTTTGAATTCATTGGTCTGAACATGTATCAAAGAATACTAATTCACTTACAGCATGTCTGGTTATAGTAATTGAAGGAGCTACTAGAGCAATTAGACATTCACCTGTAATTGATTACCCAGGAAAGGAATTTGGGATTGATTTCCACTGTTTGATGCAAGTACCTTGTGATTCATTCGGACGAGCTTCATTTCTGCATGAAAAGCATTTTATAAGTGTCAAGGCAACTAATAGCATCCCCTGAATGGTTCAAGTGATTGTGTTTCTTTCACTGATCACAGCTTCATAACAAGACCCTGATTCTTTTTTTGCAGATCTCCTATATGTAGCATCAATATTCGCAGATAGTGTCCTTGAAGTGCTTCCATAAGTCAATTGTTGGAATATCCAGTAGTCCAGCCCCTCTTGGTGATATTTCAGCATGTTTCAAACCCCCGGATGGCCTTGGTATCCTGATTGATCTCACAGACAACCGGAGGTGGAAGCCGTTGGCCACTTGGACCCTTAAGATTATCAGTAAATGCCTAACTGAAGGAACTCTGTATGTGGAAGGACTTATCAATGCATCATTTGTATCCTCGGCATGTACTCTTTTCTGCTATGAAGATGCTGCTTTACATATGGTGAGTAGAATCTAAAACTTAAGGAGGACATATGGTCTGCTATTTATTAACCAACTCAATTGTGCATTTCTGATAGCTTACATTTTGTGATAGGCATGTTTCGACTTTGCACGTTTCCTAACAACTGTAAGTGATGATGTTGAAATTGTTCCGATGGAAAATCTTATTCGCAGGATCTCGGCCATGTTAAGAATGTAAACTTGATTTTAGTTTAGAAGTGTCTAGAATTATCTAGGCCCAACTAGTCTATTGTATATTAGTCCATAATACTCTAGCCCATTTAGAGACTTCATGGCTATTAGAGCCCAAGTTCTCTACAATATTCTAGTTAGTTGTAAAGTGAATGAGTCATGAATATTCTAGACCAAACTAGAGTAGTGAAGAGCCGGTTAAGAGCTCCTATAAATAGGGCAATAGACATCATGGGGAAGATGTAATTGAGTGAAAACCAAAGTTAGTGGCAAGGTGAGAATCAAAGTGAGTTTATGTAAGAAGTTGTATGTACAACTATAGTTTTGAGAGTGAAATAAAAATTCATTTTGTTCATTGAGTGTTGTGAGCCCATTTTCAAATCATTCAATACCCATTTATCCCATTAACTCCAAAATCATTTCCAACAAAGCGGTATCAGAGCCATAAAACCCGAATGGCTAGTGAAATGTTTCCTTTTCTCGTCCCTAAACTCACTAAAGATAACTATGAAAATTGGAGCATCCAAATGAAGGCGTTACTAGGTTCGCAAGATGCTTGGGAGATAGTAGAGAAAGGTTATGTCGAACCGGAAAATGAAGCGGCGCTTCCGCAAAATGAAAAAAATGCGCTGCGCATTTCAAGAAAGAGAGACAAGAAGGCTCTTTACCTCATCTACCAAGGAATGGATGAGTCGTCCTTTGAGAAGATATTGAGAGCTGTTAATGCAAAGCAAGCATGGGAGATTTTGCAAAATTCATTCAAAGGCGTGGACAAATTAAAGAAGGTGCGGTTGCAAACTCTAAGAGGTGAGTTCGAATCTCTCTCCATGAAAGAGTCCGAATTAATATCGGATTATTTTTCAAGAGTTTTAGTTGTTGTTAATCAACTAAGAATAAATGGCGAGGTCATGGGTGATAGTCGTGTGATCGAAAAAATACTACGGTCACTTGTTCCAAAATTCGATTATATCGTCGTTGCAATTGAGGAGTCGAAAGACGTCGAATCCATGACCGTGGATGAGATCATGGGATCTCTTCAAGCCCATGAAGAAAGAATGAGAAAGAGAAGTAAAGAGGGAGTGGTAGAACAAGTTTTACAAGCTAAGCTTACTTTAAAAGACAAAGGAGAGAGCTCTAGTAGTAATGCTAGAGGAAGAGGACGCGGCTACTACGGCGGAAGAGGAAGAGGCAAGCAAAATAACGATGATCAGAGGGTCCAGAGGTCGAGCTCCACAAGAGGTCGTGGCAGAGGAAACAATTCATGGCGCAACAATAATAGGTCAAGGTATGACAAATCTCAAGTCGAATGCTGTAACTGTCATAAGCTTGGTCATTATGCTTCGGACTGTCGATCTTCTTCAAATAATGTCTAGGAGAGAGTAAACTACGCTCGTAAAGAAAATCAAGAAGACCAGACCTTGTTGGTGGCATGCAAAGGAGGTGACTATGATGAAAACTGTACATGGGTGCTTGATACGGGAGCAAGCAACCATATGAGCGGCACGAAGGAGAAATTTGTGGAGCTTGATGAATCAGTTTCTGGCAACGTGAAAAATGGAAGCCATCAATTTATTTCTAATGTTTATTATGTCCCTAACGTAAAAATGAATATATTAAGTTTGGGACAACTCTTAGAAAAGGGCTATAGGATGAACATGGAAAACCTTAGTCTTTTCATAAGAGATAGGAGAGGAAAACTAATTGCCAAAGTGCCAATGACGGGAAATAGGATGTTCTATCTGAACATTCAAAATGACACCGCGAGATGTCTGACTGCTTGTGTGAAAGACTCGTCATGGCTCTGGCATCTTAGATATGGACATCTAAATTTTGGAGGATTAAATTTACTGTCCAAACAAAATATGGTTAGAGGTTTTCCAAGAATAGACCACCCAGATCAATTGTGCGAAGGATGTTTACTTGGAAAACATTTCAGAAAAAGTTTTCCTAAGGAAACACTGACGAGAGCCACAAAGCCACTGGAGTTAGTTCACACAGACGTTTGTGGACCAATAAAGCCAAGCTCGTATGGTGGAAATAACTATTTCCTCATATTTGTCGACGATTTTAGTCGAAAAACATGGGTTTATTTCTTGAAAAAAAATCGGAGGTTTTCTCCAATTTCAAGAAATTTAAATCCCTTGTGGAGAAAGAAAGCGGCTTCGAAATTGTGGCTATGAGATCAGACGGAGGAGGTGAATTTACCTCAAAGGAATTTGAGTCTTACTGTGAAGACAATGGAATCTGTCGGTCTCTTACGGTTCCATATACTCCTCAACAAAATGGAGTTGCCGAAAGGAGAAACAGGACAATTCTCAATATGGCCCGGAGTATGCTGAAGACAAAGAAAGTGCCCAGGGAGTTTTGGGCAAAAGCAGTTGATTGTGCGGTTTACCTGATAATCCGTTGTCCTACAAAAAGCGTGTGGAACATGACTCCTTTAAAAGCATGGAGAGGAGTGAAACCCGGTGTCTCACATTTACGAGTATTCGGGAGTATCGCATATGCTCATGTGCTGAGTCAGCTAAGAACGAAGCTGGATGACAGGAGTGCCAAGTACATATTTATCGGTTATGACTCTCGATCCAAGGCATACAAGTTGTACAATCCAATCAATAGAAAGGTCATCACAAGCAGAGATGTGGAGTTCGATGAAGAAGGCGTCTGGGATTTTGGTGTTCAAGAAAAGCATTACTATTTTCTCCCTATCGTAGAAGAAGAAGAACAACAACCACCAGTACCAGAATCTCCATATAATACACCACCTCCATCTCCTCCAGCGGTGCACCAGAATGATCCATCATCAGCAGATGAAAGTTCAAGCGAGAGGACCTTACAGACGAGGAGTTTAAAAGATATGTACAAAGACAATATATCTCTCTTTTGTCTCTTTGCAGATAGTGAACCAATAACTTTTGACAAAGCCGTGGAAAGTTTAAAATGGAGAAAGGCGATGAATGAAGAAATTAATGCTATTGAGAAGAATAACACCTGGGAGCTTGTAACACTTCCGAAAGGACAAAGAGCAATTGGAGTAAAATGGGTGTACAAAGCCAAGAAAAACGCTAAAGGGGAGGTTGAAAGATACAAGGAAAGATTGGTAGTAAAAGGCTACAAACAAAGAGAGGGCATCGACTATGATGAGGTATTTGCTCATGTTGCTCGTCTTGAAACTATAAGATTAATTATCTCTCTAGCAGCTCAAAATAAATGGAAAGTCCATCAAATGGACGTCAAGTCTGCCTTTCTAAATGGGCATCTTGAAAAAGTGGTATATATCGAGCAACCACCTGGGCACGAAGCCAGAGGACATGGAAATAAAGTCCTTAAGTTGAAAAAGGCTTTATACGTCCTAAAACAGGCACCAAGGGCGTGGTACAGCAAAATCGACAAGTATTTCCAAGAAAATAATTTCAGTAAGTGCCCGCATGAATATGCTCTTTATGTGAAGGTGAATGAAAAAGGAGATATGTTGCTCATCTGCCTGTACGTAGATGATTTGATCTTCACGGGAAATAACCCAACAATGTTCGAGGAGTTCAAAAAAACGATGACGAGAGAATTTGAGATGACGGACATTGGTATTATGTCATACTATCTCGGGCTTGAAGTAAAACAACAAGAAAATGGAATATTTATATCTCAAGAAGGATATGCGAAGGAAATCCTTAAGAGATTTAAAATGGAGGAGTGTAATCCGGCAATTACTCCCGTGGAATGCGGAATCAAGCTATCAAAGATCGATGAAGGCGAGAAGGTCAATCCGACTCTTTACAAGAGCCTTGTTGGAAGTTTGAGATACTTAACTTGTACAAGGACAGATATTCTCTAAGGAGTAGGACTGATTAGTCGCTACATGGAAGCACCTACGGTTACCCATATGAAGACTGCCAAGAGAACTCTGCGCTACTTAAAGGTACACTTGATTTCGGTTTATTTTACTCGTCATCAGACAAGTACAAACTCGTTGGATATAGTGATAGTGATTGGGCCGGAGACTTAGATGAAAGGAAAAGTACTACTGGTTTTGTATTTTTCCTCGGAGATACGGGCTTCACTTGGAGTTCGAAGAAGCAACCGATCGTCACACTTTCCACTTGTGAAGCTGAGTACGCCGAAGCAGCATCGTGTGTTTGTCACGCGATATGGCTAAGGAGTTTAATGAAGGAACTTAAAATGGAGCAGGAAGAAACGACTACAATATTTGTGTACAACAAGTCAACAATAGCTTTAGCAAAGAATCCAGTGTTCCACGACCGCAGCAAGCACATCGACACACGGTACCATTTTATCCGAGAGTGCATATCGGAGAATAAGGTACAACTGAGATATACAAAGTCTCAAGACCAAGCTGCGGACATATTCACAAAACCTCTAAAGCACGAGGTATTCGTCAAATTACGAGAAATTCTTGGAGTTACTTCAAATCAAGTTTAAGGGCGGCTGTTAAGAATGTAAACTTGATTTTAGTTTAGAAGTGTCTAGAATTATCTAGGCCCAACTAGTCTATTGTATATTAGTCCATAATACTCTAGTCCATCTAGAGACTTCATGGCTATTAGAGCCCAAGTTCTCTAGAATATTCTAGTTAGTTGTAAAGTGAATGAGTCATGAATATTCTAGACAAAACTAGAGTAGTGAAGAGCCGGTTAAGAGCTCCTATAAATAGGGCAATAGACATCATGGGGAAGATGTAATTGAGTGAAAACCAAAGTTACTGGCAAGGTGAGAATCAAAGTGAGTTTATGTAAGAAGTTATATGTACAACTATATTTTTGAGAGTGAAAAAAAATTCAGTTTTTCATTGAGTGTTGTGAGCCCATTTTCAAATCATTCAATACCCATTTAGCCCATTAACTCCAAAAACATTTCCAACAGGCCATATTAGGTCACAATGAGAAAGAACATCCGACATTCAGGTATTTTCTTCTGGTACTTCTTGCTAATTCCATATCAAAAATATGATATGGAAAGATATCATATAATATGGTCTATTCCAACAGGCCATATTAGGTCACAATAAGAAAAAAACATCCGACATTCAGGTATTTTCTTCTGGTACTTCTTGCTAATTCCATATCAAAAATATGATGTTATTAACAAAAAAGTATTAACTAATGCTACTGGGCTTGTGTTGCAGAAGCACTGTCTACGATTCCTGCATGGGTGCTTGCCTTAATGTACTGTATTCAAGTTGTCTAGATGACGTGGTTGAGCTTACAACTGCAGATCTAGTGAATGCTTTCCCAGAATCATTGATAACCACGGATAGCCTTGAGCTTAAGGTGAATATGCCGGGAAACTCTCTGATTGGTGTAAAAAAAAATTTAACCTTCACTGCATGGTACTTACTGGGAAAATTTAACCCAAACTATTTTTTACTCGTCTATTTGAACCGTGATTTAAAAATATTTGAACAAATGACCCATTTTCCGTTGGTTAGTTAATTGTATAAAGTTCATGGACTGGAGTTACATTATTATCAAGTATATTCTACTATGTTTTTGTTTTGATTAGTTTATTTAGTTTTAGTGAATTTAATCAGGATCTCCTATGGTACCAGGGACGGATCCAAGAAGTTCTAATTTTTTTCTCAGCCTGGGCTAACAGCCTTGGCCCAATATAGCATTTCAATTTTTAGGTATTTGGGCTGTGACGACTGCCTGGGCTAAAGCCCGGGTTAGCCCAGCTGTTTGATCCATCAGTGGATGGTACGTGTACGCTATTGGCTCTGCCGCCGTGCACCTAGTTCCCACCATTGTAGGTTGTGGTAACGACCGTGATCAGGTCCCTGCTATATGTAATGGCTTATCTCTGGAGTCGAATCAATTTAACATTATCAAGTTTATCATACTATGTTTATTGTTTTTATTGAAATTCGTGTTTTGATTAGTTACTTTAGTTTTAGGTAATTTGATCAGTGTGACCAATGGTACGGTATTGGCTCGGCTGCCGCGCACCTCGTTTCCACCATTATAGGTTGTGGTACGTAAAGACCGTGATCAGGTCCCTGCTCTATGTAGGTTGTGTTAAGGACCAGGATCAGGTCCCTGCTAGCTCTATGTCTCTGACCACGCGGAATCTCATAGCCAGTTTTTCATTTTGTTCTGTAATGATCTGTTTTTGGAGTAAAATGAATTTGCTAGTGGCTCGGCTGCCACGCACCTAATTCCCCACCAATGTAGGTTGTGGTAAGCCCGTAATCAGGTCCCTGCTATATGTTAGTATGATTTATCTTTACAAAATTGGTTAAAAAGACCAAAATCAATGATTTCTGGGTGAAAATGACATTTAGATTTTTGATACTATTTAAATGGACAAAAATGTAAAAATAGCCGGGATGTAAACAGTTTCATTCTACCCATTTTCAAATATTTTTTCTTACTTTTAATTTACATGAGGATGCATCCAGTTTCATCCTTGCTATTTTTTAATTAAGTTTAAGTCAGGATGTATCCAGTTTCATCCTTGCTATTTTATTGGTGTCCATTTCACCTATGCTAACCATGGTTTAAAAAAATTTGGACAAATGACTCATTTTCCTATTTATCTTTGGAGTAGAATCAATTTGACAATAGATGGTAATTATTTTTTTGTTCCCTGCTATATGTAGGATAATTGTTTCTAGGTTGTGGTAAGGACTGCTACATGTTGCAATTTATCTTTGGAATAGAATCAATTTACCTACCTAGATGCTGGTGTCACTGTAGTACAATGGTAAAGTTATTGAGTGATGATACGAGTGATCTGAGTCAGAAACTCGCCGGCATCAAATTCTTTTACCGATGAAAATTACCAATCTAGATGATAAATATTGTTTTTGATTGGTAGAAATTTGTTATTGGCGGACAATATCTTTCTGTTGCCCTGGCAAATTCATTTCGTTTCATCTTCTCTAGAGTTAGCATGAATCTGCACAAGAAATTACAACAATATTTCTAATGATAAGGGTCAAGACATGACTGCCATCTTGACCCTGATTTTAATGAAACGTCATATAAAATGATTATAAAATTTAAGTAGGATGTACGCAAACCTAATTTGGCTGTAATATTTGTTGGGATACATGCATTAGAGATGATTTTTAGTTAAAAAAGTTAACTTGCTAAAATTTAATTACGTCCCAGATAGACCAATGATACAGTGAACATATGTATGTATTAATGTAGTTTTTAGATTACCACTAAGACAGAGTTCGTTAGCGCATGGCGCAATGAAATGGAAAACACACTGAGTTCTTAGTTGTATTTTCCGCTAAAGGTTTCAGAAATTACACTGTATCAATCATTAGGTAAAAATCGTACATCAAACAAACAGATCTGCACTATGATCATCTCCGTACACATCTTGTGTTTATAAATAACGGCGTAAGCAACATAACAATTATAGAAGTCGAAAACGTTTCTTTCTGCACCAAATCACAAAGAAAGAAAAGAAAAGCCATGGCTGCTGATAAGTTTAGTATCAAAACCACATCATCATTCTTCCTAGCTCTGTGTTTAACTGTGATCCTGTTTTTTCCTTTGTCATGCTTTTCTGCTGATCCCGACCCGCTACAAGACTTCTGTGTTGCTGACTTAAAATCCACCACAACCGTTGTGAATGGCTTTCCTTGCAAGCCGGTGTCTCAAGTTACATCAAATGATTTCTTTTACAGTGGCTTGATGAATGGATCGAGCACAGCGAATCCCTTAGGCATTGGAATTAGTCCCGCTGATGTTAACAACTTTCCTGGGGTAAACACCCTTGGACTTGCGGCAGCACGAGTTGACTTCGCAGCTGGTGGGTATATTCCACTTCATTCACACCCTCGAGCAAGTGAAATTATATACATCATGTGGGGAAATACATATTGGGTTCGTAAGTACTACCAACGTTTTCTACTCAAAGGTTCTGAAGTCTGGAGAGTTATCGATTATTCCCAGAGGACTTGTGCACTCCGTATCGAACGCTGGACAGGGAAAGGCTGTGATGATAGCTACTTTCAATAGTCAACAACCCGGATTTGCACAAATTCCTAGTAACCTCTTTGGTTCTAAGCCAACAATTCCTAGTTATATTTTGGCTAAGAACTTCCAAGTTGATGAAAATGTCATCGCCATCATAAAGTCTAAGTTTGCTAATTAACCAAAATAGCAAAAAATCTAGTGAATGCTTTCACCGGTTCTTTGGCAATTGTAACTTGGTAAGATTGGTCTCGTGCGTGCCTCGAGTCGGTCGTGTGTTCGAGTAAGTTTCATTCGAAGAATCAATAATAAAGCACCCGATGTTCTTGCCAAGTATGCTAGGTTTAATTCTTGTAATCACTTTAGTCCTTGTAATCACGAACGGTGGCAACAACCACCTTCTGTACTGGGATTCGTCCTGCCTATAAGCAGGATTATGTAAGGACTATGTAATTTTCTTATTTGGTTTCAATGTTATTTTCTATGTTCTTTATCGATCTAAAGAAGTTACTGCTTCAGAGAAACAAAAACAAAAAAACAATTAATGTAGGAGTGAAATATCGCACATTCATTATATACGCGAAGTAAAGGTCATTTAATGTACGTGAAGAGCATCGCACATACTAAAATTAGGATGATGTATTTAATGATGTCAGCATAGTCACGAGTAAAGTGTGATAATCTGTGCGAAGGTGTAAATGTGCGAAGATGAGTGAATGTACATGAGCGATTGTAATGCACAGTGGTTCCGAAAATAGGGGATCTATTAGCTGTCATCCACTATGTAATACCCTATATAAGGGGAAGGAATACGTGTATTGAGAGAGTTCTCTAAGGTGAGTGTTAGACAAGAAATTAGGAGAGAGAGAGAGAGTTTATTTGGAGAACAAGAAATATCTTTGTAATATGTTGTATTCAATCCCAAGATCTAGATTAATAAGCGTGTGATTTCCATTATGATTACTTAGAAAATTATATAATATTGAATGGATGTGGTTGTAGGATTTCCTGCAACTACATTTTGGCGCTAGAAACAGCTTGGAGTGATAAATCCTGTCAACGAGTTTGTAGCATCTTGAAAAATTGGATCTGAAGATTTTGGAGAAGATAAAGATGAAAAGCGAAGATCTATAGGATCTATAGGGAAAATAAAAATCATGACGATGCAAGGAAGTGGCAGAGTCATACAGTGTAACTCTATAACTAAAACACCACTCTCTGATACGGATTTTCAAGCAGGAATCACAGGAAGAATACATAAACGAGATTATAAAGGAAAGAAGGTGACAAGGGTGGAAAAAGAATCTCCTCTAAAGGAGTGGGAAAAAACGAAGATAACGTTTGCAGCAGATGAAATTCCGGAAGGAAATTTAACGCGAACAGATCCATTGGTGATTACAATAATGGTTGAGCGAAGCAAAGTTGGTCAAAAGGCGGAAAACTCAGAAGAATGGGCGATTAATAGAACGTTGGTGGATACTGGAAGTGTTGTTGATATCTTATTTTATTGTACGTTCAGAGACATGGGATACAAAGATACGGACATGACATGTTCAGCTTACAATATACATGGATTTAATAGAACAATCACAAAACCAAAAGGATAAATTACAATGTGAATACTGCTCGGAGAATTAGAAGTGAAGACAACATTATGTGTGGTTGATATAGAATCACCATACAACATGTTATTGGGAAGACCATGGGTGCATGCGATAAAAGCCGTAGCGTCTACACTACATCAATGCATTAGATTCCCAATTCCAAGTGGAATAGGTGAAATTATAGGAGATATTCTAAGTGCGAAGATCTGTCATCAGGTAGATGTAAAAAATTACGAAGGACGTGCAAAGAAGCGAAAGGATCGCTGGAGAAAAGCAAAGGAATTAAGAAAAGAAGAAGAATTTCTGATATATATGATTAGAATGAAGGAAAGAAAAGGAATACCGAGGGAGATACCATAGAAGGAAGGTGAACCAATTCAAGAGATTAAGGAGTCAACACCAATGGGAGAACCAAGAGCGAATTTCACTGATGCCAACGAAAGAAGTAAATGTTGGTACAAAAGAAGAACCAAAAACACTGAAAAATTGGAACTAAGATGGATAAAGAAGAAGAAGAAAAAATAATAAACATCTCGCGCGAATATAATGATATCTTCGCATGGAGTATGTAAGAAATGCCAGGAATAGATCCGTCTGTTGCATTCCATAAATTGGATATTAAAAAGAATGCAAAGCCATTTAAACAAAGAATACGAAAGATAGCAACAACATATCAACCTCAAATAGAAACAAAGTTACAAAAAATGTTAGAGGCAGGGATTATAAGACCAGCAAAATATCCAGAATGGATAGCAAACATGGTGGTGGTGCCAAAGAAAAACAAGGGTTGCATAGACTTCAGTGATTTAAATAAATCATGTCCGAAAGACAGTTATCCTTTACCAGATATTCCACAAATTGTAGAATCGTCTTCAGGAAACGATAGAATATCATTGTTAGATGGGTATAAAGGTTATAATCAAATTTCTTTGGCTGAAGAGGATCAAGAACATACCGCTTTTTTTGCACCCAGAGGATTATACTGTTATACAAAAATGTCGTTTGGATTGAAGAATGCGGATGCGACGTACCAGCGAGTGGTAGAAAAAGTGTTTGAGAAATGGATACATAAAACAATAGAGGTCTATGTCGATGACATGTTGGTAAAGAGCAAACAGGTGGAAGATCATGTTAATGATTTGAGAGAAATCTTTGAGCAGATGTGAAAATTCAATATCAAGGTGAATTCATAAAAATGTGTTTTCGGAGTATCATCAGGAAATGTTTTGGGTTATATAGTCTCTAAGAAGGGAATAGAAGTTGATCCGGACAAGGTACAAGCGATTAGAGATATGCCACTTCCAGCAACGGTGAAGGATGTTCAAAAGTTAAATGGATTAATAGCTTCAATGGGAAAATTTATTTCACGTTCTTCGGACAAATGTAAACACTTCTTTAACATATTAAAGAAGGGAGCAAAATTTGAGTGGACAGAGGAATGTTACAAGGCATTACAAAGCATCAAAAATTATTTAATGAATTTATCTATTATGCAAAAGTCAAAGAAAGGAGAAGAATTTTTGTTATATTTGGCATCAACACCATATGCATTAAGAGCGGTCTTGTTACGTTCGGATCAAGGGGTAGAAAAACCAATTTATTATATAAGTAAAACGTACAATTCTGTAGAGAAAAATTATTCAAAGATTCTAAAACTAATTCTCGTCCTTTAAACTTCGCATTTATTTTCAGGCTCATAAGATTAAGGTATTAATAAAGGTACCAATTGAGCCTACGATGGAAAATTCAAAAATATCAGGGATAATTGAAAGATGGAATGCACAATTGGGAAATTTTGAAATGGGTTTTGAAGTATTATCTTCGCCAAAGTCACAAATCATCGCAGAGTTCCTGGCCGAATTTCCTTTGGAGGAAGATGAATATGTAGAAGATATGATGGATGTGGATGAGGAACATGGAAATCTTAAAGATTTATTAACAGATCGAAATTCAAATAGATAGGAGATACTAGTGGATGGATCGTCTAATGGATAAGGAAATGGTATTGGTATTGTCTTTATTTCACCAGAAGGAGCGTGAATGGTTTACTCATTCAGGTTGGAGTTCGCATCCACAAATAATGAAACCGAATATGAGGCAGTTGTACATGCATTAAAGTTAGCAATTGAAATGGAGATAAATGAAGCACGAATAACTAGTGACTCCCAGTTAGTAATTCGACAGATAGAAGGAAAATATTATACAAATGAACCATCTTTACAGAAATACAAGAAATTGGTCATGGAATTAGCGGAGAAAATTTCAAATATAAGTTGGAGACATATAGGCAGAAAAGATAACAGGCTCGCAGATGCATTGGTTTTTATATCCTCCATGTTAATAGATCCAATTGCAAGAGATATAAAGATTCAAACACTTTATTTACCATCTATAAAGAAGGAAGACAAAACAGAAGCAGAAGTGAGGATAATAGAAGACAAAGAAGGAGAACAAATGAATGAAGACAAAGATTGGAGAATTGAGCTTCATTTATATCTAGATAAGGGAGAGTTACTTAGAAAAAGATTAGAATCACACAAGTTAAAAATTCGTGCAACAAATTATAAATTAAGGGATGGTATTCAGTATAGAAGATCATTTCTCGGACCTTCGCTTAGATGTCTTACGCGAAAAGAAGGAATGGAAATCTTAAAGGCATTACATCATGGGGATGCTGGAAACCACAATGGTGGAAGATCACTAGCATATAAGCGAAGATACAAGGATATTATTGTCCTTACATGCACGAAGATGCAAATCAAGTATCAAGACGATGCGAAGAGTGTCAACGTCATGGGAAGAAAATACACGCACCAATGCTAAACACGTCAGCAAACGCATGGCCATTCGGAAAAGGTGGAATTGACATCGTTGGTTCGTTTATACCAGGGACAGGTCAAAGAAGATACCTAATTGTCGCAACAGATTATTTCACAAAGTGGGCAGAAGTGAAAGCAGTACAACATATTCGTGATAAAAACATATTCACGTTTATTTTTGAAAATATCATATGCAGATTTGGCATCCCTACATAGTTAGTATCTGATAATGGGAAATAATTTGAAGGTGAGAATATAGAAATGCTACGAAATGCATTCAAAATTCAAAGTGGAAAGTTTACCCCCCTCTATCCGCAGAGTAATGGACAAGTAGAAGCAACTAACAAAATGATCGCATACACATTAAAGAAGAAGTTGGAAGGTCATAATAAAGGTTGGTGCGAACAAGTACACAATTTAGTATGGGCATATAGAACAACAAGAAGGGAAGCGACTGGAATGTCCCCTTTCTGTTTAACATATCGGGTAGAAGCAGTGTTACCAACATAAGTCACTATCCCTACTACAAAGAAAGAAGCTTGGGAGAAGAATCTAATTGCGTATTTAATTTTAACAAAACTTGATGATCTGGAAGAAGTTCGAGAGGTCGCTTTGCAACATATGGAAAATTATCAAAGAAGATTAGCTCGAGAATACAATAAGCGGGTTAAGATAAGAAAATTTCAACCAGGAGAATTAGTGTTGCGAGAAATACCGGTTTATCACAGAGGAGGTGATGGGAAGTCGGAAAAGAAGTGGGACGGACCATATATAATAAAAAGAATAGTTGGAAATGAAGCTTACGAGTTGGGAAATCCTGAAGGAAGAAATGTAGTACGAAATTAGACCGTCCTTGGAATAGGTTATATTTGAAGAAATATTATCCATAAAGACATGCGATATAAATCGCACAGGTAAAACAATGCGAAATCAAGAATGTGAATTCTTATTTTCAAACATGGATGTAACATTCAATTCAATAAAAAAGTTTGAAGATTCATTTCGTTCTCCAATCAGAAAAAGGAAAATATAAGTCCTTATAATAAGACCTTAATATAAGGCAACAGACTATATAACCACAGAAGAGAGGCATCCAACTGTGGCGTGAACCCTAGTTCGCATAAATGCAAGAGGCAACAAGTAAGACCTATCGCACGTCATATTTGGGGAAAACCTGATAAGCATGACTCAAGGGAAAGCTACATTGACCCTGGAACTTGAGTCATGGAGATTTGGGGTGAGAAAAAACGAAAAAGCCCATCCAGGAGAGGTGCCTTATATTTTCAGTCTAAGCTCATTGCCTTATATTGAGAGACCAAGGTAAGAAAGTCTCTTCTAAGGAGTGCAGAAACTAGATCAGGGCGCCAAGGTACACGGTTGAGTCAAGAGTGCCCGGAGCGTCTGGAGCGTACCTTGCCACTCTAGACAAGTCCTGACTATGATGCACTCGGTCCGAAGAAACCCCACTTAGGGTGCGGTCTCGTAACTATAAACCTTATCGGTAGAGGGATAAGAGACTGCAAAATCAACTGGTTGTTGCATTACCGGATGGGAGGAGCCAACCTTAACCCGGTAGAGGTAAGCTTCCTTGAAGGGGAAACCAGGGGGAATATAAGGACGACACCCTCCATTAGGGAGCTGAATTGTGTCAATATACGTAAATTTCATGAGTATTTTTAATCAAGGGAGTATTAACACTTATCATATTTACGCACGATAAAAACCTAAAGAGGAAATAATACAAGAATATGAAAAGGCGAGATCAAAGGGTCCTTACATTTAGATGTAGTGACCGCCTGCGATTTCGTCGCACAAAAATAAATGATAAATTAAGGAAAGATAAGACCTTTACTTAGGAAGGAAACATAAGACCTTATGAGAAAAGATATATGTAAACTGATGTTGTTTTGCAGGGATAATAAAGATTTGCAAAATTCGTATACTTGTTTCTTACAAGACATATAATAAGAGGCAAGTAGGGGAATTAAAATAAAAAGATATTATCTCTCTTGATTAAGAAACAAGTTAAAAATTTATCAAAACATAAGAGGGGAATTCAGATAATTAAGCAGTGCGAAGACTAAGCATTGTTGGAGGGAATATCATGTTAAATTAAAGACTTTTCAGCATCACTCTTGTGCCTTAGATTTGGGTCCTTAACTTCGACAGTAGTCTTAACAACAGAATCAACATTGCCATATTTGTTCTTCTCAAGTTGATCCTCTGATACAGAAGCATCAATATCATCTTCATGATCTTTTTCATCATCGCTTACAAATTTATAGTCACTATATGGTTCTGGATACTTCTCGTCTTCTCTTATATTAAAAGGAGGAATAATTACTGGAGAAAGAGAGTTGCTCAGAAGGATTTGATTAACTAAAGTCTGAGCATTAACATGAGCTTTGCGAATAACTTCTTTCTCAATATTTCTGCCAATGATCTCTGCGAAATTTTGAAGATATGCGAATCGTCTTCGCACGGTCTCGAGAAGCAGTAAGAGAAACTTCAAGATTCGTGTAAGAAATCTCCAACTTCGCGCGGTCCTTGTGAACTTTAGCTAAGTCATATCTCAACTGGGATATAGTGGATTGATTCGACTTTTCGGACTCTGCAAAAATTAATATCGAATCATAATTTGAGAGCAAAAATTCAAAGAAATAAATAAAATGATTAGAAATTTAAGGCAGTCAACTCAGGCGGACTACCTTTGCAGAATTTAGAAAAGGCAAGAGCGTTAGTCTTCATACTTTCCTTAGCTTTATCGAAATCTCACCAACTAAACCATTGAGACGAGATCGAGTCTTCCTTTTATCAGCAGAGAGGTAATTATTCTTTTTCTTAAATTCATGATGAGAATGCTTAAGTTGATCATATTGTTCTTGAAGCTGGTTCATCTTCACGGTCAAGTTTATTTTACTTTGGATGATTTTCTCGTTCTGAGTACTTAATTCTTTAAATGATGCTTCATACTGAACTTCTAATGAATGAAGGGCTTGTTCTAAATCATCATTTACTTTCTGGAGAATTAATTATTGATGCGAAAACATTGCTTCTTTCTTTAGAAAAGATTGTTTCTCCAAAGAAAGAGTATGGTTTTCTTCTGATAAAGATTGATGTCTTAAATCAACACTATATAACAATTTAGACATGTGGGAAATCTGAGTATTTAACACTTCAATCTCTTGATTAAGGTGACTATTTTCATAAGTTAGATTGTTAATCTGGTCAAGAGAATGTTGGTTATTTAATTGATCTAGTTGAGTCTGCAACATGTCATTATTCGCACGAATATCTTCAGCGAGGAATTGGAAGGTGAATCCCTCTGCAACTCGCTTCTGGTTTAAATCTTACTAAATGCACGGAAAAGTTTAAAAGGTGGAGATAAGCGAAGAAATATGCTACGAGAAGAAATAAATAAAGAGAAGAATAACTCTAAGTTTTTGATTCTGGGTGCGAAGACCTTCAGAATCAAGGATTGCAACTTGGATCTCTCCTTTCAGTCTACCAAATTCCTTTTCGAAAAGGGTGTTCTTGAGTGAAAGTTCTAATTGAGAACAACTAGATCTAAAACGTCCTTCAGCCAAAATCATTCGACGATGAGATTCCTAAGGAAGAAAGAAAGTAAGGACAGATAGTAAGAATATTATAACCAAAAGAGCATATGCAAGAGGTACTTACCAAGACATATAAAGAAGTATGTAAACTTGGATCGATTTGAGAATGGATTTCTTCTCTTATAGATTTTCTAGAAGGAAACTCGTATAGAAGTTTACTTAAATCAGAACATATGTGAATTTTGTGAGGATCACTGGTGGATGACTAAGCAGAGTTTACACTGTTCAGAGCTTCCTTATCAAGAGAAAGGGATTCTAATAAGAAAGAGGAAGATGAAAAAGGGGAACCAGAAATAGAAGGAGAGGAAGTAGTAAAATTCGAGAGTTGGGAATATCCAAATAATTTTGAGTGGTAGCGGCGCTAATGGGAAAAGGAGAGTTCATAAAGGTTGAAAAAGTTTGAACAACATCCGGAGCAAATGTAGAAGTAGGAGTGGGGATACCCTGTAAACCTTGATTAGTAACAGTTTTCTCTTCGGGAGGAAAATTTTCATCAAGAGTAACAGAGACATTCGCATGAGAAGAAAAAATATTAGTTTGAACTGGAGATGGATCGGAATGATCTCTGCTACACCAAATTCAGGAATGAAAATTTTTTATTTGAGAGTTGTGGGCTTGCGAACTCTCTTAGGCTTCAGTCCTTTTCCTCCACCCATCTCACAATCGGAATCCTGTGAAAAAACGCAGATAAGAAAGAGAGGCAACAATATTGTTTGATAAAAACAAGAATATTTCTTACTCCTTTGTTGTGCGAAGTCTTCCTCTTGAGATATTCTTTGTCCTTGATATCTGAAGAAGATTTAGGGTTGGAAACAGTCACTTTGACGCTGCTCGAAGAAGAACTTTTCCTAGAAACAGTAAGGAAGATAAATTAATCATAAGATCAACAATCGTGATCGAGATTAACAATTATGATTAACAATTGTAATCAACAGAATAAAAAGAGAATGATTTTGATAGAAAGTACAGACCTTGGATTTGGATCCATGAGAATGATGGAGGTAAAACAGCAGCAGTAACAGATGAATCAAGGGAGTAGAAGTCTCGAGGAAAAAGAGATATAAAGAAAATTAAAGAAATGAAGAAGTTATTTCTCGAGGAAAAATCAATAAATAGAGAAGAAAAATGACCGGTTAGAGACGGGTTGTATCGGTAAAAAGCATAAGAATCAACACGTGCAGAAAGAAAGACTGAAATTACGGAAGAATATTGGTAAAACAAAATATGAAGATATAAATATGTGTGATAAGTTGTATTGAAAATATCTCATATAGCTCACTTTATAAAGAGAACGAAATGAGAAGAGGCAAAATATAGGAGTGAAAATATCGCACATTCATTATATATGCGAAGTAAAGGTCATTTAATGTACGCGATGAGCATCGCACATACTAAAATTAGGATGATGTATTTAATGATGTCAGCATAGTCATGAGTAAAGTGTGATAATCTGTGCGAAGGTGTAAATTGTGCGAAGATGAGTGAATGTACATGAGCTATTGTAACGCACAGTGGTCCCGAAAATAGGGGATCCATTAGCTGTCATCCACTATGTAATACCCTATATAAGGGGAAGAAATCTGTGTATTGAGAGAGATCTCTAAGGTGAGTGTTAGACAAGAAATTAGGAGAGAGAGAGTTTATTTGGAGAACAAAAAAAATCTTTGTAATATGTTGTATTCAATCCCAAGATCTAGATTAATAAACGTGTGATTTCCATTATGATTACTTAGAAAATTATAGAATATTGAATGGATGTGGTTGTAGGATTTCCTGCAACTACAATCAAATAAGCTAAGTGCGTCTCCTTGCTTTAGTTACAAGGGTCTTCTTAACTTGTATACATGTATATATGTTTAAGGAGTCACTAATAACTCATTTTTTCTCTTGGGGTTAGATGAGTTTTATTGAAATTGTTGTTGTCTTGAAATATGTTTTACATGTTCTTTATAAAAGATCAATTCCATTTATACCATTTTCACTAAATAATTAATACTAGCTCAATTATCATTTCTATGGCTTATAATTTCGGTGCTCAAGTAATATGGGCTTATCCAATATGGCAATTGTTATCTTATATACCGGTATGGGTTTAAGGGCGAACTGTTAGGCCTAATAATTCTTTATGCATGCATGATATCCATAAATCAAGTCAGTTTGGGTAAAAATGCATGATGGATAGAACAGAATACATGACAAGGTGGTTTATTGTCGCTTTTTGTGCATACAACCATAGAAGTCAATTCCCGTGCATTTTTTTTTTGATGAATATTCCGCGCATTGAATTATTATTTTTTTAATTTGTAGTTAAGTCTTTGTTTTTGTGGTGTCTTTTTTCAAGCTTTTCTGATCCCGACCAGCTACAAGACTTCTGTGTTGCTGACTTAAAATCCACCACAACTGTTGTGAATGGCTTTCCTTGCAAGCCGGTGTCTCAAGTTACATCAAATGACGTTACCACCTTCCCTGGGTTAAACACTAGTTGGAATTCCAACATCTCGAGTTGACTTGGGTTTATTCCACTCCATGTAGTATGTACATCCTCGAGCAAGCAAAATTATATTCATCAATAAAGGGGAAGTCCTTTTTGGGTTCATAAGCACTATTAATGTTTTGTACTCAAAGGTTCTGAAAGTTGGAGAGCCGTTTATTTTTCCTAGGTTCTGATAAGTGCTTACAATAGCCAACTTCCCGGAATTGCATTACTTCCACTTAACCTCTTTGCTTCTAACCCAACAATCCCGAATGAGATTTTGGCTAAGAACTTGCAAGTTGATGTGAACGTCATCGCTATTATAAAGTCAAAGTTCTGTAACTTGACAAACTAGCTCATTGTGTGGTTATTCCTTACAAGCAGTATCTTATCTGTATCTGTATCTGTATCTAATTAACTCTGTAAGTTTGTAATAAGGGACTGACCGATATTCCCCTTCCTTTATTAATAAAGTATGTTTCCTAGGTTTAGAATCCATATAGATCTCAGGATTGTAATAAGGGACTGACCGATAGTGCAAAAGTTGGTGATTCTGTACCAATGCGGAAGGAGATGATTCATATGTGTTCCTAATAAGTGAATCACGGTTCAATACTACTAATAAGAAAATTGTAGTTAAGATCGAGGATGATAACCAAGTGATGTCTATTGCAGCAGGAAATTATGCATCTGGCCCCCCTATAGCGAGATTAAAGCTTCCTCGTGATGCAGACGCAGATACCATAAAAGCTGTTTCTGTTAATGGTACAATTCTTATTAGTATTAAGAAGATAAATAAATTAAAAACAAACAAGATTATGGTTTTAACCTTGGTAACTTTCTGTGAGGGTTTAGTTTTTGGAGCTATATATAAAGACAGTGATCATTGGTTATAATTTTTCCTTTTGTTTATTAGCATGCTTAGTTGGTTAATTGTACAAGGCTCTTGGACTGGAGTAACATTATTATTCTGTCAAGATTATCATACCATGTTGTTTATTGTTTAGATTGAAATTCGTGTTTTGATTAGTTTTTTTAGTTTTAGATAATTTGATCAGTGTGTCCAATGGTACGATATTGGCTCGGCTGCCGCGCACCTTGTTTCCGCCATTGTAGGTTGTGGTTCGTAAAGACCGTTATAACTTACAAGGTCCCTGCTATATGTAGGTTGGGGTAAGGAGCGTGATCGGTCTGGCCACGCGGAATCTCCGTAACTAGTTTTCCATTTTGTCATGATCTATCTTTGGAGTAGAATCAATTTGCTAGTGGCTTTGCTGCCACGCACCTAGTTCCCACCATTGTAGGTTGTGGTAAGCCCATGATAGAAAAACACAAAAAATGTAGGTCAGGTCCCTGCTATAGGAATAGATTTAATTTGCCTATAGATGATAATTATTTTTCTGGTCCTTCGTAGGTTGTGGAAGGACTATTATATAAGTAACAATTAGTGTCGTGTGCGTGGCATTTAATAACTTAAATAAGGTCAAGCATGGAATATTACGTTCCATCTTACCTTTGTTCATGAGTAAAGATTGTCTTTTAGTTCCCCTGGTAAATTAGTTTTTTTCATCTCCTCTGAAATTGACATGAAGGTTCGCGGAAAATTTCTATCAACATCTGTAATGATAGGGGTTTAGGTCTTAGAAAACACACACCACTTGTAAATTTAAGATATTTTTCTAAAGAAACTTCATCCGGATGCAAAGGTGCTGCTTACTTTTAAAGATGACTTGACTGCCATCTTGACCCTGCTTTTAATGACGCGTCATATAAAAAATCCAAAATGGTTTTTCTTAAATGTACCGAAATCTAATTTCTCTGTAATATTTGCTGGGGTACATCATACATCGAAGATGATTTTTAGTTAAAAAGGTGAACTTGGTAAAATTTAATTATGTCCGAGATAGATCAATGATGTGATATGTAGTGAACATATGTACTGATGTCGTTTTAGATTACCACTGAAACAAATAATTTTCCACTAATACATAGTTTATTGCATAGGGCAATGAAATGGAAAACAGACTGAGTTTCTTAGATAATTTGCTAGTATCTTGCAAGTTATAAGAGTTTCCCCTCCGGTTCTAGATGGTTTGGCAGATACGAGAATATGATCACTCTATTAACGATACATGTGTCATATATTCGTACCACTACAATAACTTCACAGTTGTAACAATATCCTGTACTCTTCCTGATTTACAGCACCGTAACAAATAAGTCTTAGTCTTCCAGTTTTGTAGTTCACTTAGTTATCTATGATTTATCTTTACTTAGTCTTTGTTCTCCTGATTTATTGTAAACCCTACTGTAAACTGTAACTATATATAAGCATTGAATGAAAGAACAATCTTCACAGTTGTGAAAACAAATACACTGTCTTCTAAATTCTTTATGGTACCGTCGTGCTAGGTTAGATTCGAAACCCTAAAATCATACTAGGTTACATCCTACACCCTACAAACATCCAATTCTCCAAATAATGGTAGACGGTGACACCACTCCACCATCAAAATCCTCAGAAAACTCAGAGAAAAGAAAGAAGGTTGCTGATGAAAACCCTCATCTTCAACCAGATAGCCCTTGATACGTACATCCAGCTGACGATCCCACCACTGTTCTTTATCAACCAGTTCTTTCAGGTGAAAACTATGGCACTTGGGTACGAGGGATGCGCAAAGCTTTGATTGCTAAAACTAAGACATGATATATAGATGGCACAATCAACAAACCAACGAAATCAGCAGATATTTCTTATTGGCAGCGCTGTGATGATCTTGTTGGCAGCTGGGTCTGCAACTCTTGTGAACCAGAGATTGGTCGCAGTATCATGTCTTTCGACACTACCCATGAGATGTGGATGAATCTGAAGAGTCGCTTTGCACAATCTAATGCAACCAAGCTGTATGCCATCAAGCAAGCAATCTCGAATCTGAAGCAAGAAGATAATATTGTTGCTCAATATTTCACTCAGCTGAAAACTCTTTGAGATCAGCTAGATTCCTTCCTTCCTCCCACTCAATGCATTTGTCACGCAGGTAAGGCTCATATTGAACAAACCGATCAAGATCGTGCAATGGAATTTTTGCAGGGCCTCCAAACTCGTTTTTCAAGCTTGAGAAGTCAGCTCCTTGTCACTAAGCCATTACCTTCTGCTGCGAAGTTATACAATCTTTTTCGTCAGGAAGAGGAACAACAGGGACTCAATTCCTTGGTGGTGCACAATGTGGACTCTGCAGATTTGAATGTCAGTCGTCATGATCCTAGAAGCAATCGCTCCTTTCCAGGCAACAACAATGGTGCCAGCAGCAATAACAAACGCCAGCGACCATTTTGTGACCATTGCAACAAACATGGTTATACACGGCTAATCTGTTGGAAATTGGTTGGTTATCCAAAGGATGCATCCAGGTCTGATATTCGTGTTTTGGCTTCTGTTGTGCCTGCTCCTGCTGCACCATCCATCACTGCTGAACAATATGCTCGCATCCTTGCTTTGCTCGATCCAGCCAATGGATACATAGCACCATCTTCCAATTTCTCAGGTTTCACCTTGTCATCTATTTCTAAATCTTCTACACTTATTTGGATTGTCGATAGTGATGCTACTCACCACATATGCTCTTCTTTGTCATCTTTCACCACTTATACAGTGGCTGATAAACCAATTGAGGTACAATTACCAGATGGTTCATATACATCTGTGAGTCACATTGGACAGGTTGATTTATCACCTACCAATAAATTACTTGATGTTTTTCATATTGCAATTTTTAAGTTTAACTTAATATCAGTCAGCCAATTAACCAATACAACACAGTGTTGTGTCAAATTCTCACGAGAGTCTTGTATTTTTCAGGACCTACAAACGAACAAGGAGATTGGATGGAGTAGAAGGATTGTTGTCCTCTACCATTTTAGCTTCCGCCCTTCTGTTTTTTCTATCAATGCAAATAAACAATCAATGGATATGTGGCATTGCCGTTTAGGCCATCCCAATGGGGATTTTTTTTTCGTTTTTAGCTCGCAATTTTTCTTATATTGATTCCAAATTGAATCATTCATGTACTGTTTGTCCCATGGCTAAACAAACTAGATTGAAATTTAATAAAAGTACATCTTTATAATCTCATGCTTTTCAACTTATTCATGCTGATATTTGGGGGTCTTTCTACATTGCTTCTCACACTGGTGTGAAATATTTTCTCACACTAGTGGATGATTACTCTCGTTGTACTTGGTTTACTTGATGCACAAAAAATCTGAGACCCTCAAATTCTTGCAATATTTTTTAACTTTGCAATCAAACAATATGTTCATGAAATTTCAACCATATCATCCGGCATAAGCCCCATGCTCATTCCACAACTCCAAACATTTCGTTCTGATAATGGTTTAGAGTTCAAGTCTAATGAACTCCAGTCCTGGTTTCATCAAAACGAAATACTTCATCAGACGAGTTGTGTCTACACGCCACAACAGAACAATGTTGTTGAATGTAAACACAGGTATTTACTAAATGTTGCTAGGGCTCTCCATTTTCAATCAAATCTCTCATTACGTTTTTGGGGTGAGTGTATCCTAACTGCAGCATATTTGATAAACAAAATTCCTACTCCTGTTTTGTCTCATAAAACTCCTCATGAGAAGCTACTTTCCACAGTGCCGAATTACTCTAATTTGCGAGTTTTTGGTTGTCTCTGTTTTGGCCGAAACACACGTCCATCTCACAAATTTGATATGCGTGCTAAACCCGGTGTTTTTGTTGGGTATCCTTATGGTCAGAAAGGTTACAAATTTTATGATCTTGAAATAAAACTCATATATACTTCTAGAGATGTTGTTTTCTATGAATTAATGTTTCCTTTTTCTAATAAGAATCACTCTTTCACTCCGCCATCTCCTAATCCTATTTCATCTTATGAATATGCTTATTATGATTCCATTTTAACTCCTTCTCAGACTGATAACTATGCACAGTCATCTACTTGGTCTACACCATGTAATACTGCACCACAAGATAGCTCTAATATTGAGCATATTGATGTGACAGTGCAACAACACACATCTTGTTCTGCGACACCAACTGAAAGCTCCAGTCCCGCTAATCTTTCACCTATTCCTCAATTCACATCTAGTTCTGCTACATCTGCGAACTCTACACAACATTCGCTAGCCGATACTACAGCTTCATCTACTGAGTCGGATTCATCTCGATCTCCACCAGTTTCATCTCATAAAACTGCTTCTGAGTCATCTTCTTCTCCTGAGACAGTTTTGACTCCAGTCGTGCAAACCTCACGACCCACTCGAACTAGAACTCAACCACCATATCTGAAAGATTATCATTGTACACTTCCCAAATGTAACACAACTTCGGCCTATCCTATGACTGATTATTTGTCCTTTGACAAATTTACACCAGCTCATAAAGATTTTTTAGCTGCAATTGTTCTTTCGGAAGAACCAACATCTTACTCTCAAGCTAAACTATGTCCCAAATGGAGAGCAGTTATGGCCTAAGAAATTCTCGCTCTTGAAGCCAATAATACTTGGATTTTGGTTGATTTACCATCAGGAAAGACAGCTATAGGTTGTAAGTGGATTTTTAAAATCAAATTCAATGCAGATGGAACTGTGGAGCGATACAAATCTTTCCTTGTTGCTAAGGGTTATACTCAGCAAGAAGGAATTGATTTTTATGATACTTTTGCGCCTGTTGCGAAACTCGTTACAATGCGAGTATTTTTATTTGTTGCAGCCATCAAAGGTTGGGCCTTACATCAACTTGATGTCAATAATGCATTTCTTCAAGGAGATCTTGAAGAAGAAATCTACATGAAGCTCCCGCCTGGTCTAAACCAAAAAGGTGAGACTAAGGTTCTTAAGCTCAACAAATCATTGTATGGCCTGAAACAAGCCTCAAGACAATGGTTTGCCAAGCTTTCTTCTGTATTATTATCTGAGGGTTTTCACAAATCCTTATGTGATAATTCTCTCTTCACATATCATCAAGGCAATACTTCCATTTTTGTTCTCGTATATGTGGATGACATCATCATAACTGGTACTGATAATGATTTCATTACCTCTCTTAAATCACGACTTGCATCCCATTTCTCCATCAAAGACTTGGGTAAATTGCATTATTTTTTAGGCATATAAATTTCTAGATCTCCAAAAGGGATTTTTCAAACTGGTACTGTCTTCTAAATTCTTTACACTCAGTTCAGATGGCGTTTTTAGTGTCAAGTCTTTGTATACTAAACTGAACTCAAATGCAGGAATCGATAATTTCCCTCATTCTTTCCTATGGTAGAAAATCATACCTCCAAAGGTAAATTTTCTCACTTGGTGTGCGGTGCATGGGAAGTTAAATACTATTTATGTTCTTGCTAGAAAGGGGGTTATTTTTGATGGTGGCTGCATTTTATGTGGAAACGCTTTTGAAATTGCTGATCATATCTTCTTTCACTGTATAGTTGCTAATAGGATTTGGTCGCAATTAACTCCTTCAAACTGGCCATGGTCATCCAAAAAGTCTGTATGATCTCGCTTTTTGTTGGGATTTTAACCATTTTTCTAGCACAGGTAAGCTTTATTGGTCTCTCATTTCAGCTGCAGTGGTCTGGGTACTTTGGAAAGAAAGAAACGCATGTACCTTTCATACAAAGCATACTTTCAAGACAGACTCTGACTTAGGATATGAAGTTAAAGTCTTTAGTAGTTTATTGGGCTTCTGCGTTTGGTTTTCAAGCGTACCTGAACTTCTCTTTTACTGTCCAAAATTGGGACAATCTTTTTATGTAAATTTTACATTTTCTACTTTTGCTTTTGCTTCTGCTACCCCTTGTAGCTTTCATTGTAAATTCTTTCTTCTAATAATATCTCTCTTTCAATTAAAAAAGAAGAGTTCTTAGTTTTACTATCACAAAATTGGTTAACAAGACTAAAATCAACAAATCCTGGATGAAATGGACAGTTAGATTTGGATACTGTTTAAATGGACAAAAATGTAAAAATAGGCAGGATGTAACCAGTTTCATCGTGTCCATTTTCAAATATTTTTTCTTATTTTTAATTTACACAGGATGTATCCAGTTTCATCCTTACTATTTTTTTTGGCCATTTCACCCAAATTATTTTTTACTCGTCCATTTGAACCGTGATTTAAAAATATTTGGACAAATGACCCATTTTCCGTTTTACTTTCCACTAAAGGTTTCAGAAATTACACTGTACTAATCAATAGGTAAAAATCGTACATCAAATAAACATGTCTGCACTATGAGCTGAAGTTTAATTTGGTTTTCAATTGCATTTTCGTACACAGCTTGTGTATATAAATAGTGGCACAAGCAACATAACTTTCGCAGAACTCAAAAACATTTCTTTCTACACTAAATCACAAAGAAAGAAAAGCCATGGCTGCTGCTAAGTTTAGTATCAAAACAACATCATCATTCTTCCTAGTTCTCTGTTTATCTACGATCCTATTTTTTACTTTGTCATGTTTTTCTTCTGATCCCGACCCGCTACAAGACTTTTGTGTTGCTGACTTAAAATCCACCACAACCGTTGTGAATGGCTTTCCTTGCAAGCCGGTATCTCAAGTTACATCAAATGATTTCTTTTACAGTGGCTTGATGAATGGATCGAGCACAGCGAATCCCTTAGGCATTGGAATTAGTCCCGCTGATGTTAACAACTTTCCTGGGGTAAACACCCTTGGACTTGCGGCAGCACGAGTTGACTTCGCAGCTGGTGGGTATATTCCACTTCATTCACACCCTCGAGCAAGTGAAATTATATACATCATCAGTGGGGAAATCCATATTGGGTTCGTAAGTACTACCAACGTTTTCTACTCAAAGGTTCTGAAGTCTGGGGAGTTATCGATTATTCCCAGAGGACTTGTGCACTCTGTTTCCAACGCTGGACAGGGAAAGGCTGTTATGATAGCTACTTTCAATAGTCAACAACCCGGATTTGCACAAATTCCTAGTAACCTCTTTGCTTCTAACCCAACAATCCCCAATGAGATTTTGGCTAAGAACTTCCAAGTTGATGTGAACGTCATCGCTATCATAAAGTCAAAGTTTGGCAACTTAATAAACTAGCATAATGTGGTTCTTCCTTGCGACTTGTAAGCAATATCGTATCTGTATCTCTGTAACTCTAAGTTTGTAATAAGGGACTGACAGATCGTCCCCTTGCTTTATTAATGAAGTATGTTTCCTAAAATTAGTTTCCTTAAATCTTATGATTGTATGCATCATACAGTGAATTTTTCATGACCCTATTGAGATAATAAGATGCTATATACGATAATTCGTTTATCAAGATCTTGTTATTGCTGAGATGTGTGTACGAGAAGATGCTACCAAAAGACCTCTTATAACACATGTCGTGACTACTCTTTCGCATGTACGTATGTCTCGCAAGCTTAAGGAGAAGCATGATGTACAATCGAAGCTGATCGGTTAACTCGTTGGACCATGACTCAGAGATTACAAGCAGTTGCGTCGTAAATTATGCAGTGAAGATTATATCTAGTGGTTATAAACAATGAATTGATCCATTCAACCTAAGCATTGTTGGAGGGAATACCATGTTCAATTAAAGACTTTTCAGCATCACTCTTGTGGCTTGGATTCGGGTCCTTAACTTCGACAGTAGTCTTATCAACAGAATCAATATTGCCAGATTTGTTCTTCTCAAGTTGATCCTCTGATATAGAAGCATCAATATCATCTTCATGATCTTTTTCATCATCGCTTACAAATTTATAGTCACTATCTGGTTCTGGATACTTCTCGTCTTCTCTTATATTAAAAGGAGGAATAGTTACCGGAGAAAGAGAGTTGCTCAGAAGGATTTGATTAACTAAAGTCTGAGCATTAACATGAGCTTTGTGAATAACTTCTTTCTCAATATTTCTAGCAATGATCTCTGCGAAATTTTGAAGATATGTGAATCGTCTTCGCACGGTCTCGAGAAGCAGTAAGAGAAACTTCAAGATTCGTGTAAGAAATCTCCAGGTTCGCGCGGTCCTTATGAACTTTGGCTAAGTCAGATCTCAACTGGGATATAGTGGATTGATTCGACCTTTCGGACTCTGCAAAAATTAATATGGAATCATAATTTGAGAGCAAAAATTCAAAGAAATAAATAAAATGATTAGAAATTTAAGGCAGTCAACTCAGGCAGACTACCTTTGCAGAATTTAGAAAAGGCAAAAGCGTTAGTCTTCATACTTTCCATAGCTTTATCGAAATCTCACCAACTAAAACATTGAGACAAGATCGAGACGTCTTCCTTTTATCAGCAGAGAGTGAATCATTCTTTTTCTTAAGGTCATCATGAGAATGCTTCAGTTGATCATATTGTTCTTGAAGCTGGTTCATCTTCACAGTCAAGTTTATTTTACTTTGGATGATTTTCTCGTTCTGAGTACTTAATTCTTTAAATGATGCTTCATACTGAACTTCTAATGAATGAAGGGCTTGTTCTAAATCATCATTTACTTTCTGGAGAATTAAGTATTGATGAGAAAACATTGCTTCTTTCTTTAGAAAAGATTGTTTCTCCAAAGAAAGAGTATGGTTTTCTTCTGATAAAGATTGATGTCTTAAATCAGCACTATATAACAATTTAGACATGTTGGAAATCTGAGTATTTAACACTTCAATCTCTTGATTAAGGTGACTATTTTCATAAGTTCGATTGTTAATCTGGTCAAGAGAATATGAATGTTGGTTATTTAATTGATCTAGTTGAGTCTGCAACATGTCATTATTCGCACGAATATCTTCAGCGAGGAATTGGAAGGTGAATCTCTCTGCAACTCGCTTCTGGTTTAAATCTTAATAAATGCATCGAAAAGTTTAAAAGGTGGAGATAGGCGAAGAAATATGCTACGAGAAGCAATAAATAAAGAGAAGAATACCTCTAAGTTTTTGATTCTGGCTGCGAAGACCTTCAGAATCAAGGATTGCAACTTGGAGCTCTCCTTTCAGTCTACCAACTTCCTTTTCGAAAAGGGTGTTCTTGAGTGAAAGTTATAATTGAGAACAACTAGATTTAAAACGTCCTTCAGCCAAAATCATTCAACGATGATATTCCTAAGGAAGAAAGAAAGTAAGGACAGATAGTAAGAATATTATAACCAAAAGAGCATATGCAAGAGGTACTTACCAAGACATCTAAAGCAGTATGGAAAGTTGGATCGGTTTGAGAATGGATTTCTTTTCTTGTAGCTTTACTAGAAGGAAACTCGTATAAAAGTTTAATTACTTAAAGCAGAACATATGCGAATTTTGCGAGGATCACTGGTGGATGACTGAGCAGAGTTGATAATGTCGAGTAAAGTTTGAGAAGCAAACTTTACACTGTTCAGAGCTTCCTTATCAAGAGAAAGGGATTCTAATAAGAAAGAGGAAGATGAAAAAGGGGAAACAGAAATAGAAGGAGAGGAAGTAGTAAAATTCGCGGAGTTGGGAATATCCAAATTATTTTGAGTGGTATCGGTGCTAATGGGAAAAGGAGAGTTCACAAAGGTTGAAACAGTTTGAATAACATCCAGAGCAAATGTAGAAGCAGGAGTGGGGATACCCTGTAGACCTTGATTAGTAACAGTTTTCTCTTCGGGAGGAAAAATTTCATCAAGAGTAACAGAGACATTCGCATGAAAATAAAAAATATTAGTTTGAACTGGAGATGGATCGGAATGATCTCTGCGACACCAAATTCAGGAATGTAAAATTTTGATTTGAGAGTTGTGGGCTTGCTAACTCTCTTAGGTTTCAGTCATTTTCCTCCACCCATCTCACAATCGGAATCCTGTGAAAAAACGCAGATAAGAAATAGAGGCAACAATATTGTTTGATAAAAACAAGATATTTCTTACTCCTTTGTTGTGCGAAGTCTTCCTCTTGAGAGATTCTTTGTCCTTGATATCTGAAGAACATTTAGGGTTGGAAACAGTCACTTTGACGCTGCTCGAAGAAGAACTTTTCCTGGAAACAGTAAGGAAGATAAATTAATCATAAGATCAACAATCGTGATCGAGATTAACAATTATGATTAACAATTGTAATCAACAGAATAAAAAGAGAATGATTTTGATAGAACGTACAGACCTTGGATTTGGATCTATGAGAATGATGGAGGTAAAACAGCAGCAGCAGTAACAGATGAATCAAGGGAGTAGAAGTCTCGAGGAAAAAAAGATATAAACAAAATTAAAGAAATGAAGAAGTTATTTCTCGAGGAAAAATCAATAAATAGAGAAGAAAAATGACCGGTAAGAGACAGGTTGTATCGGTAAAAATTAAAAGAATCAACACGTGCAGAAAGAAAGACTGAAATTACGGAAGAATAGGGGTAAAGCAAAATATGAAGAAATAAATATGTGTGATACGTTGGATTGAAAATTTCTCATATAGCTCACTTTATAAAGAGAACGAAATGAGAAGAGGCAAAATGTAGGAGTCAAATATCGCACATTCATTATATATGCGAAGTAAAGGTCATTTAATGTACGCGAAGAGCATCGCACATACTAAAATTAGGATGATGTATTTAATGATGTCAGCATAGTCATGAGTAAAGTGTGATAATTTGTGCGAAGGTGTAAATTGTGCGAAGATGAGTGAATGTACATGAGCGATTGTAACGCACAGTGGTTCCGAAAATAGGGGATCTATTAGCTGTCATCCACTATGTAATACCCTATATAAGGGAAAGGAATCTTTGTATTGAGAGAGATCTCTAAGGTGAGTGTTAGACAAGAAATTAGGAGGGAGAGAGTTTATTTGGAGAACAAAAAAAATCTTTGTAATGTGTTGTATTCAATCCAAAGATCTAGATTAATAAACGTGTGATTTCCATTATGATTACTTAGAAAATTATATAATATTGAATGGATGTGGTTGTAGGATTTCCTACAGCTACAATTAAAGAAGCTAAGTGTATCTCCTTGCTTTAGTTATAAGGGTCTTCTTCACTTGTATACCTGTATATATGTTAAGGAGTTACTAATAACTCAATTTTTTTCTTGGGTTAGATGAGTTTTATTGAAATTGTTGTTGTCTTGAAATATGTTTTACATGTTCTTTATAAAAGATCAATTCCATTTATACCATTTTCACTAAATAATTAATACTAGCTCAATTATCATTTCTATGGATTATAATTTCGGTGATCAAGTAATATGGGCTTATCCAATATGGCAATTGTTATCTTATATATCGGTATGGGTTTAAGGGAGAACTGTTAGGCCTAATAATTCTTTATGCATGCATGATATCCATAAATCAAGTCAATTTGGGTAAAAATGCATGATGGATAGAACACAATACATGACAAGGTAGTTCATTGTCGCTTTTTGTGCATACAACCATAGAAGTCCATTTCCGTGCATTTTTTTTGATGAATATTCCGCGCATTGAATTATTATTTTTTTTAATTTGTAGTTAAGTCTTTGTTTTTGTGGTGTCTTTTTTCAAGCTTTTCTGATCCCGACCAGCTACAAGACTTCTGTGTTGCTGACTTAAAATCCACCACAACTATTGTGAATGGCTTTCCTTGCAAGCGGGTGTCTCAAGTTACATCAAATGACGTTACCACCTTCCCTGGGTTAAACACTAGTTGGAATTTCAACATCTCGAGTTGACTTGGGTTTATTCCACTCCATGTAGTATGTACATCCTCGAGCAAGCAAAACTATATTCATCAATAAAGGGGAAATCCTTTTTGGGTTCATAAGCACTATTAATGTTTTGTACTCAAAGGTTCTGAAAGTTGGAGATCCGTTTATTTTTCCTAGATTCTGATAAGTGCTTACAATAGCCAACTTCCCGGAATTGCATTACTTCCACTTAACCTCTTTGCTTCTAACCCAACAATCCCGAATGAGATTTTGGCTAAGAACTTGCAAGTTGATGTGAACGTCATCGGTATTATAAAGTCAAAGTTCTGTAACTTGACAAACTAGCTCATTGTGTGGTTATTCCTTATAAGCAGTATCGTATCTGTATCTGTATCTGTATCTGTATCTGTATCTGTATCTCATTAACTCTGTAAGTTTGTAATAAGGGACTGACCGATATTCCCCTTCCTTTATGAATGAAGTATGTTTCCTAGGTTTAGAATCCATATAGATCTCAGGATTGTAATAAGGGACTGACCGATAGTGCAAAAGTTGGTGATTCTGTACCAATGCGGAAGGAGATGATTCATATGTGTTCCTAATAAGTGAATCACGGTTCAACACTACTAATAAGAAAATTGTAGTTAAGCTCGAGGATGATAACCAAGTGATGTCTATTGCAGCAGGAAATTATGCATCTGGCCCCCCTATAGCGAGATTAAAGCTTCCTCGTGATGCAGACGCAGATACCATAAAAGCTGTTTCTGTTAATGGTACAATTCTTATTAGTATTAAGAAGATAAATAAATTAAAAACAAACAAGATTATGGTTTTAACCTTGGTAACTTTCTGTTAATGGTACAATTCTTATTAGTTTTTTTAGTTTTAGATAATTTGATCAGTGTGTCCAATGGTACGATATTGGCTCGGCTGCCGCGCACCTTGTTTCCACCATTGTAGGTTGTGGTTCGTAAAGACCGTTATAACTTACAAGGTCCCTGCTATATGTAGGTTGGGGTAAGGAGCGTGATCGGTCTGGCCACGCGGAACTCCGTAACTAGTTTTCCATTTTGTCATGATCTATCTTTGGAGTAGAATCAATTTGCTAGTGGCTTTCTGCCACGCACCTAGTTCCCACCATTGTAGGTTGTGGTAAGCCCATGATAGAAAAACACAAAAAATGTAGGTAAGGTCCCTGTTATAGGAATAGATTTAATTTGCCTATACATGATAATTATTTTTCTGGTCCTTCGTAGGTTGTGGTAAGGACTATTATAAGTAACAATTAGTGTCGTGTGCGTGGCATTTAATAACTTAAATAAGGTCAAGCATGGAATATTGCGTTCCATCTTACCTTTGTTCATGACTAAAGATTGTCTCTTAGTTCCCCTGGTAAATTCATTTTGTTTCATCTCCTCTGAAATTGACATGAAGGTTGGCAGAAAATTTCTATCAACATCTGTAATGATAGGGGTTAAGGTCTTAGAAAAAACACACCACTTGTAAATTAAGATATTTTTCTAAAGAAACTTCATCAGGATGCAAAGGTGCTGCTTACTTTTAAAGATGACTTGACTGTCATCTTGACCCTGCTTTTAATGACGCGTCATATAAAAAATCCAAAATGGCTTTTCTTAAATGTATCGAAATCTAATTTCTCTGTGATATTTGTTGGGATACATCATACATTGAAGATGATTTTTAGTTAAAAAGGTGAACTTGGTAAAATTTAATTATGTCCGAGATAGATCAATGATGTGATATGTAGTGAACATATGTACTGATGTCGTTTTAGATTACCACTGAAACAAATAATTTTCCACTAATACATAGTTTATTCCATAGGGCAATGAAATGGAAAACAGACTGAGTTTCTTAGATAATTTGCTAGTATCTTGCAAGTTATAAGAGTTTCCCCTCCGGTTCTAGATGGTTTGGCAGATACGAGAATATGATCACTCTATTAACGATACATGTGTCATATATTCGTACCACTACAATAACTTCACAGTTGTAACAATATCCTGTACTCTTCCTGATTTACAGCACCGTAACAAATAAGTCTTAGTCTTCCAGTTTTGTAGTTCACTTAGTTATCTATGATTTATCTTTACTTAGTCTTTGTTCTCCTGATTTATTGTAAACCCTACTGTAAACTGTAACTATATATAAGCATTGAATGA
Source organism: Papaver somniferum (assembly GCF_003573695.1). NCBI lineage: Eukaryota > Viridiplantae > Streptophyta > Magnoliopsida > Ranunculales > Papaveraceae > Papaver > Papaver somniferum. Next base: position 13,265,196 of record NW_020619603.1, read on the forward strand.
AAGAACAATCTTCACAGTTGTGAAAACAAATACACTGTCTTCTAAATTCTTTATGGTACCGTCGTGCTAGGTTAGATTCGAAACCCTAAAATCATACTAGGTTACATCCTACACCCTACAAACATCCAATTCTCCAAATAATGGTAGACGGTGACACCACTCCACCATCAAAATCCTCAGAAAACTCAGAGAAAAGAAAGAAGGTTGCTGATGAAAAACCTCATCTTCAACCAGATAGCCCTTACTACGTACATCCAGCTGACAATCCCACCACTATTCTTTATCAACCAGTTCTTTCAGGTGAAAACTATGGCACTTGAGTACGAGGGATGCGCAAAGCTTTGAGTGCTAAAACTAAGACAGGATATATAGATGGAAAAATCAACAAACCAACGAAATCAGCAGATATTTCTTATTGGCAGCGCTGTGATGATCTTGTTGGCAGCTGGGTCTGCAACTCTTGTGAACCAGAGATTGGTCGCAGTATCATGTATTTCGACACTACCAATGAGATGTGGATGAATCTGAAGAGTCGCTTTGCACAATCTAATGCAACCAAGCTGTATGCAATCAAGCAAGCGATCTCGAATCTGAAGCAAGAAGATAATATTGTTGCTCAATATTTCAGTCAGCTGAAAACTCTTTGAGATCAGCTAGACTCCTTCCGTCCTCCCACTCAATGCATTTGTCACGCAGGTAAGGCTCATATTGAACAAACCGATCAAGATCGTGCAATGGAATTTTTGCAGGGCCCCAAAACTCGTTTTTCAAGCTTGAGAAGTCAGCTCCTTGTCACTGAGCCATTACCTTCTGCTGCGAAGTTATACAATCTTGTTCGTCAGGAAGAGGAACAATAGGTACTCAATTCCTTGATGGTGCACAATGTGGACTCTGCAGCTTTAAATGTCGGCCGTCATGATCCTAGAAGAAATCGCTCCTTTCCAGGCAACAACAATGGTGCCAGCAGCAGCAATAACAAACGCCAGCGACCATTTTGTGATCACTGCAACAAACATGGTTATACACGGCTAATCTGTTGGAAATTGGTTGGTTATCCAAAGGATGCATCCATGTATGATTCTCGTTCTTTGGCTTCTGTTGTTGTGCCTGCTCCTGCTGCACCATCCATCACTGCTGAATAATATGCTCGCATCCTTTCTTTGCTCGATCCAACCAATGGAGACATAGCACCATCTGCCAATTTCGCAGGTATCAACTTGTCATCTATTTCTAATTCTTCTACACTTATTTGGATTGTCGATAGTGGTGCTACTCACCACAAATGCTCTTCTTTGTCATCTTTCACCACTTATACAGTGGTTGATAAACCAATTGAGGTACAATTACCAGATGGTTCATATACATCTGTGAGTCACATTGGACAGGTTGATTTATCATCTACCATTAAATTACTTGATGTTTTTCATATTCCAAGTTTCTAGTTTAACTTAATATCAGTCAGCCAATTAACCAATACAACAGAGTGTTGTGTCAAATTCTCACGAGAGTCTTGTATTTTTCAGGACCTACAAACGAACAAGGAGATTGGATGGAGTAGAAGGATTGATGGCCTCTACCATTTTAGCCTCCGCCCTTCTGTTTTTTTTTATCAGTACAAATAAACAGTCAATGGATATGTGGCATTGCCGTTTAGGCCATCCCAATGAGGATTTTTTTTTGCTCGCAATTTTGCTTATATTGTTTCCAAATTGAATCATTCATGTATTGTTTGTCCCATGGCTAAACAAACCTGATTGAAATTTAATAAAAGTACATCTTTATCATCTCATGCTTTTCAACTTGTTCATGCTGATATTTGGGGGCCTTTCTCCATTGCTTCTCACACTGGTGCGAAATATTTTCTCACACTAGTGGATGATTATTCTCGTTATACTTGGGTTTACTTGATGCACAACAAATCTGAGACCCTCAAATGCTTGCAATATTTTTTTAACTTTGCAATCAAACAATATGGTCATAAAATTGCAACCATATCATCCGGCATAAGCCCCATGCTCATTCCACAACTCCAAACATTTCGTTCTGATAATGGTTTAGAGTTCAAGTCTAATGAACTCCAATCTTGGTTTCATCAAAATGGAATACTTCATCAGACGATTTGTGTCTACACGCCACAACAGAAAAGTGTTGTTGAACGTAAACACAGGTATTTACTAAATGTTGCTAGGGCTCTCCATTATCAATCAAATCTCCCATTACGTTTCTGGGGTGAGTGTATCCTAACTGCAGCATATTTGATAAACAAAATTCCTACTCCTGTTTTGTCTCATAAAACTCCTCATGAGATTCTACTTTCCACAGTGCCGAATTACTCTAATTTTCGAGTTTTTGGTTGTCTCTGTTTTTGCCGAAACACACGTCCATCTCACAAATTTGATATGCGTGCTAAACCCGGTATTTTCGTTGGGTATCCTTATGGTCAGAAAGGTTACAAAGTTTATGATCTTGAAACAAAACTCATATATACTTCTAGAGATGTTGTTTTCTATGAATTAATGTTTCCTTTTTCTAATAAGAATCACTCTTTCACTCTGTCATCTCCTAAGCCTATTCCATCTTCTGAATATGCTTATTATGATTCCATTTTAACTCCTTCTCAGACTGATAACTATGCACAGTCATCTACTTGGTCTACACCATGTAATACTGCGCTACAAGATATCTCTAATATTGAGCATATTGATGTGACAATGCAACAACACACATCTTGTTCTGCGACACCAACTGAAAGCTCCAGTCCCGCTAATCTTTCACCTATTCCTCAATCCACATCTAGTTCTTCTACATATGCGAAATCTACACAACATTCTCTAGCCGATACTACAGTTTCATCTACTGAGTCGGATTCATCTCGATCTCCACCAGTTTCATCTCATAAAACTGCTTCTGAGTCATCTTCTTCTCCTGAGACAGTTTTGACTCCACTCGTGCAAACCTCACGACCCACTCGAACTAGAACTCAACCACCATATCTGAAAGATTATCATTGTACACTTCCCAAATGTAACACAACTTCAGCCTATCCTATGACTGATTATTTGTCCTTTGACAAATTTACACCAGCTAATAAAGCTTTTTTAGCTGCAATTGTTCTTTCGGAAGAACCAACATCTTACTCTCAAGCTAAACTATGTCCCAAATGGAGAGCAGCTATGGCCAAAGAAATTCTCGCTCTTGAAGCCAATAATACTTGGATTTTGGTTGATTTACCATCAGGAAAGACAACTATAGGTTGTAAGTAGATTTTTAAAATCAAATTCAATGCAGATGGAACTATAGAGCGATACAAAGCTCGCCTTGTTGCTAAGGGTTATACTCAGCAAGAAGGAATTGATTTTTATGATACTTTTGCGCCTGTTGCGAAACTCGTTACAATGCGAGTATTGTTATCTGTTGCATCCATCAAAGGTTGGGCCTTACATCAACTTGATGTCAATAATGCATTCCTTCAAGGAGATCTTGAAGAAGAAATCTACATGAAGCTCCCGCCTGGTCTAAACCAAAAAGGTGAGACTAAGGTTCTTAAGCTCAACAAATCATTGTACGGCCTGAAACAAGCCTCAAGACAATGGTTTGCCAAGCTTTCTTCTGTATTATTATCTGAGGGTTTTCACAAATCCTTATGTGATAATTCTCTCTTCACATATCATCAAGGAAATACTTCCATTTTTGTTCTCGTATATGTGGATGACATCATCATAACTGATACTGATAATGATTTCATTACCTCTCTTAAATCACGCCTTGCATCCCATTTCTCCATCAAAGACTTGGGTAAATTGCAGTATTTTTTAGGCATAGAAGTTTCTAGATCTCCAAAAGGGATTTTTCTAACTGGTACTGTCTTCTAAATTCTTTACACTCAGTTCAGATGGCGTTTTTAGTGTCAATTCTTTGTATACTAAACTGAACTCAAATGCAGGAATCGATAATTTCCCTCATTCTTTCCTATGGAAGAAAATCATACCTCCAAAGGTAAATTTTCTCATTTGGTGTGCGATGCATGGGAAGTTAAATACTATTTATGTTCTTGCTAGAAAGGGGGTTATTTTTGAAGGTGGCTGCATTTTATGTGGAAACGCTTTTGAAATTGCTGATCATATCTTCTTTCACTGTATAGTTGCTAATAGGATTTGGTCGCAATTAACTCCTTCAAACTGGCCATGGTCATCCAAAAAGTCTGTATGATCTCGCTTTTTGTTGGGGATTTTAACCATTTTTCGAGCACAGGTAAGCTTTATTGGTCTCTCATTTCAGCTGCAGTGGTCTGGGTACTTTGGAAAGAAAGAAACGCATGTACCTTTCATACAAAGCATACTTTCAAGACAGACTCTGACTTAGGATATGAAGTTAAGTCTTTAGTAGTTTATTGGGCTTCTGCGTTTGGTTTTCAAGCGTACCTGAACTTCTCTTTTACTGTCCAAAATTGGGACAATCTTTTTATGTAAATTTTACATTTTCTACTTTTGCTTCTGCTACCCCTTGTAGCTTTCATTGTAAATTCTTTCTTCTAATAATATCTCTCTTTCAATTAAAAAAGAAGAGTTCTTAGTTTTACTTTCCACTAAAGGTTTCAGAAATTACACCGTACTAATCAATAGGTAAAAATCGTACATCAAATAAACAGATCTGCACTATGAGCTGAAGTTTAATTTGGTTTTCAATTGCATTTTCGTACACATCTTGTGTATATAAATAGTGGCACAAGCAACATAACTTTCGCAGAACTCAAAAACATTTCTTTCTACACTAAATCACAAAGAAAGAAAAGCCATGGCTGCTGCTAAGTTTAGTATCAAAACAACATCATCATTCTTCCTAGTTCTCTGTTTATCTACGATCATATTTTTTACTTTGTCATGCTTTTCTTCTGATCCCGACCCGCTACAAGACTTTTGTGTTGCTGACTTAAAATCCACCACAACCGTTGTGAATGGCTTTCCTTGCAAGCCGGTATCTCAAGTTACATCAAATGATTTCTTTTACAGTGGCTTGATGAATGGATCGAGCACAGCGAATCCCTTAGGCATTGGAATTAGTCCCGCTGATGTTAACAACTTTCCTGGGGTAAACACCCTTGGACTTGCGGCAGCACGAGTTGACTTCGCAGCTGGTGGGTATATTCCACTTCATTCACACCCTCGAGCAAGTGAAATTATATACATCATCAGTGGGGAAATCCATATTGGGTTCGTAAGTACTACCAACGTTTTCTACTCAAAGGTTCTGAAGTCTGGGGAGTTATCGATTATTCCCAGAGGACTTGTGCACTCTGTTTCCAACGCTGGACAGGGAAAGGCTGTTATGATAGCTACTTTCAATAGTCAACAACCCGGATTTGCACAAATTCCTAGTAACCTCTTTGCTTCTAACCCAACAATCCCCAATGAGATTTTGGCTAAGAACTTCCAAGTTGATGTGAACGTCATCGCTATCATAAAGTCAAAGTTTGGCAACTTAATAAACTAGCATAATGTGGTTCTTCCTTGCGACTTGTAAGCAATATCGTATCTGTATCTCTGTAACTCTAAGTTTGTAATAAGGGACTGACAGATCGTCCCCTTGCTTTATTAATGAAGTATGTTTCCTAAAATTAGTTTCCTTAAATCTTATGATTGTATGCATCATACAGTGAATTTTTCATGACCATATTGAGATAATAAGATGCTATATACGATAATTCGTTTATCAAGATCTTGTTATTGCTGAGATGTGTGTACGAGAAGATGCTACCAAAAGACCTATTATAACACATGTCGTGACTACTCTTTCGCATGTACGTATGTCTCGCAAGCTTAAGGAGAAGCATGATGTACAATCGAAGCTGATCGGTTAACTCGTTGGTCCATGACTCAGAGATTACAAGCAGTTTCGTCGTAAATTATGCAGTGAAGATTATAGCTAGTGGTTATAAACAATGAATTGATCCATTCAACCTAATTTTCCTGTGGGTATATCTATCAATCAAAACATGCTGAACACTTTCAGTGAATCCTCCTGAGAGTATAAACATGCTGAACACTTTCATTGAAATGTTGATATCATATATGGCTATTCAGCCGGAATCCACCACGGGCTCCAACCATGATTAAGGGGTTAGAATATTGGTGTCACATCGTGGGGAAGACGGTGGGGTTATGTATAGTTCGTAGTCTCATAGACCCAGCTGCACGCTCCCAGAACTTCCTCGTATACCACCTAAATATCAACGGATACTTTCCAGCGTAAAAGAAAAAGAAGACAAAATGATGAGCAAAGTCAACAAAAGAATACAATGCTTATAATAAAACAAAAGAGTACAGTTATTTGACAAAAACACCCCCACATACTCTATAATGCCGGCCGGCATGTCCCGGTCGATAGTGATTGTCCCTGGACCGGTTCCGCCAAAAAGTATTGACATTTTTGTGTTAAAGATGATGGGTAAAAGATGCAAGTCGTAATCATACGAGAACCTAATTGTAGCTCGTCTTAAGAAATTTTAAGATGTCTCCTCGAAGAATCGGGGAAACTAGGTTAATTTAGACTAGATTTGTGCCCGTGCTATGCACCGGGCAAATTTATTTTTAGTTTCGTGTGTGTGGGGCTTCGTCCACCGTGTAGTGATGGATTTTTGGATTGGTGCGCGGGGCGATTTGGAGATGTATTTTTGATTTGTTGTGTCGGGAAAATACATTAAATAGCTGCAAAATAAATACATATTTTATTTATTTTTTTCTTTTAATTTGCTGTGCTAGGGGCTTCGCCCCCCCCGTGACAATGCATTTTCGATTTGGTGTGTGCGGGACTTTGCCCCGTCCTGTGAAGATGTATTTTTGATTTGGTGTGGCGGGGAAAATACATTAAATAGGTGAAGGATATGTGTAAATTTTATTTATTTTTTTCTTTTATTTTCGCAGAAAATATATGAATTTTTTTCCACTTTATATATGAATTTAATAATCCTATTCAACCCACTAAGTCAAACCCACGGTAAAACCCATTTTTTAGGTGGCAATGACGTGGCTTGACTATTCTCTTTTCTGTGTTTTCTTTTCTTCTTCGGTTTTTGATGTTAGTGTCCACAATAGAAAAACTGAGGAAAAAACCTGTGCTATGGCTCCCCCGCCATGAAGAACTGCTAAAGAAAAACTTAAAACCATTAAGAAATAAGAAGAACGGCCATTAGGTAATTTGTATACAATCCCTTCTCAAAATAAAAAAAACATGATGATCTTGTTATTTACAAATCTTTAAAAGCATAAAAAGTTATGAGGGTTTATAAATCTTAATCTTGTTTCTGGCTACCGAAGACTGTTTGGGTACAAAAGCTTCTGAAACCATGCAATCTGATATTTTTCCACTTTCATTATGCTTTGTAGTGAACATACAACTTCATTTTGTATATATATCATGGGTTGTATTATACTCGAGAAGAGTGAGCATAGGAAGAATGTAAAATTTGATTACTGTGTGACTAAATATAGCTAATTTTATATATTATGATATGAGAAAAAATCAATATACAAGTACCAAAGAATACCCTCTCGAAAACTAACAAATTAACAATACATAAAAAATACACTCCAGAAAAATGGAATTGCGTGCAGTTTTCCGGCTAAAAAAACCTTGTTAATCTGTATGGACTTCTCTGGTCATAGTCTTGATACATTATGTATACATTTGTTCCTACAACATTCTGCATTGTCATAGTCTTGATCGCATCTCCAACTGGTGTGCTCGAATTAGCATATGCAACTTTGTCACTCAAGCTCAGGTTGAGAACCTTCCACCTCATCTTTGTAGTAGTCGTTATGGATCAGCAATGGAACTTGCAGTATCCCTTCAACTGTGGTTGATTGCTGCTAGATTATCAATTCGTTTCTCGACTTCACCATGACAATAGTGCCCCCTTTCTGTAACCAGCTTGCAGTAACATCTTTACTTGAGATTGCTTCCGCAGTGTAGGAATGCATGTTCAATTATCTCTTCCTTGTCTTCACAGTAATAGTAGCAAGGTTCCACGTCTTGGAAGAGTCTATTGACCAAGTATCAAAAAAATCATTTGAACACTCTGAAAAACTGACAGCATATCCATATATACACTCATTTCATTCCGAGTACCTCAAATATACACTCAAAAACACCTAAATGTGTAACACAAAGAGCGGTTGCAAGTTATGGTCCCTGATATGCACGGTTAAAAGAAACGAGGGTAGTTAAAACACAATGTTGCCTAGAAAACAAAAACGAAATCTTGATAATTCAAATTGCAATTTTCAAATAACATATACAAACACCAACATTGGCAACTTGTTACCAACGTCTAGTATTTTGATTAAGTTCACTTCGTATGCTTAACAACCCTTTGGCGGTTTAGAATTAGGTGGTTCTAGCATTCCTTGCATAGAAATGGAACAAATTAGGAGTCCTAATATCTTTGACTTTATATCATACTGAAAAGCAAATGTGAACAAATTGATTAACAGAAAAATATAAATGGTATTATACCTGAATTATGCCGACATTATCCCTTCGCGGGTGATCTATCATTTTATGTCAGCAGAAATGTAACTAGCCAATAACCACATAGTCTCATGGTAAGGATGTTTAGTTCTTCTTGCAAGGAAGAAAGCTACCGCAGTGAAACTGACACGCATAATAAGTAAGTAACCCGCAGTACAACCAAAAACTCCCTGTAATATTCAATCTGGATTTAGTATTCAAACACAATTCAACAACCATTTTTTAGGGACCATGATTTTTCTGGGACCATGGTTTTATTAGGCTAACCTTCCTATACTTATAAGTGATGTCCCAAAATTAGATAAATACACATTTACCCTTTACTTTATTTTAAATTAAAACTAACTTAATAATTATATAAATCTAATCATGTACATCTAATTCAAATGAATTTATTAACCAATATCAAAATCAAAAGCAAAAACAAGAGGGGAATCGAAATTTTTTAGTTTTGAAAAAAAAGATTATTCTCTTCTTCTTCTCTCTTTCCTTACGTTCCTCTTTCGATTGAAAAACCCATCAATCTTTTTAATTCGTTCTTTGATTGGAAAAATTGAGTAGAAATCATCAAAATATGGTTTAAATGGAAGTTAAAGTGGCATGTTCGGGTAGGAATAGTTTTAAAAAAAACTAGTTTTATAACCGAACATTCTGAAACCAAGAACACGGAGAACACTTCGGTTATCACGAATTTAATTTTTCGTAACCGAACTCTGAGTTTGATTGGTTCGCAAAAAATAGTTTTAACCGAACTCCTCATTGAAAACCAATATATTATGTTCGGTTGGTCCCAAAAAAATTCTAAAACTAGTTAGTAACCAAACTCTACCCCATAATACAAAAAAAAAATCAATGTAACCGAACTGTTTTATTTTTTCCACTATGTTGAGTTATGATTTAACCGAACTTTGCCTACTCTGTTCGGTTGGTTCGCAAAAATTTCTAAAACTATCTAGTAACGAACTCTACCTAAATTACAAAAAGAAAAAGAAAATGTAACCGAACTGTGATATTTTGCCTACTATGTTGAGTTTCAATTTAACCAAATTTGTCCCACTATGTTCGGTTTGTTCGCAAAAAATCTTAACAAACCGAACTCTTCACTAATTGCATACATGTGGAGTTCGGTTAGATATGTTGTTGGGTTAAAGTTTGCGAATCAACCGAACATTACTCTGTAAATCCTATAAACAAAGTTCGGTAACATGTTTGTTAACCGAACGACTAAAAATCTCCATGAAAGAGCGAGTTCGGTAACCTGCGTGTTTGGAAAAAGTAACCGAACTACACTTTCAGATGAGTTCGATAACCTGTTCTTCACATAAGGTAACCGAACAAGCCCAAATCTATTCTAAAAATTTACAATTTTTTGAAAATTTTGAGCAATTCAACCAACATTATCTAAGTTTGAAGCATACCTGGGTACCCAAATACTCTTCCTCCGGTTGTGGTTGGTAAAATCCATCGTTTTTCATGTTTTCCTTCTTCATCTTCTCTAACTTTGCTCTCTCAATAATTCTACTTCTTTTAAAAAAAACCATCTGATTTTTTAATCTCACATTAACTATTATTAACACTAATTATCTTTAACTTAATCATTTTACTAATCATCACATTAACTATTATTAACACTAACTAATCATTACCCAAAATTAATCAGAAAGGTAATTTAGATATTAATATAAATATCTAGATAAGGGGTGACCTAGATTTACTTTAATGTTTTACCCAAAATAAAATCATGATTCCCCGAAAAAAAATCATGATTCCCCGGAAAAAAATCATGATCCCAAAAAACGGTTCCAATTCAAACACAATACTCCATGTAATATACAATTGCCCCAAACATGCAGCTCAAGTAAAAGGCCCAATTCATTATCTACCTATATAATCAAGAGAAGCTCAGCCTTCAGAACATCTGACCTTATGTGTTGTTTTTATAATAATTAAGTACATTTGAAACAGTTCCAAATACTTGGTATAGCTGAGATGCACTGTTAAAATGAACCAGTGTAGTTAAATGCACTGCCGCATTTTTGATTACAATCACTTTCCACTCCACATTTAAAATACAGAACCAATAGTGCCAAAGTTATATCTGTTTTTTAGTAAGACCAAGATAGAAGGAAAGAAATTTTCCAACCAGCAATACCCCATAAATGCCAAAATAACATAAGATTATAAAACATGAGATTACAATGAAGAGTTTCTACTAATCCTAGTGGCATATCTCTAGGAAATACCATTTAGTTAAAAACGACAGACGCAATGTAGATAGGGTCATTCAAGACTAATAGTAAATACCTGATACAGTTATCACAGGGCCTCAAACCTCGTTTAGACTATGCTTTGAATAATGCTTTACTGGTGATTAATGTTGTCCATCACCAATTTCACTGTTCGTAATTCTTCAATTAATTTCTAGAGTTTTAGAGGAACAAAACTACAAATTCAAAGATCAAGGGCATAACCCAAATCCGAATATACTCGGAAATGAAAAAAGGAAAGTACCTTCGCCGTACGAAAAATGGTGAAAGCAATCAAAAGAAACAGAGAGGAGCAGAAAATTTATTGGATCGAAGATTTCTTTAATTTGAACATTTTTCGGCCGAAGAAAGGAGCATACAACTTAAGATTTTTCTGAAACCCTGCGGAAGAAGAGAGAAAAGTCGAGCCACGTCATTGCCACCTAAGTAGTGGGTTCAAAGGTGGGTTTGACTTAGTGGGATGAATAGAATTATTGATATGAATTTGAAAAAAATATTCCTAATATAGTAATTATTCGATTTTCAAATTGAATTTGGACTTATATAAAATTACAAACACGGTAAGTTATGTTTTCCTTTTAGATTTTTAATTTTTAAACCAATTATACGCTTGACAAGTGTACTCACCTAAATATTGTCACTCCATGAATTCCATATTTAATTTGGTTTCCTTTTTTTTAATCTTTTTCTATTCTTTTTAAACAATCATACGTTGCCTATTTCGGCCAATAAGAAACAAGGGATTCCTCACCAAACGCTCGTTTCACAAAACTTTAAAAACACCTATTTCGGCCAATAAGAAGCGAGGGTTTCCTCACCATTCAACGTATGAGCTTTATTTATCTAGGCTTTTAAGACTTTAGATGTTGGAGGTGTTTGGGCTTAGGAGTATAACGATTAGAAAATGCCGAAGCTGGCAGCCGATAATTATGAGATATTTTTTTTTCTTTTTTTTTTTAAATTGATTTTTGTCATCTTTAAAATAATGTTCTCCTTTGATTTTGATTGTTATTTAAAAAAACAAAATTACTCCTTTTTTGTGATTTTTTGCATTGAGTGTTCTAGATGTGTTATAAGACTATGATATAAGATTGTCATAGTTGATACACATTGAATTCAACTTTCTTGTTGGTATATATCGAAAACATGGTGAGCAATTTCCAGCGAACCCATTTTAGAAATGCAACTCATTTCTCCTTATAATTATTTTATCTTGTCTATTTTGTGGATAAGGGTCGAAAATTGCCTCATCCGTAGTCATGTTGTAAGGAAACTTGCATGTTGATAAACCGCAAAGACATATCCTTCTTTTGAAAATCTTTAAAATTGTACTTGCATCATTTAGGATTGTGCTTCGGAAGACCAGTCTTGACTTTGATGCTGAGATTGGTTGTCACCAAGGAAGGGAAATGTTTGTATATCCAAATCTATGTAAACACCAAGTATAACAAGAATCTGATCTTATCAAACACTAACTACACAAACATTTTGCGAATATAAATGAGGCATTGAATTACCTAGAAGAGACTTAGATTTCCGTTAAATTGCTTGACTAATGCCCATGAAGCCTTTGTTAACTCTGCATTCAAGTGGCCAACCACCGTAGTACCCCACGAATACTTATGCATCTCATTAAGGGGATGCAATAGTTGAAGATACTTGGTATTGACCAAGTTTCTGGAATTTTCGGAAAGACACAGTTGGCCAGGGTGTACGTATAGAAAATAAGAGGATGTCGTAGGATTGGCTCGCACTTCGTCCACACATCTCTCCATTCCAAAGATATCCTTAGTTCCATTATATATGCCCTCAATGTCTTCAGCTCCAGTTTCTTGCTTTTATAACCATCCTTCATCACAAATGTAGTCTCCGACTGCTTCTCATCCAAACTGAACAAGTTCTTCGTCAATTTGAATAGATCCTCCCAAGGAATTTAATCTCCGTAACCATTTTTGGTGGATTTTCCATTAACTCGAAGCCTAGAATTTGATGACAATCATTGGGAGTAATCGTTATTTCACTAAATGGGAAGATCATTGTATCAGTCTTCCTATAAAACATTTCACAAAATGCATATATGGCAACTTTGTCATACTAGACAACTGAGTTCTTCACCACAGGTCATAACCCAGAGTTTTTGACAATATCTTTCATGGTGTCACATTCAAGGTCAAGTAGCCATTTGTTAATCATAGTATTTGAAGCTTGGAGCCTCAAAAGAAGGATGTCATTCTTATGATTTTAAATAACTTGAACCAGAAACACATAATTGCTAAAAGAAAATACAAACACCTGAAGCAAATTTAAGATAAAATGTCTTGAATAACCAAAAAAATGGAATTGAGATTACTTACGAGAGTAGAAAAGATATCATAAGCCCATGAGTCTTTGTATCCAAAAAGAATATGTCCACCATTTTCAGATAACTTTAGGAGGGGCAGGGGATCAATTTTTTTAAGTGAGAGGGGGACATGTGGGGAATCAATAGGTTTATTGATAACCTTCTGAAAAAGAGGGGGTTTAACAACCACACCCAATATTTCGCTTAGCAATCTGTATAGACAAATTCCAATATACTTTTAAGAGAATCAACTAGACAGTCAGACCCAATCTTATTAAAAGTATATCAAAGAGTTATATCTCACTTTCTCGATTCAATACTTACTCAAGCAAATAGAAATCTGCGAGTCTAATTGAATACAAGAGAAATCACTTGAAGTGTACCAAAGACCAATGTTCAAGGATCAATCAATTTCAATCAACAACCAAATGTTGGATTTCCCAGTTGATCGATTCAACGCACAACCTGTGATATTTCAATTATATAAAAAAAATATAACGCGGAAAAGAAATAACACAAACACCATAAGTTTTGTTGATGAGGAAACCGCAAATGCAGAAAAACCCCGGGACCTAGTCCAGATTGAACACACACTGTATTAAGCCGCTACAGACACTAGCCTACTACAAACTAACATCGGTCTGGACTATTGTTGAAACCCAATCAATTTCATATACTGATCCAAGGTACAGTTGCGCTCCTTACGTCTCGGATCCCAGCAGGATACGACGCACTTCATTCCCTTAGTTGATCTCACCCACAACTAAGAGTTGTTATGTCCCAAAGTCGAAGACTTTAATAAACAAATTTGTATCACACATAAAAGTCTACGATAATAGATAAATCTGTCTTCCACAGAAATACCTACGAGTTTTTGTTCCGTCTTTTGATAAATCAAGGTGAACATGAACCGATTGATAACCCACACTTATATTCCCGAAGAACAACCTAGAATTATCAATCACCTCACAAAAATCTTAATCAACTAGCGAAACAAGATATCGTGGAATCACAAACGATGAGACGAATGTGTTTGTGACTACTTTTCTATCTTTCCTATCGGAGAAATTAATCCCAAGAAAATCTTACGATTGTATTCAAATACGATAGAAACAGCAAGATCAGATCACGCAACTACAAAGAAAATAGTTGGGTCTGGCTTCACAATCCCAATGAAGTCTTCAAGTCGTTAACATACACGGTCTCGATAGAAACCTAAGGTTAAAGGAAAATCGACTCTAGATAATACAACTAGTATCACACAGGAGGTGTGGGGATTAGGTTTCCCAGTTGCTAGAGTTCTCCTTTATATAGTCTTTCAAATCAGGGTTTGCCATCAATGTTAGCTTAGTAACAAAGCATACAATATTCAATTTGATTATTGAGACCAAACCATCAGACCAACCGGAATAAATTCAATAAAGTCGACCGTTGGTGCCCTTGCATATGCCAGTTGTGTTGACCTAGAGTTATGATTATCGACCGCTGGTCCCCTTGTATATGCCAGTTGTGTTGATATTAGTCTGACCGGTATCTCAGTCCATTAGGATAGGTCATCCTGGCAGAGGCCTTCAGACAGATATGGGAAACACCGTTCACTTTAAACCATCTTTTTCTTTATACATCTTCTTAATCTTTCCATGTGATTGGTTCACTCCGGTTATGATGTCCAGAAACTATCTGAGTAGAGCTTTGTCACTTTATATGAATTTTAGTATGCTTGAGTGCAAACTCGTGTACAACAATTGGAATTTCGCATCAGGATACTTCCTCCTGTAGCCAGTGATTGTATGCCAACCAAGGATATTCTTTAGTGCCTTCCAAGGTTCTGGGTAGATAACTAGGGTCTGGAATAATGGTTTAGTGGGTACACCTCTAGTAAACCCTCCCGAGATTAACTCGGTTTTATTTATTTTAGTTTTGCTCGAGGACTAGCAAATAATAAGTTTGGGGGTATTTGATAGATGCATTTATATGTCTATTTTGTTCTCAATTCTCTGTAATGTTAGTACTCGATTTTGTGCTTATTGTGCTATTTTGTGTATTTGTAGGTATTTTTGGGAAATAAAGCTCGATGGACCAAAATGTGGAATTCTACTCGCAAAAATAAATAGATGAAGTGGGCTAGGCCCAAGAAGAAACATGAAGAATTATTGGGTCAATCATTTGATTATGGGAGTGTATTAAGCAGGGAAGTGTGCCATATCATGTGTAGAAGTGTGGAGACGATGTGCAAGATACTAATAATTAAAGGTTATTTGAAGATATGTGGTTTAATGAAGAAAATAAGAAAAATAAAGAAGGAAATCAAGATATTATTCTTTATGGTTGGAATTAATAAAAAATAATATATTTTTCCAAATAAAGAATATTCTAACTGCAATATTTCACACGTGGCTCATTTTTATTGGAGGATTTTGCATTGTCCTGACACATGGCGTCACTCCATTAGCCATGGGGGGAGAGATTGAGAAATAAAAAATCACATCACTTCATGTAGAAAATTATGGAAGGATTTCAGAATCCCCACTATAAAAGGAGTCGTATGGAATCATCTCGGGGGTTCTTGGTGGGGGGGGAGATTGAGAAAAATAGTGAGAGTATTATTTCATATTTCTTGTAATCGAGCAATATTAGTGAGTGGGAATCAATAAATTTTGTATCCTTTTCACTATGAATCAATAAATATGATGCTACCTATTTTTTTTATAACATTCATTTACAACATGAGGAGCTAAACCTCATCACTGGGATGACGGAGGAAGCCAATTCTCAACACTATGGTAATTTTATTATATTCTTTTTAAGACTTTTGCCTTAATATAATTTGAACTATGATTTTAAATTAATTAGTTGTGATTTAATTTGATGGGTTACGCTTAGCTTAGGTGTTTTGATAACTCATGCTTACCATTTACAATTAAAGTTTTATAAAATCTACCTTGGCAAAGATTTAGAGTCAATATTATCATTTTGGAGTTATAATTGTCTAAGAATTAATATTGAACCATAGTATATGAGTTTGATGGAATCCCGATTCTCAGTAACCTCTCAATATTGTCATCATCCTTTGTTTTATTTGCTATACCAATTTTATATTTTAAGTCTAAAATCAACTTCACAAGTCCGAGAATCAAACCCTTTTCTTACCACTGTAAAAACTACATCAATTTTTGGCGCCGTCGACGCGGACTTGTCTTTAGGCTGGAGTTTTTGGATTTTTTTTTAGGTTTTTATTTGTTTTATTGATGTGGTTTTTTATGTTGTTGTAGATAGTTGTAAAAGGTTATCGTTCACTCATACTTGTGAAGATTTGTTTTAGACTTAAATTAAAATAAAAACTCAAGATGAAGTTGTTATCAAGATTATAAAAAGCATCGAGACTCAGGATTCCACCATTGACCAATTAAGTGATTTAATCTAATCAATACTCATGCAATTCTTTGCGTTTAAAGTGATTCTAATATATTGCCTCTGGTAGATTTTTGAAGTAACAATTGTATACATCAAGCATGAAACATCAAAAGTCTTAAACTAAGCATGCTCCATCAAAACGGATCACAATCATTCAATAAAAATCAATGTTCCAATATTATTTCCATGCAAATAATCATAAAAGAAATTGCAAGAATTAAATAAAATAAAAATATACCACTTTTCATGGAACAATGGCTTCCTCCGTCGCCTCGGCTAAGGGGTTTAGCTCCTCATATTATTCACATACTCAAAATAGGTTTTCATAGCTCAAATGGGTGAAAACAAGAGAAAACTAGTTAAGCAGACAGTTTGCAACGGTGTATGAGCGTTACAAACAGCTGTTACAGAAATGATATATGAAAACTGTTGTAGAAGAAACGACTGTCTCTGGGAGTAGTATGTTCTTCGTGTTCTTCCCCTACACCAGAGAACTGAATGTCTGTAATTTCAATTTTGAGCTTTCTGTGGTTATCTAAATTACCCCAAACTGTTCGTAACCCTCATCCATTCCCCTGGAACTCGACAACGCCTTTTATATCCCTCGAAAACCTAAAAATCCCGATTAAAATTCTTCTCTTCCTTTCCGTGAAAGTCACGGAAATAATCTCTCTGCCGACTTATTTACATGTTTCCTTTCCATGCAAGTCCGTTTAGCAATTGTCCTCCGGGGTGCCCCGAGCAACTTTTCGAGCCAATTTTTCCAAAAATGTTTATTGGACAAAAAAACCTACACACACATAAAAACCATAATAAGTACAAAAATGAGCACTATCAATATATAGAATCGAGACAAATTGGACAAAAAAATGTTTCCATCAAATACCCCCAAACTTATTATTTGGTAGTCCTCGAGCAGAACAGAAATAAATAAAATCCTAACTCACTGTCGCAGGCATCGTCGATTACATTTAGCGTATGCAATAAGACTTTAAACCCCTAGGTGGCCCTAGTGGCCGAGTTATAGTCTCGGGAGGGCTTACCAGAGATATACCCACAAAACCTTTACTCCAGACCTAGCTATCTACGCTAAACCTTGGAAGGAACTGAAGAATATCCTTGGTTGACATACTTATTGACTACAAGAGGAGGTAGCCTGATGCGAAATTCCAATTGTTGTACACGAGTTTGCACTCAAGCATACTAAAATTCATATATAAGTGACAAAGCTCTACTCTGATAGTCGCACTATGGACATCAATATCCGAAGTCAAAACTAATCACATGGATAGATCAAGAAGATGGATATAGAAAAACATAGATGGTTTTGATGTTTACTAAGTGAACAACGTTTCCCATATGTCTGAAGGCCTCCACCAAAATGAACATATCCTAATGGATTGAGATACTGGTCTGACTAATATCAACACAACTGGCATATACAAGGGAACCAGTGATCGATAATCCTAATTCTAGTTCAACACAACTAGCATATACAAGGACCAGTGGTCGACTTTATTCATTGATTTTTTTTCCAGCTTTTTCGTTTCATTCATTTTTTTTTTTTTTTTGTTGATCCGTTTGGTCTAGTTGGTCTGGTTTTTTTTTTTTCTTTGTAACTCAATCACTCTAATTCACCCTAGCATTGGTAACAACTTGAATCATGGGCCCCACCTATCACTTAAAGAAACATGGTTTTAAAACAAAATAAAATAAAAATAGAAGTGAAAAGAACTCAATGAGATATGGTGAAACTATCATGTTATTTATAACACCTGAGCTCTGTGATTTTATGAATATACACTTCTAGATGTTTCCATCTAATCAGATTGGTTCCTCAACTCCTACGATCAAAATGCTTCCATCCACTTAGATTAGTTAGTGCAATCCTCAATAGGCATAAATTTCTAGGTTCTGGAGTTTATTTATTCATACTGCAACTAAAAAGTTTCTCCCATACCCCCAAACTTAAATCTAACATTGTCCTCAATGTGCTAAAGATAAAATTAAAAGCATGAACAAGGAGAAACTGTTACAATTTGAAGCAAAAGAGATAAGGAAAGATATTACCATGTTGCATGAGATTGGGTTACCTCCCAAAAAGTGCTAAATTTAAAGTCTTCAGCGAGACATCAAATACCACAAAATGTCTAATTACCTTTCAAATCATATATCAATAGTCGAAACAACTGTGCGTCAACAAAAGCAAATAAAATTGCCACAATTATCAGACAACTGCACCAAATCAGAAAAATGAACAGACATAACACATCCTCATCCAAGGTTTCCTGCAAAACAACTGGGTTTTTCTGTTGTGCCCATTTGGGCTTCATATGAGTGTCTTGACAAATTGACTCATTCGAACAACAAGTCTTTAGAATTTCCTCCTGGACAATATCAGGAGGATCCGGTTGCAGAGTCGGAAGTGACTCAAGTAATACCTCAGGTACACTAGGCTCGAATCCAAAGTTAGGGAATTCTAATGGGGATAATTGACCATTACTACCCCCAAACTTAGGGTAGTCAGTATTCTCGGACAAACCTCTAACTATTGCTTGAATTTCTGGATCCTCAGAGTCTTTAAAATACTCAAAATCTTCTTCTAGTTCAAAATTTTGGTCACCTAACTGACTTAAAAGAATTTCCTCGTCAAGTTCATCTAAGGAATCACCAAATAAAGTGTCCCAATTATCCTGAATTAGATCATGAACTAAAGTGCTAATCATATTCACTTCCTCTAAATCATCAGAAGGTTGTCTATTAACATTAAAGACATTTAGTTCAGTGGTCATATTACCAAAGGAGATGTTCGTAAGTCCGGTCCTACAGTTGATGACAGCGTTTTAGCTGTGGCTAAAAATGGGCGACCTAAAATCACGGTATTTGAGCACTAAGATCCTGAACAGGCTGAGTATCTAGAACAACGAAATCCACTGGATAAATAAATTTATCAACATCAATCAGAACATCCTCTATGACACCACGAGGTACTTTGAAAGACCTATCAGCTAATTGCAATGTCATTTTAGTCGGTTTCAACTTTCCAAGACCTAGCTGGTTGTATACATGATAAGGGAGTAAGTTCACACTAGCTCCTAAGTCAAGCAATGCCTTATCTACTGAATAATTACCGATCACACAAGATATGGTGGGGCATCCAGGATATTTATACTTAGGGGATGTTTGGTTCAGAAGGATTGAACTTACCTGACCAGCTAAAAAGGCTTTCTTATAGACATTAAGCTTACGCTTTCGTGTACAAAGGTCCTTAAGGAACTTGGCATAAGCAGGAATTTTCCTAATTGCTTCTAATAAAGGGATGTTAATGTTTACCTGCTTAAATATCTCTAGTATTTCGTTGAAAGTCGACTCTCTCTTTGTTGGAGATAACAACTGTGGATATGGGGCTTTGTGTACAAAATGAGACCTGTCGGGAACCACATTGGCATCACTAGAAATTTTATCGGTTTCTTCAGTTAGTGGCTCCTTTTTGGGATCATCTTGGGAACTAGAAGGTGGATCTACAGTATGTCCACTATTAGGATTGGCTACCCTATTGTCTATCGTTTTACCACTCCTAAGGGTTGTGACATAATTCACTTGATTAAATGGTTTTGCACCTACTTCATGAACTCCTCTAGGGTTGGGGGTATTCTGACTATGGAGCCTTCCGTTATCTCTCTCACTTAAGGTCTTAGCTATTTGGCCGACTTGAAGTTCTAGCTTAGCAAGGCTCTGAGCATTAGTTTGAAAGTTCTGCTTGGTTTCCTGCTGAAAACTAATTTGGCTCTGTGCTAACATATCCTGAGTTTTTGCTAACATCTTAATAGATTCCTCTAAGCTAGTCGTTTTATTTTCTAGGCCTGATGAATTCTTAGTGTAACCAAAATCTGGGGGAGCATTAGAATTACTAAACTGACCTAGACTCTGGCCCTTAGACCATGAAAGGTTCGGATGGTTTCTCCAACCATGATTATAGGTTTCTGAATATGGGTCAAACTTATGACGGCTATCAAACCTAGTGTTATTATAGAGATCATTGGCTTTCTCTTCATTATTCTGTCCTTCCCCAAAAGGCTCTATTCTACCACTAGTATGGCCCAATTCTAAGGCTTCTAACCTTTTTGCTATAGCAGCAATTTTGGCATCTCATTCATATCTTCCTTCTACCCTATTAACGTTTCCTCTACCTAGAAGAATTGTTTTCTTGGGTTCCCTACTATATTCCCATTGCTGGGTCTTTTCGGCAATTTCATTCAAAAATTTCATCGCCGCATCAATAGTTTGGTTTTCAAAACCACCAGTGCATAGAGACTCAACCATGGTTGTTGTTGAATAATCGAAACCCTCATAAAGGATTTGAAATAGCCTAACCTTTTCTAAACCATGATGAGGACATTGGGCTAATAAGTCATTGAACCTTTCCAAATACCTATACAAAGACTCTCCCTCCTGTCGAGAAAATGTGCAGATTTGCGTCCTAATAGACGATGTTTTGTGCCTAGGGAAAAACTTGTTCAAAAAGGAAGATGTAAGTTGTTCATATGTTTGATTGATTCGGAAGCCAAACTATACATCCACGACTTGGATTTATCTTTTAAGGAAAAGGGGAATAACCTGAGTTTCAAAGCATCATCATCAAGGTTTCTAATTTTTAGGGTACTAAAAATTTCCTCAAAGTCCATAACATGGAAGTATGGGTTTTCATTTTCTTTCCCTAAAAAGATTGGGAGCATATGTAGGGTCCTAGGCCTAAGTTCATAATTTGCTTCAGTTTCAGCTAACCTGATACAAGAGGGACGAGTAGTCCTAGTAGGGTTCAACAAAGCTTTTAAAGTTGCCATTTCTGGCACTATCGAGATATTTGGGATTCTATGCAATCACAAAACAAGGCTGACTCAACCAAATCAAACCTAATTTTCTAGCAAACAAAAAGCATGATGGTTCCACTTAGATTGTTTCTAGACCAGCTTCTATTCTTTCGAAAAGGAACTCGTTACAATATGAGCAAACCCCTCTGGAATCAATCCGAGTCAAAGTAATTTGAATCGAGGAGAGGGAAGCTTAGTGGAGCTTTGATACCCAAGGCCTCACCAGTTACAAGGAGGCGCAGTCACGCATTCAACTCACAGAAACCATCATGAACTTCGAAGTATACTCCAAAGAGTAACCAATATTTTTCGAACGACTTTCCTATTAAGCTCGTTACCCTATCGGTCTCGTTCTAGTCAAAATTTTAGGCTTAGGTTCGCGTTTGGTATCTTTTTCCTAAGGCGGCAAGAAAAGAACGATGATGAAATCCGAACCCTTATCTTGTATGGCCAGTCCTTGCCCTTTACTAGGAAATTAAAGCAGCCGTTTTCAAGTCCTCAGCATATATGCAAACGAAGGAATACAGTAAACCCGCTGACAGGGGATTCGCGGGTGTTTCGAAAAACTTACCTCCCGTACCAAACGGGCGGAGAACCGCTGAAGTCGACTCGGGCCACGACTCCTATGTCATGTACGAACTCGAGGGGCCGAGGCGATATCGTAATCACCGTCCTTCTCTGCACACAGTTTTTATTTAAACCAACCCTTCCGTAGGGTTTAAAAATAATAATGTGCCAGTCCAAAAATAAAGTCCAAAAAGTGTCCAAAAATAAAAAGAAAAATTACAAAAAATAAAACCCTATTTACAGTTTCTAAAAATAAAACAAAATAACCATATTCAAAATCTTCTTCTTCACTCCTATTGGATTCCTCTATTCTTTCCTTCTTTGGCGATGCTTTCCTTTTATAGTACTTTTTTCTTTCCTTGTAGCTTCGCTCCAATCTGAAAAGAATCGAAAAATACCAAAGGCGTAAAAGAGAACAAAAATTCTAAAAGAAATAAAATAAATCTAAAACCTAAAACCTAATACAAATCTGCGTCGGCGGCGCCAAAAATTGATGTGGTTTTTTATGTTGTTGTAGATAGTGGTAAAAGGTTGTCGTTCACTCAGACTTGTGAAGATTTGTTTTAGACTTAAATTAAGATAAAAACTCAAGATGAAGTTGTTATCAAAATTATAAAAAGCACCGAGACTCAGGATTCCAACATTGACCAATTAAGTGATTTAATCTAATCAATACTCATGCAATTCTTTGCGTTTAAAGTGATTCTAATATATTGCCTCTAGTATATTTTTGAAGTAACAATTGTATACATCAAGCATGAAACATCAAAAGTCTTAAACTAAGCATGCTCCATCCAAACGGATCACAATCATTCAATAAAAATCAATTTTCCAATATTAGTTCCATGCAAATAATCATAAAAGAAATTGCAAGAATTAATTAAAATAAAAATATACCACTTTTCATGGAACAATGGCTTCCTCCGTCGCCTCGTCTAAGGGGTTTATCTCCTCATATTATTCACATACTCAAAATAGGTTTTCATAGCTCAAAAGGGTGAAAAACAAGAGAAAACTAGTTAAGCAGACAGTTTGCAACGGTGTATAAGCGTTACAAACAGCTGTTACAGAAACGATATATGAAAACTGTTGTAGAAGAAACGACTGTCTCTAGGAGTAGTATGTTCTTCGTGTTCTTCACCTACACCAGCAGAACTGAATGTCAGTAATTTCAATTTTGAGCTTTTTGTGGTTATCTAAACTACCCCAAACTGTTCGTAACCCTCATCCATTCCCCTAGAACTCGACAACGCCTTTTATATCCCTCGGAAACCTAAAAATCCCGATTAAAATTCTTCTCTTCCTTTCCGTGCAAGTCACTGCAATAATCTCTCTGCCGACTTATTTACACGTTTCTGAACCGTACAACACATCCCAAACTCTTCCTTAGATAGATAAGTATATTTGGACATAATATCTCGCCTTTAGTCTCTCTGGAATTCCAAAAATAAATCATGCAGAGACCCGTGCAAACTCACTCCCCTGTTTTGCTTGACCCACGAATTAAACCCTGATTTGCCGAATCTGAAGTGATTACCAACCCTGTTTGGGCCTAGTAAGACATATCCAATCCACGACATCCATTGAATCCGGCAACAAATTCACCAGCTCTCGCCTGAAATACCCGTGAAAAGTTCACACCTCTGTTTCCTTCTAACTCGATTTCTAGCCACTTTCAATCGACGAAATCACTCCTTGTATCCATGTTTTGCTCTAACAGATGCTTGCCATAAGTTTCAGCCATTGAATCTCCTCAAAACGCGATTAAAACCTCAACCCTAAATCTGCATGTATGATAGTTAACTTTCCCGCCAAAAACCAGAATTCAAATAATGAAGATGGTTGCCCCTAATCCAGAGTAGGGGTGCCTTTATCGTCTGACTTGGGTGCTATGGACAAAAGTGGGTGCTGCGGACAAGTTTGGGCTATACATAGCCTGGGTGCTCTTTAGCCAATTCTGGTGTCCATTTAGCAATTGTCCTCCGGGTTGCCCGCGCAACTTTTCGAGCCGATTTTTTCAAAAATGTTTATTGGACAAAAATACCTACACACACATAAAACACCATAATAAGTACAAAAATGAGCACTATCAATTAGGGGTGTCAACGGGTCCGGGTCCTTCCGGGTATCACTAGACCCGAACCCTACTTATAAAGGTCGGATCCGGGTCCTAACGGTTCCGGGTCCGGTTCCTACATTTGTGGACCCAGAACCGGACCCGTTTAAAAACCTGGGTACTCGCCGGTCCCGGGTACCCATTGGGTCTTAAGAAAACTATTAAAAAAAAACCTCAAAAACTTAATATTTGTCTCTTTTTGGCTTGGATTTAAATAACTTTTATAAAATTTATTATTATTTCTTATTAATGTACTAAATAAAGATTAAATGTAAGAGAAAAATTTAAAATGAATAAACGGGTACCCGATATCCGCAGGTACCCAACGGGTATTACCCGTTTGGACCCGTTTAGATCGGGTCCAATCGGGTAATTACCCGTCGGGTCCTAAGTTGCTAAGGGGTCCAACTTTAGGACCCGGAACCGGACCTAAGTCTACCGGATCCGGTTCTGGTTCCGGGTAATGGGTACCCATTGACAACCCTACTATCAATATATAGAATCGAGACAAATTGGACACAAAAATGTGTCCATCATTTATTTTATTTGTTCTTCTTTACGTTTTTGGGTTTTTGTCTTTTCCTTACAGAATTTGGAATTGGAGCGAAAGAATATTTTGCCAAAGCTTTTGGTGAATACTTAAAGACTTGGAGTAAAAGGCAAAGCGAAAGAAGAAGATTTTTTACCAGACAATTTTATTTTTCTCTTTTTAAATAAAATCCTCCAATAAAAATGAGCCAGTGTCAAATATTGCAGTCAGAATATTCTTTATTTGGAAAAATATATTATTTTTAATTAATTCCAACCATAAAGAATAATATCTTGATTTCCTTCTTTATTTTTCTTATTTTCTTTATTAAACCACATATCTTCAAAAATCCTTTAATTATTAGTATCTTGCACATGGTCTCCACACTTCTACACATGATATGGCACACTTCCATGCTTAATACACTTCCATAACCAAATGATTGACCCAATAATTCTTCATGTTTCTTCTTGGGCCTAGCCCACTTCATTTATTTCTTTTTGCGAGTAGAATTCCACATTTTGGTCCATCGAGCTTTATTTCCCAAAAATACCTACAAATACACAAAATAGCACAATAAGCACAAAATCGAGTACTAACATTACAGAGAATTGAGAACAAAATAGACACATAAATGCGTCTATCACTTACCAACACATATTTCGAGAAATAGATAAGCGAGATAAACTCGGCTCGAAATAGCAAATGTGTATAATCTTAGTCTATATAGCAATACGACTTTTGTCTCAAGATAGGAGATAGGGTAGATATAATTTTGAGTGATAGATAAGTTCAAGACTCCACATACCTTTTAGTCGATGATGTTCCACATTTTCGTCTTTGTATGATGATCGCCATGGAGTCTAGTGCTCAACTACACTTTCTATCCTAGTCTGAGACTTAGCTAATAGTAGACAAGAAATCAAAACTTATAGTTTTGGTCACTAATATTGACAAACATGCTTGAGATAGCAACGCATGCGAGTTCGACCGAGCACTGCTCTAACACCTTGTTTTTTTCCCATTGCAGCTTGTGGTACTTGTTTAACCCGAACACTTGTTTCTTGACCATTACCTTCTTCTTCTCAATCTTCTTCTTCATCTTATTTTTTATCTTCTTCAACAATTTCACCTTGTTCATCATCTTAATCATCATTCTTATCATTATCATTCTTATCATTATCATTGTTATCACCATCATCATTATCTCCTCCAACAGGTGGGATTCCTTATTCATCGTCATCTTTATCTCTTCTAGTAGCCGGAGTTCCCTGATCATCATTATCATTACCTCTTCTACCAGATGGAATTGATTGGTCTTCATCTGGAGTTTCATCTGAATCACTTGGTTCAGGTGGCAAATGAGTCTTTTTTCTTGCACGGATCATAACCATTCCCGGCTCCACAAATTCCCTTCCATGTGTTGGAATTAAAAGTTTGTCTCATACACAAGAAAGTCTTGAAGGAGGAGTACAATGTTTCTTTCCTTGCTTGACCTTTTGCAGCCTAAATAAGAATAATGGAAATACATTTCAATTAATCGTCAGGGTCAGCATTTGAGTAAGGAAACGACTAAGTAACTAATAGGCTTAGTAATCAGGAACGACAATAATATTAAATGACAACCAAAACGTAGTCATCACCTTAGAGAAAAATATACAATAACGACTACTAACCAATCTCAACACAGGAAAAATTATGTTTGGGGAGCTATTAGTCGACATGGTTTATAATTCCCCATAGTGATTAAGTATTAGTCGTCAAATTACTATTCAAATAACATGCCGACTAATAACAAAATGGAACACAAGAAAAACAAGATTTTCACGGCATTAGTCGGCAGGTTAGGAATTTCACACACTGACGACTGATAATACAATATGACTAGTCGTCAAGGTGTTAGGTTGAATATTGCGACGACCTTGTAAATATCTTCAATCTAGGAAGACATCGACTATTCCTAAACACGAAAAGTCTACATGGTCGTGTAACAGAAACCCCGACGACTACATAACTGCAATTTCAGAGTTTGGAATTTTCTGGCATAATTTAACATGCAAATAACAAATTGAAGTACTGGTATGAGTTTATGTATTCACTTAGTTTCTCAATCTCGTCATTTCTCCGGTTTTAGCAGTTTCAGAGATCTCTTCTTTATCAACTGTTTTTTTTTCTTTCGTTTGTATTGAGTAGATTTTCCAATTCCAGGGTCATCACTACTAGGTCTTCTATAAGTTTGTTTCTCACACAGTTTCATGTTTGAAGATTAATAGACAATAAAAATACGGATCGACAAGTTTTCAAAGATTTCCATTGAAGGTGGGGGACTAATTGGTATGTATGGTAGAATAGAAGATGAAATGAAAATAATATGATATGATGAATTAGGTAAGGTTTTTATTATAATGAGTATGGATAATTTTATAACTTCACCAGTTTTGGCACCCCTTGGCCCTTCATCTGAGTCCATTTATGATTTGTTATACGCCAATTAATCAGGGTATACCTCAATCCGGCGAGTTTCACGAGCATCTTAGAGTATATTGTTTGTTTGTTTTTTTGAATAAACGAAGGAACATCTTAGAGTATATTGTTTCTTTTTTCCTGACTTAACCAAGTCATCTGGACTTGATTTTGACTCATTGTATCCTACTAGAAAATTATTTAATTGTAGTAAATTCTTAAAAATAAAAATGATTTTTAAGTTCAACCAGATGTTACATGATAGGGGAAAAATAATATTTAATTTAAACAATTTCTATTTAGTTGTATGGGCCAAGTTCCAGTCAGAAATACGAAAAAAAAAGACGATCTGACACCTTACTTCGACTGAGTCAATCACCGGTCAGAAATTTGTTTTCAAATATGAAAAAAAAATCCGAAAAAAATACTTTGAAATCCTGAGATAATGTGAAAACGCTACCCATTCCCCAAATTTATATTCCAATATGTGGCTCGATTCACATCGTTGATTCAATCTATCAATTCTCATCTCCATTGAACAACACTTCAGACCATTTAGAAATTATACCAATGCTTCTATGACCCATATTGGGAGATGAAAAACTATTTTGAAGATAATAATATCAAGGTGTTAGTCGGACAATTTACTACTCTCTGATTCAATATTCTCATAGACCCAAACAGGGGCGGAGGCAACATGTTGCAACCTTGTGCAGTTGCACCCCTCAAAATTTCAAAATCAATAGAAACCCTAGTATTTTCAAGCCCGGGAAAAAAAAAGAAGAAGTTTGCACCCCTAAAATCTCATATTTGTACCCCTAAGCCAAAAATAAAAGTCCAATTGACTTAGTTTCTCCAATAATCGGTCAAAGTAGGGAAAGACTTGCATTAGGATCGTAACTCACAGTCTCATACATTTCTCTTAAGAGAAAATTTCTTTTCTCAATTACATCACCACTAGAGGCTAAGAGCTTGGGTTATATTTTTGATGTTTTGCTGATCATTAGATTGTTTTAAATCACACCACCATTACCAGGTACCTTCTCCTCTCAATCTTTGGTGTACAATCTTTTTCTTCTATAGCCTTTTTTTTTGTTGTGTATTTTTTTTGTTTTTATTTTTTTTGCACCCCTCTCTTAAAATCCAGACTCCTCCCCTGAACCCAAAGCCAATCAACATTTTTAAAAATCCCTTAACAAATACATAACCAAAACGGCCCAAATATTAAAAATTACTTGGAGTGTTGTTTACCCTTTTAATGGCCTCCGAGGTTATGTTTTATGGGATTTCTCTTAAAACAAATACCTAAATTAAGTTTCCTCTTGTACACCACAACTGCTAGACAACAACGGATAGTGTCTTCCTTCATAAAGAAAAAGAAGAAAAGAAATGATAAAAAGTAAAGTCAACCAAAGAATATCATCATTTGACGAAAACACCCACACAAACTTTAATTCCTTTGAAATTTATCATGATGCTACACTGAATCATGAGCCTATTAGTACTAGTCATCCTTGTGGGTCCCAAACCAAAAAGATCGTGGCATTTTCGTGTAATTACATCAAAAAGGATGGGTAAATGATGTAATTTTACACAGCTTCAGCCCTTCCGCCCTTTTCATTTTTTAATTATTCTGTAACGCTCCTCCTCTTGTGGTATTTTACTGGCATTTCAGAAATCTTGTCCCCAAATAGAAACTACAAGAAGTTTCCAAGTTTATACAGATTTTCAGAAGAAATCTTAATTACTAGGGTTTTTTAATTGGAGAGATTTTTTTGAATTTCAAAATCATCTCCATTATTCAGCTTGAGCAGTAACTGAATCGGCTCTCAATTGTGAGTTTTTTTGTTTCATTTTAAGCTGTTTTTTGTTCGATTTTGTTTATTTTAAGCCAATTTGGTTTCTAGGGTTTTTCTCAGAATGTGTATGGGTTTTATCAGTATTTTGGCAGTGGGAATTTTTTGGAGGAGAAAACGAGGAGGGATAAGGAGATTTGAAGAAGTTGAACAGAGGTCGGTGTGGATCTTGGTGAGTATGATTTTGTAAGTTTTTTGTTTATTTTCTTTGTTTCTCTGTTGATTTAGGTAATTGAAAGTGAGATTGAATAGTTGGATTTTGAATAGTTCGATTAGGGATTACTGATTTAGTTTTTTTTTTGTTTTTGTGTTGTTTGAATCAGCTGTGCGAAAATCCTCAAGGTAAGCTAGGCTTTCTTTCAATTGTTTTGATGTTTTCATTCTTGTATGAAGCAGCTTCAACTTCGATTTAGGGGTTACCGGTTTAGTTCATTTTGTGCGTGTGAAATGATATGCTAAGTTCCAATTATTGATTCTTCAGTTAAATGTTGGGTGTATTTTGTGGAATGTGGGGTTGAATCTTGTTTAGAATTTCAGTAATGTGGAACTAATTTTGGGTTAAAACTTCATTTAACCTCTAGTTCGATTTGAGATTTTGGGAAGTTAAAACATCTTATGTTGTGATAGAATTTGTCTTCAACGTTTTATTTGTTGTATTTTCCGGATTTCTTGGAGATATATAGGTAAACTGATGTTTCACTTGCTTGCAGGGCTGAAGACTGGTGCTTGTAACTCTGCAGCAGGATCTGCAAACACGGAGTTTGGAAATACCAAGGTCAGTGTGTCTGTGTGAGTGAGTATAACTTGTGTGAGTTTAGGTAAAGGATTAGAGTTTTATTATTGGTTGAAATCGATAACGTAGTGAATTTGGGTTTATTCATAGTGAGATTACTTTTAGAGAAATGGGTACTGAATTGGTTAAAGAAATGAAAAGGAAAAGTAATGGGGTTGCTGGTGACTACTAAGAATGTAACATGGTTGATAAAAAGTCTAGGAGAGCAAGGGTTGGTTAATGAGGCGTTGGTGGCTTTCTATAGGATGAAACAATTGTATTGTAGACCTGATGTTTATAAGTATAATCCCAAGCCACGAAGGAAAGTGGTAACAAGGAAGTACTAAGTGCAAAGTCTTACATTTTACGACAATTCAATTATTTGGTGGTCCCCGCTATCTTTTGTTTGTTTTTATTCATGTTAAGTTGTATAATGGCCCTCGCGCATAGTATGTTATAGCAAATTATCTAAAGGTAAGTGGAGAAGAGTTATCAACTTGAGTGTTTTATCTATTGCTGTGATTAGTAAATTTCAAAGCAAATAACTGAATTGAATATTAAGAGTAGGCTATAACAAATAAAGTAATTGCAGATTCATATCTTTAGACTGTTAGCATGTAATGCAAGGACTTGCATAAAAATGAATGATGGACATAATATCTCTATTAAACATTTTCTATTTCATCAGTCATTACTTTTGAAACAGCCATTGTTATATCTTTTAAAAAATATTTTCTATTAGTGAGGAGGATAAAGTCGGTGAGCATTTACTATCATTGTCTAATTTTGATAATTCCTTCTTTATTTTACAGGTGCATTGGCCTGTTTCGTTGTTACTATTATTTTCATCATAGCAAATTCAGCCGTAATAACTGAACTTTTGCGTGCACATTTCAGGTACCGTCTGCAAGTTTTGTTACATATCAAAAAGCTAATCCTTTATGAAACGAGCTTGTTAGTTATATTCCTATATGAAACCTGTTGATGTGTACAGTCCGGTGAGAATGTCAGAAGATGCTGTAAATCAATCTACTTAAATTCTACTTAGAAAAAACTGAAAACCCTAAAATGATATGCAACTCTTTTGTATAAGATTATCAGACTTTGTGAAACTAAGTTGGGAATTTTAAGAATTTTCACCTTGGTTTCCAAAGTAACATGAGAAATTTGCTACTTCAAATGTGTGTTCTGCTAGGCGTCTTTATTATATGTGCAGTTTCTTAATAGAATTGAGCAGAAGTTATATCTAGAAGACTAGAAGTTAGGAATATACAAGTACAATTAGTTGATCTAATTGTTATGTGCACAGCAGAATCCCTCTTTTGTTAAGGTGTAGATTTATTTAAAAAATGTAGTTGTTCTGTATCAAAAGGCTGTCTTTTTTCTTGTTTTCATCATTCAGGTTCCTAAGTTAAGTTCTTTTAGAGTTAGGGTCTTCCTTGTTACCTGTTTATGGTAACTAGGTTTTGGGAATATGGCATACATCCGGTTACTATAGCTTCCGTTCCTGTGGGAAATTTCATATCATTAGCAATAGCATGTTGTTTTTATCAGGGATATGTCATCTATAGTCTTCTTCTTTTTGACGCTTATATATGTTTCGATTTTGATATTTACTTACACGAGCTTCTCTTCTTTTAAGAGTTGGAAGTTATCTTACTGCAATGGCTCAGCAGTTCTATTATCTACTGGATGCACAACCTCACCATGGTCCCTTTGTCTTTGGTTAAGGAAGAACGGATAATGTTATTCTTTCTTGCAAAGTATATAGGTTAATGGATGTATTTTCTTTCGTGCAGGGAAATCAGAACTAAACACAGTGGTAACGTGGATCAGTTCATTTGCATGATTTATTACTTATGAGGAAGTTATTCTCCTTTCGTTCTTCATCTTCTAGCAACGTAATCAACGACCGTGCTCCTCCCCCTGCACCACCTGATAATGAGGAGGTCTATTGGGAAGCGCCTTTTAAATTTGGAGACAACACTCAACTGAACAAAACTCTAAAACAAATCCCAGAAAGACAAAATTTGGCTCCATGTACAGGCCTTAGAAGGAGCCTCTCATTTTCATCTGCATCATATATTGGATCTCCTATGAATAACGGGAATATGCATGCTCAATCTGATGATATTTTAGTTGGGTAATTATCTCCTAACTTAACCAAAAATATTTTTCTTTTTATTTGGTTGTTTCTAATGATAGCATGATGCAATTTTGAATAAGTCGCTCCATTCTAACACTTCGAATTCCACTAAAAGCTGGTTGTTAAAACTATTTCTTTGCTCGGGGATGTTTTCCTTTAAATGATCTGAACTTTACTGCAGGATTTTCTTTCTTAAATCACACAGTTGAAGAATTTTCTACCCCTTAGAAGTGCTTATGTCTCTATGGTTGTATTTGTATCAGTTGTCGTTCCCGTACCCCGGATAGGCACTCCAAAGCAAAAAGAAGTGAAGGTCTTGCTGCTAGGAACAAATATGGTCTGGAGAAGGTTGAATCTCCCTGTTCATCAAATTCCATTGACTCGAAACGTGACTCTGCTCACGGATCTCCTCAACCCAATTCTGCGCGTTTGGTTCATGTCTCAAATAATGTTTTGGACCTTTACATAGACGGGGAACAGAATCAAGATATGAATTTGAGAAAAAGAAGCAGTTCTTTTAGATGCCAATCTAATATCGCAGTTGGTGGTAGACGGCCTCCGCGAATTCAAACTACTGCACCAGTTTCCCCTACGGATATGAGAAAAGACAAAGGGAGGTCTCCTTCCTTCAGAGATAATCATCTTAGGCTTTCAACTAGAGAGTGGAAAAGAACAGAGTTTGGGTCTGAGTCGCCACAAAAACTTGCAAGAAATGTTGTTGAGAGACTATCTCAGGTGTTTCCTCATAAGCCAAAAACCAGATCCCGCGATTTAAATCCTGACACTCCAACCACGGTTGAAGATATCTTTGAGAGCTTCGTGGACCCAAATCCCAGTTCATATTCTGATGTTATTACCCAAAAAAATTGTGTGTCTGATACACCTTATGATACCATGACTGGTTATGTTGGTGACGTGGGCAAGGACTTCTCAGATGAAAGATTTTCTACGGCAGATGCTTCAGTTTCCATGTACCTAGACAAGGAGGACGTGGAGTTGCACAAGTACGCAGATGAAGCCCAGGAGAGGGTCATGTGTATATCTGAAGAAATTGAGCAGGATACTCTACTTAGGAGTCGAGATTTCAGTGTGTCAGAATTATTTCAGACAATTAGAAGTCTCAGTGAGGAGAAGAGAAGCTTGGCAGAGGAAGTTTTGACCCAGATACAGTGCCGAATTTCGGAGAGAGAATCTGCTAGAGAAGCTCACAGAGGGGCAATGGTGGAAATTGATTCACGGACAAGAAGATTGGAGCGAGAAAAAAATGAGCTGCAGACAACATTGGAACAGGAGTTGGATAGAAGGTCCAGCGACTGGTCATTTAAGCTTGAGAAGTACCAGTTAGAAGAGCAAAGGTTACGGGAGAGGGTAAGGGAGTTGGCAGAGCAAAATGTTTCGCTCCAGAGAGAAGTCTCTTCTTCTAATGTCAAGGAGGCGGAAAATAGAAACCAAATGGCTAATGCGGAGGTACAGCTGAAGGATTTAACTGCAAAATTGGAAGAAACAACGAAGGAGAATTGTGCTCTTCGGCAAAACCTGTCAAAACTGCATGACCAGTGTAAAGGGGCTGAAAATGATAGAGATTGTATCAGACAGAGCTACAAAGCCACAGAGAAGGAAATCAAAGAGTTACAGAAAACTGTAGCAAGGCTGCAGAGGACCTGCAGTGAGCAAGAAAGGATGATTAAGGGTCTGCGGCAAGGGCTTGCTGAGGATGCTGAAAGGAAGGAACCCTTTGATTACGATGCTAATAGATGGAAAATGGAGCAGGTTAGACTGACGGGTGTTGAACAAGTTTTAAGAAGGGAGGTTGAGTCATATAGACTTGAAGTTGAATCTATACGGCGGGAGAACATGAATCTGTTGGATCGCCTAAACAACAGTGGTATTGAGGGTGGATCAGCAGGCTTCAGGCTTGAGCAGGAGCTGAAAGATAGAATCTTTTGCTTACAGAAACAAGGATTATCATTGTTTGATGAAAGTTGTCTGTTGTGTGAAAAGTTGCTAGGATTCTTTAACGGTAAAACAGATAAGAGTGCTGGGAAAATTCAAGAAGTTGGAAAGGATGGGTACTTTATAGTTGAAGCCAATATGAAAGTTCAAAATATGAAAAGAGGAATTGAGAGCCTGACACGAAGTTTACAGTCAATATCACTGGTGTTGGAAGAAAAGTCGAATACTGAGAATGACAGCTCTGGGAAACTGAAGGATAAGGCTTCAGAGGTAAATTGGGTTTCTGATTCACTCACCTACTCTTTAAGTACTCGTGTCAATATAAATGAGCTGTTTAATTTTGGATTCTCATATAGAC
This sequence comes from Papaver somniferum, assembly GCF_003573695.1. Classification (NCBI taxonomy): domain Eukaryota; kingdom Viridiplantae; phylum Streptophyta; class Magnoliopsida; order Ranunculales; family Papaveraceae; genus Papaver; species Papaver somniferum. The sequence continues at coordinate 13,299,375 of NW_020619603.1, forward strand.
TACTTCATTTTACGTATTACTTTGCTTATGTAGGATGATATTGCATTCAAACTCAAGGCAGAAACTCTCTTGACAACCCTATTGCGAGAAAAGTTGTTGTCTAAACAACAGGAAGTGGAGCAATTGCAAGCTGAGGTGGCAACAGCGGCAAGAGGTCATGATATTCTTAGATCTGAGGTCCAGGGTGCACTAGATTCCCTCTCTAGAGCATCTCACAAGATGAAGGATCTAGAACTTAAGGTAAGTGTACAATTTTAAACCATACCTGTAACATATCTGTTTTAAAGACACCTATATAGTCTTCGTAAATTATATATTGTTTACTAATTACAGTTGATGAAGAAAGAGGATACTATTCATCAACTCACAAGTGAACTCCAACAATGTGAAAAAGAGCTGGCATCGGTAAAGGGAGTGCTCTCGAAGATGACAGAAGAGAGAGATTTGTGTTGGGATGAAGTGAAGAATTACAGTGAGAAGAACATGTTGCTGAACAGTGAAGTGAACATGTTAAGGAAGAAAGTTGAAAGCCTGGACGAAGATGTGCATATTAAAGAGGGCCAGATCACAATTCTAAGAGACAGTCTTGGAAATAGAAAGCCCTTTGACATTCTCTATAGTCCTAATTCCATGCAAGAGATGGAGCATTTTTGAGGATTATCTCTATCCCATTTTTCCTCTTCTGTACCTTAAGTAGGTTTACGTTTTTGTTACAGAAACTTGTCAATTGTGAATTACATCCAACCATTGCTTGTTGTATAGTTTCTCTTCATATTTTACAGCTTAATAAGAGTCGACTTCTTTTTCGTTTTCGTTTATGTGCTCAGCAGGAGCTTCTTTCTTTCAGTAATAGCAGGACTGCTTCACCGTGGCAGAGGATCCTACAGTAGAAATGACTGATTCTTACTCGTTCATCGTGGAGGAAGCTATTCTTCCAAAACATAAAAATTGCATTTTTAAGCTGAAGAATGATGGTGCAGTACTTTTGTGAATGCAGGCTCAGACTCGAAAGCGTTATCAAAATTTGAAGTTGTGGTTGTTGTTTTAGAAAAAAGTGCAAAAAAACAGGAAATGGCCCATGCAGGTCTCGAACCTGCGACCTTCGCGTTATTAGCACGACGCTCTAACCAACTGAGCTAATGGGCCATTATTGCTTATGAGCATCACAAATAGATACACTTGAACTATTGTTTAATTAAGGGGCTCGGCTTTTATAAGCAGCACTGTCACTCCCCTGACGAAGTTATTTTCTCCTCCTCTGTAAAACCTAAAACTCTCAGCAAACAATTGATGGTAACAGAATCTCCTAAATTCCTCAAGGTAAAATTTCTCCATAAATTCCTTCAATTCAAGTCCAAATATTTCGTGGGTTGCTTTTCTTTTCGTGTTCTGATTGATTTTTGAATGTCAATTTTCTGTTTTTTCTTCAGTTGTTATAGTTCATTTCCTCTTCCAATTAATGGCAAGCCTTCCTGAAGATATTATCATGGATGTACTTTTGAAGTCATCAGTAAAATCAATCTCTCGTTTCAAGTGTGTGGGCAAACACTGGTATGAATTACTTAATAACCCTAAGTTTATTAAGATGCACCATCAACATGCTATTCAAAACAACAAATTCATTGTCCTACTTAGAGTATATCATGAGTCACAGCTCTTTTCTTATACCATAGATTTTGATGTAGCATCCTCATCTTATCATATGCCTATTAAAGCTGAACTCCCACCTGATACATTTGACTTTGGCAATATTGCTTCATGTGATTGTCTAATCGGTGTAAGGCATGTTTATGGGAATAATATCTGCTTGTGGAACCCGTTAACTTGTACATACCAACAACTTGTACATACCAACGTTAAATCGCATGGAAGCCTATAATAGAGACTTATTTTGGAGATATGGGGTTTGTTATGATTCGAAAATTGATGATTACAAGTTGTTTAGAATAGGGGCGAATACACGATATAGTAGTACTTCTGAAGTTTTTTGTAGATTAGGTTCGAATTCATGGAATAGTATTGGAAACATACCTTACAATACATGTTACAGGACTAAGATTTCTACCAAGACTTTAAATGGAATTATTCATTGGATAGGAGAAACGAAAGTTATAGTTTCGTTCGATATAGTTGACGAGCGAACGAAAGAGATCCAAATACCCAGTTGCTATTTAGGTTACCCGTCTGGTTTTATGGAAGTGGGTGTCTTCGGAGAGGAACTTTACCTATTAGTTTATGCTGTAGGGAAGAACATTGATCTATGGGTGATGAAGGATTATGGAGTTGTAGATTCTTGGACCACAATTTTCAGCCTTTCCCAAAGGACTGGAAATTTTGATAAATTATCGCCCTTGCATTATCTCTGTGAGAAACGCAAGATTCTATTACAGGGTTCTCCTTTAGAAAGCAAAGAGGATTTTTTAATCTCATATGACTTAAAAAGCGGAAGACTCACGACTCTTGATATTCCCTGCATGCCAAAACATTTTTATGCAACTACTGTTGCTGGAAGTCTATTTTCACTCAGTTCAGGTGAATCAGGAAAGAGTTCAAGAAAATATAAGGATGTCAGGAGGTACGCTTGTAAGTACTTTTCCCTGACAGTTGAGCGAGTGAAATTCGGATTAGGCAGGTGTGGCTGGCGCACATATTTTGTTTTCTGGCTTGTACTTCTTGGCAGCTATCTGGCATTGGGTAGATTGGGACCTCAAAAGTGTCTTTATCCTTTTGCTTGAAATGGTTGAGCAAGAGAGTATGGCGGCAGTAGGAATTGACTTGACTCTCCTATGCATCACACATTGGATATCTTAATTCCCAGTATTCCCCTCATAAGTAATTTCAGGTGCAGTTTTAGTTTACAAACCATCTTCAGTTTCAGTTTTTTGTTGTCTACAGTTTGAAGGCTTTCGTTCAGATGATGGCCATGCCAGGAGAAGAAAAATTTGCAGCTTCATCATGATCTTTCTAAGAACTCTTTTTGTGAAATTTGAAGTACTGTATGTCTGTATCCTACTTTAATGTCAGATTTGCAGAGATCGATTCCCGCAGAGATTGATTCCCTCACATCTATAATTATCGCTGCACGTAAAAGCCTAAAGAGTAAAGTCATTACCAGGTTGTATACAGTGCCTATCAGCATTTGATGAGCGAAAAGTACAGGTATATCTGACAATTTGGAATCTTCTCCGTTCCCACCCATGAAAACAGATGGAAGTCACTTACAAAAAATACTTCAGTCTAATCCTCCGTAACAATTTTAATACCTCACTCCATTACAAGATATCTCTATGGGAACATGTTACCTTCACTTGAGGCTCTTCCAGAGTGCTTTCAAGTCTCTACCTTTTGAAGAACATATATTACGTCTCATTGAAAGAACTCAAGTAATATTAATTTGCTTTATCATTATCCTAAATTTTGCAAAATCTTCATTTAAACATTGAGATTTCAAATGGTGGTTTTGATTCCGCCAGATGATATTTGTCTGTTGAATGGCTGTTTTGCAAGCACTCAAAGAATTGCAGATTACGTAAAATCATGGTTTTCTCTGATTATATTCTTTGATATTGCGCTGTTTTGAGTAAACTACTTGCACGTAATAATGATATCCACCAACAAAAAACCTGGTTAATTCGTTTGTGTGTTGTATTCGTTAAGTGCTGGTTCCATAATACCATGACAAATGGTGTCAATATTGCTGCTTGTTCCATAGTATTACGACTAATAGTTCATTTTCAGAAACATGTAATAACCAACTGTAAACCAAGAGAAAAACATGGGAAGATCAAACAACTGATACCTAAAACACCAAGCAGTAAAACAAGTAAAAGGCTGCTCCACATCAATCAGCAACAAATGGAAACCTGTATGGGATCCTGACCCAAAATCTCAAACACTTCAGTATTTCATTACTTCTTTTATTCAATTTCCTCTGGCTTCGAATATCCTGAGCTTGTGTTGGTAGGTTTTGTTAATTGTCTCTGGAATCGCCGAATCTACTTGCCGCGGGACCTTTTTCTTCCAGACTCATGCCTTCCATTGCGTTAGTTGTATCATTTTGTTCATTCTCGCTTTGAGTTCCGGAACTACTCCCGCAAGTTTTTGTTCCAGTTTGCATTGTTTCCGTGTTGGTTTTTTGCATGCTAATTCGCCTTGGTAAAGAACTAACGAACTCATGAATCCTTGCTTGCAGGTTATCATCTGAAACAAGCATATCTTCAGTAAGATGCCTTCCGCTGAATGGATCAACAGGGAACTTGGAAATACGATTTAAGATAACAGCACGATCCACTCTACGACCTGAAGGAAGAACAACTGGATCTCTCATCAGTGTAGATTCAAGTGCATCCCGGAACTCCAAGGTATATCGTTTATATCCAAACAATTTATAGCTCCATTGTGTGCCTCCATGGCGTTGCTTCGAGCTCTTCGTGCTCTTGAAGAACTAATGAACTCTTCAATCCTTGCTTTCAGGTTATCATCTGAGACGAGCATATCTTCAGTAAGATACCTTCCGGTAAACGGATAAATATGGAACTCGGAAATGTGACTTTGGATAATGGGTTCTCAGTGGAGTTTCAGATGATCTGGATCAAACTTTGCTGCGTGTGGATAAAAAATATACCCCTTCTTTTTTATTGGATCACTACCGTTCTTAGTTTCCGTTGTTCCCTTCGTGGCACTCTGCATGCTTTGTGTATGGGCGAAATATCGCACAACCAATAAAAGAGCACATCAACATCAAGAGGGTGCAATATTTACATTTTCTTAGTGAGCGAGAGGAACCATTATGAGTATGCGAGAACGTAGCATGGGATCCGAAAATAGGGGAACATAACTGTACTCCACTACATGTGAGCTGTCATCCACTATATAAATACCTATATAAAGAGAAAGGCAGGAAAGAGAAAGAGGAAGATAGACACTTTAGGGAGGACACATTTGTAGGGAGAGGAAACAAAATTTGTATTATCTTCTTCTTTCATCAATCTAGAGCTCCAAGTATCCATTAATGGAGTCTCAATGTAATATTTATGTAATTCCAATAATCACTAGTGAAGAATCATGGATGTAGATCACAATGATCGAACCAAGTAAAAATCCTTGTGACTCTCTTTACAATTTTAGCACTTTAATCTTTATTTTAATTGTGAAATAGGTTTAGATCTAGAATTTAGTAAATGGGGTGTGTTGTAGGATTTCCTACAACTACACTTTGCTCTTGTGAATTTTTCTTCTTTGATTCGACAAAACTTTGGATTTCGGTTTTCAGCTCAACATTTGGGACTAGCATATCAGTAGTAAGAGATTTATTATTGAATGGATCACAATTGTAAAGCTCAATAAATTCTTTGTTAACACAACAAAAGGTACGTGTGTAACATAACACACGTTACCCTGTTAATCAAGTAAGTTCTAGTCTTTTGTATATTAGAAAACTAGACTTGTTTAGGAAACACGGTGCCTTAGATTTCAAAGCAATTCATGTATAAACAAGGTTTTTTTTATGCCCGTGCAAAATGCACGGGCTAGTTCATCGATTTGCCTTTGAGGAATTTACAGCATCCAAACAATTTGCATGCAAGACAGAATTGATCATTGTCTATTGTCTGATGGTTAATTAAATTAATGAATCAAACGAATGAAGTAAATGTATCAAAAGTCATCCAAAAAAGTGCAGTTAATAGATAATCGATAAGTGGCTCCAAACTTTTAAGGAATTCAGATGATTCTTATTCTGTCCATTCAAATGATTCTTATTCTGTCCCTTACTTTCCTAACCTTCATCCTATTGTAAGTCTCCAGTAAAGAAATTAAATATTAATGAAATCCAACCATCAATTCAAACGAAAAAGGCAGATTCAATGACTTAAACAGTTAAACCCATAAGCTAATGATTATGTTTCATGAGAGGTGTTCCAAAGTAAGAATATCTACAATAAATTGCATACTACTTCTACTTCCTTCGGTGCATTTATTAACTTTTGATTTTTCTTATCCTCATTTGCAATTGATGATTCTCCAACTGAAAAGATGGACTAAATTTGAAGTGGAGATAAAAACTAAATGCCAAAGAAAAGGCCTGACAACTGCTAGAGCAACGTATGTATCTTTCCGGTCCCAACCTTCAAACCATGCTGTAATTTCCCATACTTATCTTGTGCTGGAACCCTTGCCACTATTAGTTCGAAGCACGGAATCAGTTTCTTGTGAATACCCTTCTTTTTATTTTTCTCTTTAGGAAATTTCACCTCCTCGATCACAACATGATTGTTTCCTTTTGTCCTTTGCGGTACTTAACAACACAAAGAGTATTCATTTCCTCGACAACAACCTGCAATCTCTTAGGAGGTGCCATTTGGTTCGACCGTAGTTGGGTTCATTATATAGTACAACCTTAGTTTCTAGTCGTTTACGGATAAGGAATATTATATTTCTGCACATCCACAACACAAAAATAAGAGTGGAAAACATAAATTATCTGGTTACTGGCAACATACAAACATGTTGTATTTCGTTAGATTGGCAAATGTATAAACGATTTGAGTTATCATCATTCTTAAACTTCCATCACTTGATCTTGATTCTTATCAACAAAACAACTCATTGAAGTATTTTATCTCAACTCCATGAAACAAACGGACGTCAAGTGGGCAAAACAATAATTCTAATGAAGCCCGTATTGTCTATATGCTTATTTTGTACCTATAGTTGAATCATGATTAGGTTTAGCATATGTTTCATTCTAATCAATTGAGAGGGTCTAAATCTCAAACAATTTACCTTATTACTGCCCAAAGAAAACTCTTTCTTACGGTTGCTATCGGTGGCCATGAATTATTTCTGCAACCATCTTCCAGTAGCAAATAAATGATTGTTTCTGTGACATAGTAAAATGTTTCTTTATGTAATGGTTAGTTTTCCGTACTATAATTATTAGCGAAAATATTCTTACCAAATTTTTTATCTCGCCTTATTCTCTGGATCTTCTATGTCTTCGTAAATGTAAATCTCTCTTATGGAGTTTCAACTTCCAAACAGCTCAGTGCTTGATTTGAATATACCCGTTAACATTGGTTCAAGAGAAATCAGCGTCTGCAGAGGCATGTAGAATTTCTCTGAAGCTGCATATATGCAACAGTTTGGTTTTGTAGAAAAACATTAGTGTCCACTAAAAGAAGCATCTTCACCCATTCATGTCATCCTGTCATCAGGTTATTTGCAATGATTCGAGTCCCTAGGGGATTGGGATTCTAACATCGATAAAAAAAATGTTCGGGAAAAGAAGTAGCATGTGATGTCTTGCAAAGTATGCACACTGATCCCATTTCAGCAAAACTTGTAAAAGAGAAACATAAAGGAAAGGACCAAGTTACTATGTAACCATGTTCTTCCAATCAGAGCATTATATGGTGACTCAATATCAACAACACAAAATACGATTTCTGTTGGCAAACTTCGCAGTGGAATTCTCATTTTGCCTTCTCCTTTTGGCTTGTTCGCAGTGCCATTGAATCCATAAATTTTGTAAGTTGAAGGAATTAACTCATCGTCCCTTCCTCCCATAGTCTTGTACGTATGATAAAAGAGAATATCAACAGAACTTCCAAGATCTACAAGTATTCTATTTATAGCCCAAGTATTTGCTTCATCTTCTTCTTCATCATCATCTATTTTTGCTTTCGGATTAATTCCCAATTTTACCACTAATGGACATTCATGTAATTCTCCCCCCTCCTGGTGTTTCTTCCGCACTGAAAGAAATTGACTATTTTTGCCAATTCTTTAATGGTGATATCTTCGCGAGGTTGAGGATTTCTCTTCCATCGTTATCTCTCACTCACACACGACTTAAGATGTTGTCATGAAAATCTTATATATTTTTGAAAGAGTGTATAATCGAATTGCAATATAGGTTCTTTGCCTTCGCACCTACTTCAATTACAAATGTATTCTTTCCTTTTTCCTCACCATATGTATTTCCCTGGTGGTGGTGGTGGTAGATTTTGTGGCTGTTGTGCTAAGAAGTGGTTCAATTTTTCTTGATCAATCATTCTTAGTATGATTTTCCTCACATTTCTGCAATTACTTGTTGTATGACCATGAAAGGGATAATATACACAGAACTTTTTGCTCCTTCTGCCAGGTGGTGGTTCATCTCCTTCATTGTGTGGTTCAGGAATTTCTTCCATTAGTATAACAACTTCTCAAACTTTTTCTACTGTAGTATTCAACTTTGGCAAACTTATTTGTTCCCGGATCACCTTTCCATTCAGCATTCTGAATCAACAAAGGCATGCCTTAGAGATCTGTCAGAATATATGAAGCACTGCAAACAGTACACAGATCTTCTTGCACCGAAAAGACCACATCCGCTAACTGATAATAAAATATCGGATGATAAATACGAGTACATATTGAATGTACCCGAGAATGGATTCTTGGACAAACTTAATGCTAGAGTTGAAAACAACAATGAGCTTGTAATCGAAGGAAAAAGAAGATTCGAACGTTTATGGGAGAATTTATGGTTGACTAATCCGCAGTATTTGAAGAAGGATGAGAGGAAGAACAGAGAATTTAGTCGGACATTTCGTTTGTCGAATAATGCAAATCCTAGGAAGGTTAAAGCTGAAAAGAAGCACGGCATGCTTACTGTTACTATAGAAAAGTATATTGATGCGAATCCTGAAAAACCAAAGGTCATTGCAAAGGTTTAATTCACTAAATCGGATTTGTTTTCTTTTTTATTATTGTTCTTTTGATCTTATAGGAAATTGAAATTAATTGTTAGGTTATTGTTTATAGGAATGAATATTACTTGTTTGGTCATTCTTGTTATCCATTTTATTGCTATGCACGGGTAGTTGATTTTTTGTTGTTTTGATATGCTCACAAATTTAGATATGCACTTTTGAGAAAGAATAATGCTCTGAAAACTAGCTACCATATTAACAAAATTTTAAGAAATTGAAGACGATATCACCAAATAAATTATTTTAACTAGCACGAATCATAAGTATAAATAAATTACAACAGTTAGTTTACAGTCAGTGATTTTGAATATAATTTGTTATCGTAACAGCAGTATGATTAACAATCCTCCAATACGGAAACCACCAATTGTCTTTCTTCAGGAGTAAAACAAGAAACAGACCCCAAAATCCAACAACAAATCCCACTGCAATAATAGCATACAACAACAATTTATCTTCAAACTCACCTTGATCATCTTCATCAACATTTTTTGAAGGGTTAGCAGTAGTTGTATCCATATTATGATGATCACCCTTACAAATTTTTTCCGTAGGAAAACCACACAATAAGTCGTTCCCTATGAAAGCCCAACCATCCAAACCCAGTGTATCAAAATGAGTTCCTCTTGGAATCCTCCCACTCAAATTATTATAAGAAAAGTTCAAAACTCCAAGAGAATCAATTGTTGTCAGAGATTGTGGAATATTTCCGGACAATCTATTAGAACTTAAATCCAAAGACTCTAGAGCAGACAAGTCTCCAATGTTTTCTGGGATATCATCTGAAAAATGATTATGGGACAAGTTAAGTGAAGACAATGCTTTTATCAAAACAATCTCATTTGGAATGTTTCCATCAAGAGCGTTGCATGATAGATCGACCACAGAGCTATAGTCGTAGAACCTCTTAAGCTGTACCAAGTTCCCTTTGACAAGCAATGACAATTGATTATTTCCGACATCGAAGAACGAAAAACAAGAATTGCTTATTGTTAATCCACTCCAGTTACCTAACTTTGTAGGGATATGACCTGAGAGATTGTTCAAGGATAAATCTAATACACAAAGTTCCTGCAAATGAAGAATCTCCTCAGGGATTGGCCCATATAGCTTGTTTGCCCTTAAAGAAAGGATATTAAGGTCTTGGAGTGAACCCAAAGTAGCTGGTATCCTACCTTCAAATTTGTTATTAGCTAAGTTGAGATATTCTAATCTGCGAAGCCCGCTGATGAAGTTGATAGTACCCTCCAGATGGTTGTCATTCAGTAAGAGAATCTGCAGGTGTTTTGCAAATTCCAGCTCTTTCGGAATTATTCCAGTGAGATTGTTGTTGCCAAGGTTTAGAGAAGCAAGAGTACTCCCACGCCCTATATTAGTGCGTATACTCCCGGTTAGCTTGTTGTCAGACAGATCAAGAATGCCACCATCAGATTGTGTAGGATATATAGAAAATGGGATCGATCCTGAAAGTTCATTGCCATATAGAAGGATGATTTTGGCATTTGATAGTCTTTTTCCGGTTTCTATTGAGATTTCACCGCTTAATTTGTTATTTGATATATCAAAAGTTGAAAGATTCCGAGGTGGAAGAGGTAGAAAACCAGAAAGCATGTTGTTTGCCAAATGTAACTCATTGAGATATTTGAGTTTGAAGAGACAAGAAGGGATCGTGCCTGTTAGATTGGCACGAGACAATTCCAATTCTACAATACCCGTCAAGTTACAAATGAAATTAAGAGATCCTTTGAGATTGGTTGAGGTCATCCTTAACATCTTTAGTTTATGATTAGGATACACATTTAAGTGCTCATCTGTAACTACAGTTAGCTTCATGTTTGAACTCAGATCTAAGGCAGCTAAGTTTAATTCGTTAACTAAAGATATAAAAGAAACGCTGCCTTCAATGGAGCTGTTTATAATCCTAAATTTACTAAGGTTATGGAGATTTTTTAAGCAACTAGGTATGTTTCCTGTTAGATTATTATAACCTAAATGAAGGACTCGAAGGGCAGTCATCTCGCACATTGAATTTGGTATTGGACCTTGGATATTATTATTATCCAAATTAAGATGGTAGAGGTGTTTTAGATTGGAGATCGAAGAAGGAATATAATCTGCTATGGAATTGTGGCCGAGATCAAGATACTTCAGTTGAGAAAGATTGGATAATGAAGAAGGTAGAGCTCCTTGAATTGAACAGTGCGAGGCATCAAAACTAACCAATACTGGCGCGTTTGAAACTAAGTGCTCAATTGACCCGGTAACTTTAGTGTTCTCTATCCAAAGTTTTTTTAGTTTAGGCCATCGATGTTTAAACATCTTAGTCAGATCAAGATGGAGATCAAAGTTTCGACTAACATCAAGCTCAATGAGTTGAGGAAGATAAGGAAGTGAACCACCTAGTTGACCATTAACTAACTCAAGAATAGAGAGTGAAGTTAAATTAGAGAGTTGTGCCGGGAATGGAGAAATCACACCTGTATTAAAAAGGGTGCTATTCACCATATAGTTGTGATTCATTTTGAGGGAGGATAGACGGGAAAGGTTGTGAAACTGATTTAGGAGGACAATTGGGCTATAAATATCGCAATATGAGAGATCAAGATCTCGAAGATTAGAAAGATACAATATATGTGCACCAACATTTTCTAGTCCGGATGTGGCCTCATTTAGAGAAATACCACTCAGCCTTAGTACTTGGAGATTCAGTAACCCTCTCACCCATTTTGTAGATGATGTTTGTAAACAGGAGGTCCTATAATACAAGTATCCTTGGCAAGACAAATCGAGGTACTGTAAAGATGAAAGGTTGGCGAATTTTGCCGGAGATGATGCTGAAAAGTTGGAGAAAGAGAGATCAAGGTGAACGAGTTTTGGTAGAATGGAAAATGGAAGCGGGATAACAGATTCCTGAAAATCATTGTACGCAAGATCAAGATACTCAAGATGTGTAATGTTGAAAAGGGAAGGAGAGATTTTACCTTGCAGCATAGTATTTGGTGGCCTGAGTGTAAAGGACAATTCCCGTTCAATTTTGAACGTTTCTTCCTTTTCAATTTGGTAACTTTCAAGTTCCCTGTTTCGAAGGTCCATAGAGATTACATGAAAAGTGTCATTGGAACATCTGATTCCATGCCAATTACAACAGTTTTCATTTTGTCTGCCTTCTCCCCAAGATATCAAGCGATTCGAAGGGTCATACAAGGAGCACTTGATATTAAGGAGAGCCCTTCTTTCCTCTACATGGCACCCATGAGCGGTTACTCGGACTTGAGTAATGCCCATAAATAGAAACACCAAGAAATAAAGATGAACAAGAAGGACATTAAATGATTGTACTTCATTGAATGAAACCATGGCTAACTAAAAACGAAATGGAATTTGTTTCATGAGTGAATATGCAGTCTATATAGAAAGGATTTTATACCACATACTATCTATGTTGTTACAGCAGCGCGTAAACATCACGTTTTGGATGGGAAATATTGGTAAATGTAATTAAGGTAATTATTAAGTCAAAAGTTTAATTAGCGTGCGCAAACCCAATTATAGTGTCTGATTAAGAAAACCATGGGCTGGAAGAAACTCCAACACACATAGCCGCCCCCCCACCCCCACCACACAATTATTTGTTTGATTTTCCATGTATCATATCAACCATAAATTAAAGACCTTTTGGCAGAGAAAATATGAAAAAAAAACGAAGTAAAATTCGTCCAAGACAGTAGCAAAAATCACGCTTCAAAACTCAAGTCTCCGTCAGTTCTAGAAGCATAGTCATTCTCCAAACTACCCCAAGATACTGTTACAACCAGATCAAACTACCGGAGTAAGATAAACCATCAGGACCCCAAACTCATGCAAGATCATTTATAGACTTGGTAAAAGCCCAAGACCAACCATCCCTCGTTCCCTTGGTTGACCCTCTGCTACACTCTTTAGCAACCTTAAGAGCATGTTTGGTTCAAGGAATTGAATTCCTGGTAATCCAATTCCGGGGGAATCCGACCAATTCCTTGAACCAAACAGCCGAAATCAGCTCCATGTAATTGATGATTTTGATTCTTAAGAATCCAATTCCCTCTAAAATAATAGATTTCCATTGTATTGGTCTAGTAATGCAATGGAATTGGATTCCAGAGTAAAAACAATAATAATTGGATTACCTCAACCAAACGTTAATTTTTTGGTTTAGAATTCAATTCCTTGAATTAGATTACCCCATAATTAAATTCCTATGAATATATCCAATTCTTCGAACCAAACGAGGTGTAAAGTCAAGTAAGATATGACGGCACGTTAGTACGTTACTCACTTCTTCCGGACGGGAAGGATACATGAGTTGTGCTTGTGCAACTGTAAATTGCTTCAAAAGCCCATCAACGGCATATTGGATTCTGGTCAGGGAGTCTACCTATTGTGTGTGTACTCTGGTCGGTCAACTCAATCTCTTTTTAGGCTACTGTAACACTAACATAAAGAAATTACAGATACTATACATGCTTTTGTTACCTTTTCCTTTCTTACAGACGATAAACGAATTAATTAGCATGTTGCATTGATCTGGCGTCATTGCTTTCTAGTCTTTGGTCAAAAAGTTATTCGTATCTTCGCGTGCATGAATGTTTTCTAGGTTTAGTGGATCGGAAATCAATTATGTACAAATCAAAAAGATATGCACTGCTAACTTTCCACTGTGATTCACAATCTAGTGGGGCATATTACACCCCAAACCTCCGTCACTGGAATAAGATGGATCATTGCCTGCACTTTTACGACCGCTCATAGGATTCATCAAAAATGCGGAAGTATTTATCTGGGTATTTTTAATGGGTTGTGTTGGGCTGTGTGGCTGTGCCGGCCCGTATTACACCTCTGTCCTCCAGTATTCAGCACATATTGTACTACCTCCGTTTTAAAATAATAGATTGGTTTCATACGAAAATCACACACGAAACCAGCCTATTATTATGAAACGGAGGGAGTACTTAACAACATCATTTTAATAAGCTCAAACTGAACTTAAAAATCTTCTTTAGATGGTACGAAATTGAAAGCTTTTTTCCTTCTTCCCCCAACAAACTGTAAAATAGATACACTACAAGAAAACACCATATATTGCCACACCTTCAATATAGGTGTTGCAAAAACAAATCTCTAATCACAGTACTTTTCAGCTGCAGCTAAAAGCTATAATTTACTACTGCAAAATGAAATTTTTGTCACACAACTGTAGCAATAATATGAAAAGAGTGTGGCAAAAATGTATAATCTCTTGCTGCAGCAATAAGATTGATACTGCAAAAAAGACTTCTTGCTACATAGGTTATCGCGACACTAGTAGGGGTTTATGGCATAACTATAAGGTACTGCAATATATAAAGTTTCTTGTAGTGATATCCTAGTTTAGAAAAGGAAAATAGGCATAGAGAAATTGGTATTATGGTCAAAATAAAAGAAAACAAACGAGTGAGAATGAAAGCAGAAAACAAAGATTCGTAATGCAGACACATTATTTTTAGATGATTTAGTGAGAAAAAAATATCACCAAAATCTAATAACAATTGTTTATAGAATGTTTCTTGATTAACATCTAATAGCACAAGCAATGGTTCAGTTGCGTACTTGTATTATTTCTTAAACTGATTAATTTGCTGCAATGTAGATAAGGATATACTACAAGAAAAACTAGATTAAGCAACCAGTCGATTTTGGTTGCAACAGCCCGTTTTAGGTCGTTCAAGGGGTTTGACCAACTTAAAGTGGCACTCGCTCCGTTGTTGCAAGAGGTGGGATCTGTAGAGACTTGCAGGAGCTTTGCTCGCTTTAGTTATGTTTCAACTTCATGCAGCGACCAAATAAGGTCATTGGTCTAAAATTACTCAAACCATCCTTGAGCGAGTGATAAGGTCATTGGTCTAAATTTACTCCAACCATCCTTGAGCGAGTAACAAGGCCACTGGTCTAAATCTAGTCCAACTATCCTTAAGCGAGTAACATGTCCAGCTGCATCAGTTTTCAAGTTTGGGCGTCTAATCTGCAGGTAGTTGCTCAAAATATTCCGGTACGGTAAATGTCTTTCTGATGTCACCAAATTCAGATGAATAATAAAATGAAATTAAAACCAATACTGGTTATTATGAATAATGAAAATAAAACTGAATAAATCAATCAGTCAATTTTATTATTGTTAAATTCAATTTACATTATCATCTTTTTACAAGAAAACAAATCTCATTTTCACAAAAATAAAATACAATCTCCATTTCTTAAAAATAAAATAAAATTACAATCCCATCAAAATTCATCATTGTCCTTTAAAAATCACTGGACAAAGCTCATCCTGATCTGTATTTTAGCTCTGATCTGGAATAAAATAGTGTAATTATTCCAGATCTGGTTCCTCCAACAAAAATATGAATTTGGGTCCTGCATTTAGTTACAAAAAATACAAAGATCAGAGCTAACTCATAACATAAAATCAAACTGTCAACTTTTTAACAAACAAAATCTAAGCATAACAAACAAAATCTAAGCATAACTCATAACAGAAGAAGAAGAAGAAGAAGAAGAAGAGAAGTACCATGGTATTGACATCTACTTAAAGGAGACTCTGACCCTCAATCAAATGAGATCATCTTCAAATCATGAATAACTATTGGAAACAAATCATTTTCCTGTTCGTCTTCACTACTAACAATTACAACTTTCTCTTATCATTAATTCCTCTTCTGTCTTTTTTTTTCAGTAATAATCTTCAAATCTAGAAAATACAAAAACAATAATATGAGATCATTGGAAAAAAAAGCTTACACCCTTGATGAACAAAATTAAGTTTCTCTCTTTGTGGAAAATAGGTAGTAGTGTTGGTAGTGATGGTCGACCGAGAGAGATTAAAGAGAGACAAAGGAGGCTGTGATCTAGATAAAGATGGGTGGTTAGCAGAGAGAGTACGAGGGAGAAAGGGAGGCGGAGAAGGGAATGGAAGAAGGATAGGGTTAGGATTTTCCTTCTCTTTTGAGACGAGCCATCGATCTCGAGATGATCGGACGTTCAACAAAGTATCGAATTTTTAGTGACGGTGCTACTTGGCTAGAAGAATATTAACTCCAACGCTGGTTTGGATGGCTGATCACCATCTAATGTTTTAACTTTTTTACCACGTGTAAATGTCCAAGAATATCTAAGGCTGCATATCGCTGTTGCATCTTTATGCCTATTCAGTAGTTTTATGTCAATTTTCAGTGTTTTATTTTAATAACAAATTTACTTTTTCTTATTAAAAAGAGTTTTTTTTTATTTTTTTCTTTTGATATAACCTTGTTTTAAGGGCTGCTCCCAGGGTACAGGTGTATAAACATCCACATCTTAAGGATAATCCTTATAAATAAGAAGGATTAGAGACTTCTAAATATTTTCTTCTATATGGAAAATTTATATAGGTAACCACAAATATACACCCACATTTTTTTAGCTCTATTTTAGTCATAGAGAAAAATAAAAAGTAAATCATCTGGTTAAAAATCAACGAGATTATTTTCAAATTAAATTAAAAATTAAAAAGCATGTTACATCCGGTCAATCGATGACCAGACAAAGAAAAAAACTATATGTCCAGATGGCTGACCGGATGGACTACTCCAGAGAGAACCCCTCAAATTCATAGAGTATCATCCAAACTTTCAGAGAGATGCAGACCTAATTCTCACCCATAATAACAATTTTTATCCATAAAATATGAACTATCCCAAAGATACGGCTAGTTTTTTTAATAAAGGAGTCTTCTAAGTGGAACTCAGTATTATTTATAGCTGAAAAATTGATGTCTAAATAAACAAATTTATTTAATTTGGAATAAAATTGTCTAAATCTTTAAGCAAATACAATGACATCAAACGAAATCTGGAATGGATATACTTTATTGGAATTGAATTATGTGAGCTTTGTTGGAATCGAATTATGTAGGCATGCCAATTAAATTGAAGAAACTTCAGAGTCGGATGAAGAGTAATAAACAGCTATAAAGGAATATTTATTGGTCTAAATGAAGTCTGTCCTTGCGAACTATGTCATAATGAATTGTTAAACGTATGTAAAATGGCATTTTTGATAATTGTTAATGTAACTCTAATAACTTGAGTAAGTATTGAATGGATAAATTAGAGAACGTGGTATCTTGGTAATTTTCACGGACACATGAAAATTTGTTTCCCTTTTCAAGGCGAGTGTAATTTAGTCATTTGCACGTTTATTTCTCTTTTTCGGTGAGGGTAATTTGGTCATATTCACGGACAACGAAAAATTTGTTGCCTCTTTTAGGATAGGATATTTGGTAATTTTCATGGACACATGAAAGTTTGTTGCCCTTTCCGGTGAGAGTAATTTGGTCATTTTCCCGAATGCATGAAAAATCCACTGAGGGACCATCAATATATGATATCTTACTTCCAAAGCACATTTGAATGAGAACATATGGTCTATATCTAGTAATCTTGTAAACAAATATGAAACCCAGATGGCTGAATCCACTGAGGGACCATAAATATATGATATCTTGCTTCCGAAACTCATCTGGCCGGGAGTGGACTACTATAAGTCGGAAACTTCGTAAGAACGATAAATCCAACCATTCATATGTAAGATTCCATCGGAACTCTGAAAACCTTAAACAAACCTTTTTCTGGCGACTACGAGAAAGAAAGTGGCTCCAAGCTTAAAACCTGACCAGGAGTGGGGCTACTATAAATCAGGAAACTTCGTAAGAACGATGAATCCGACCACTTACTTTTAAGATTCTATCAGAATATTCTTTGAACCCTTAAAAAAATCCTTTTTTGGCGACTACGAGAAAAAAAGTAGCACCGAGCTCGAAACCTGGCCGGGAGTGGGCAAACGAAAAAGCATACCACAGAAAAGAAAAAGATAAAAAATATATAAAAATCATTACACATGAAAATTGTACTACAAAAACCTAATAGCATTTCGTAGGGTTGTGAACAGCATATAACAACTCTTCATTCTTCTTGTCTGAAACAACACATGAAAACTCTTCCTTCTTGTAGTGTGAAACAACATATGACAACTCTTATTTCTTGTTGTGTGAAACAACATATGATAACTCTGTTTACCAGTAGCACTAAATTCTCTAACAACTCTTCATTAAAATCAACAGTATGCATACCTATGATTCACGAATTCAAGCTCAAGGGGCATGCGTATCACTGCCAGCTCGTGAAAGTCATTTCCAAGGGGTATGCACACCGTACCTTCCCATATTCTCGAAAGTAAGACCAACTAAATAATCTTTGGCAATATGTATCTAGAGTTTATATTTTTGTAGTTAAAGAGAGGATAAATTAGGATTTTATTGTTTCTCAATGTGACTTACAAGAGGTTGAGCACGATCATTCTTCACCTAAACCACACACAAAGGCCGTTCAAAGGTATGTGTATCGCGTATGCATACCTCTGATTCAGGAATGCAGGCTCAAGGGGTATGCATATAACTGCCAGCTTGTGAAAGTCAAATCCAAGGGGTATGCGTACCTTCCCCTATTCCTGAACTCAAACCCAAGGAGTATGCGTACCATTGGTATCTCGTAAAAGACACAAATTCTCTACTCTTAGATTGGTGAAGATAGGTCATGATAGATCATGTAAATGAGAATGAATATTAGAGACCGAAGATCATTTTAACTTAATGTTCATTGACTTAGCCAATTTCACCTGTTATCTATCAATTTCTATCCAATATATCGCTCGACCTCACTCTACTTTTCTTTGATTCGTTGGGTTTATATGGTTAGTGTGAGTAACAAGAGGTTGAGCACAAACAGTTTTCGCATACACATAATGGTTCTATGGTTTCTCAATGTGAGTTACAAGAGGTTGAGCACGAACTGTCTTCGCCTAAACCACACACAATGGTCGTTCAAAAGTATGCATACCTCTGATTCACGAATGTGGTTTCAAGGGGTATGCGTAAACTACCAGCTCGTGAAACTCAAATCCAAGGGGTATGCATACCTTCCCCTATTCCTGAACTCAAACCCAAAGAGTATGCGTACTATATTGGTTGCTCGTGAAATTCACAAATTCTCTAATGTTAGATCGGTGAAGATGGGTCATGATAGATCATGTAAATGAGAATGAATCTTAGAGACCGAAGATCATTTTAACTAAATGTTCGTTGACTTTAGTCAATTTCACTTATTATCTATCAATTTTTATCCAATATATCGCTCGACCTCACTCTGTTTTTCTTGATTCATTGGGTTTATATGGTTAACCGAAGTGTATTTGAGCTTGTCGAAGTTATTGAACGAGACAAGTAGATCTCACTAATGTTGCTACTTTCATCTATTTTTATTACCTTTTGTTCAACGTCGTGATTCTTAAAAATCAAATATTATTATTCAGATTAGTCTTTTCCATTTTATTGGGTTTCATGTAGATAAAAAAACTCACATTCAGATATGTTTGCCACTTACGCTATGCAACAATCCAAACTTCAATTTAAATGAGGTAATCAAATAAATAAATTTAGGGTTTTACGAGAACCCCTCTTTTCATCAGAAAAAAAAAAGCTAATTATACTCGATAACCAATGTCAAACTTGGGAAAATGTCAATTCGCAGTACGTAATTACTAAGAAATTAACATGGATCCGTTATTATTCAACACGTTAAACATTATTGAACATATTTCTGGTCACATTGTAAATTGGGATTAATGCAAATTTTGGATCAACCAAAAGAACATCACCTAATTTGCGAATAATATTTTTTCCCTTCTGGATAATTACTTTCCAATAGTACAATCCATATGATATTCATTTTGGCCAATAGAAAACCTACAACCAACATTACATGGATCATCAATACATTGGAAATTTGTTTCCACAAAATGTCATGATCCGTATGAATCTATGATACTCATTTTAGCGAATAGAAAACCATATCTCTATGTATATGCAAACAAAAAACTATCAAATGGATCGTCGCATCATTGGCAATTTCTTTCAATCTCGGCCACAAAATGTCATGATCCGTATGATATTCATTTTAGCCAATAACAAACTATAGCCTCTATGTTTGTGCAAACAAAAAATGTCACATGAATCACCACCTCATTGTCAACTCTATCAATCTCAGCCACAGAACACCACACGAATCAGAGAGCTACCCGAGCTTTCCCATACAAGAACAGAGCATCCACTTTTCACTGAATCAATTTTGCTTCTTGAAGCAAATATTCCTCTTTTGATTGAAATCACCTATCTAGATCAACAAAATGCACGAGAATCATCGATCACCAGTATATATAATTGATTTCTGATTTGTTTTTATATTCTTATTCTAATCATTAACTCTAATTTTCAATTACCTTTCAATTATCTTCTGATTTGTTTGTGTTAGAACTTTCAATAAACTTTCAATTAATTTGTTTTTATACTTGGTAAAATTTTGCTTAGGCATATAAAATGTTTGAGATATTTCCTCTTCCAGAAATGATGTATAATTGTAAGAGTCCTTAGTGTTCGCTATGCTTAATGCTTAATCAGTGGCATTGACCTTATCCAGTACTTGACAATTACTCACTCCATGACTGGTAGAGGATCTTAAAAAGATGCTTGATTCCATAACAAAATTCACGTTTATTTAGAGCCATTCACTTACCCTTTTTACCAGCCAAACATATTTTGAATTGCTGATTTATGGTAGCTTGAAGTAAATAGCTGTTAACCTACTATTCTACTCGCTATGTACTACTCGGAAAAATGCTGGAGTAACCCACAAATTTATTTAGTTGCTACGATATAATGGAAACAGGTTAATAGCAGCCAAAGTGTTTGGTGATTGCAAACAAGGTTGCTTAACTGTAAAAGCGACCAAACTTTTGTGTTCTTGCTGAGATTTTGGTCGCTTAAACCAAGTGCTAACCGTAGACCTTACTCTTCTCGAATTCATGTTCATCTTAAGGTCTCGGTTAAAACCCTTTACTCAGTTGGTTTGTTTACACCCTAATAATCTAATTCCGGCAAATATGATGAAGAAGTTATGAACTGACGTCCAATCTTAGGTAAGTTCATAATCATCACATAGTTATCATTTTTTTTTTGATAATCTGAATGGATTTTTTTTTTATACCTGAAGTGTGTTGTATTGCTTGGTGGTTTCATTTGTATTTGAAGAAATTATTTGAAATCAGTTGAGTAATATGATTGCCATTATGAGAAATTAACATGGATGTTAAGTGATTGATGAAGTTTCTCATAGGAGTTTAGTTTGTTCCACATGGAGGACGAAATCAAGGTTAGAGTCTTGATTTCCTTTTTATTAGTAACTGATTTTGAAATTTTTGTGGAAAACCCTATACTACTGAAATAGAACGTGGGAATTAGGATTTCTCTAATTTCTTATTTATTTTGTGATTGATTTGTATTTCTTTTTCTTGGGTTTTTTTGCTTTGTTATATAGAATCCTAATCCTAACTAGAGTATGAGTGATTCACTTGAGTTGAGCTTGATATCTCAGAAGCTTGATTCTGATTTGAATTTAGATGCTTAGTTTTCCATAAGTGAGTGAATCTGTACTTTCGTAGATTACAATTGCTAGGGGTGTTCCTCCTCTGGAGTTCCTTGTCATTAGGGGCCTTGTCTTATATAAGGTAACAAATGTACACTTTAATGTTTGTAAGCAGAACACATAGAAGGGTTATCTTCTTTTCTTCACTACCAAATCAATAATGGACACGAACCCCACATAACCACTATGGTATGGTAAGAGTTTGAGTGAATATGATTCAATATAAATGGCCTAGTGGGTTGTCAATGAAATTACAAAGGACACATTCAATTCTGGAACCTATGGAGATTTAGTTAGTGCCCTCAATTTCCAATTGATTTCAATCACATTGAGTCCACTTCGTATTACAAATTATAGTAGAATCATATTTCCTAGTTTGCAGTCAGTTGGCGTACTTGTACATCTCTGGCAATACTCTTTTGTTAAAGTGTACTTTTTAGATTGCTATGTGGCTATCCTGATTTATTGTGTATTAACTCTTTACTTCATCTATTTGATTATGCATTTAGAGATTTCTTAAGAGAAATGATGTTGGTGACCATTTTCCTTCACTTGCAATCTTCCTTAGGCTTTGAACTGTTAAGCATCGTTATCAGCAAGGTAAGCTGTTGAGTTCCTCATGCACATGACAGTCACCAAAGGCAAACCCATAAAATTGTTTTGTAAGAGAAAGTTCTGACTCTACATACTGAAATTATGATATAAGGCTATTTATCTTTGAGGAACAAATGCTATTTCTTTTAGACAAACATGCCTGGTCCAACATTTCATTTTTCTTGATTTTAGGCACATGCTTGAGAAGTTCACTTTACACTGTAGTAGTTAGCATTTGGCACAAACATTTATGTTCTATATTTATCTGCTGTTTGTATTGTCGATAAGTACTTGACAGATTTCATTTTGGAAAGATGATGTACACGTACCTTGTTGTCTTTCAAGTACTGAATTATTAAAATATACTGAAATCATAAGTTATGAATGATTTTCTTTGACGTGTAATTAATTTAGTTTGTGCAGGCTTAGTGTGAGCAAAAATGGTTAAGATTACAAAAGAAATGTCAACGTGACCTCCTATTCCCTCTCAAGCTGCATCTCAATCTGTGCAACGAAGGGCCAGTATTGTTGCATCTTCGCCACCTCCACCTCCACCATCTTCTCAACCTGATTAATTAATCTTTGTTAATCAGCTTTGATATGTAGCGTATAAAGAGATTTTTATGTTGATTGTCTTTATCTGTTGTTATGCAGATTTATTTGGTGATCTTAGTACTTATTCCATCATCGTAGATGATGATTGAAGAAAAAGGTCATATGAAGAGCTTTTGGTGATGATACTATTATATGAAGAACAAGGGTATGTGAAGAACATGGAATTATGCTGGGATTCATGGTCGCTTTTGAAAAGAATACAACTTTTGTTTCTTGAGACTACAAATGGTTTTGTGCATAGTAGGATGCTTTTGTTTGTTCATTTTTACCTAGTTAGATTGGAAGTACCATCGGCTACATATTTAGCTAGACTGGCTTTTGTGCTGTTGCAAGATTTATTTTGTTTTTTTGGGAAGCATTTTTCGTATACACAATCAATAACTAGTAACCAGAAACTCCAGAACATGAAAAAAAAACGGTTATACCCGCCACCCGACCCGACCCGCCAATTAATGGGTCGGGTAGGATCTTACCTGTTTAATGACGGGTAGGATGGCGGGTAAAATATTTCTTACCCGCCAGTCAGCGGGTATGGTGGCGAATATCCTACCCACCCTACCCGTTGTGCAGCCTTTTTGTGGTATAACTCTTCACAACTACTAAAAATTACTAAAATTTTTTGGTAGTGATATAACATCGATTTAAATTACTAAAAATTGACTGATTATTCAGATATGTAAGAATCTACAAAATGCTTTCATCAATTCTTTTTTTTTTTGCTGAGAAAAACACTATTTCATTCACCAGTAGAATAGTGGGTTTTAGTCACGGTTGTGCTTGTCACGGTCAAATCAACAAACGGGACTAATGCTAGGCTTGTCTCGGGTAATTGTATGGTCGAGACCACTGCTCATCTCTGTGGACACGGTAATGACGCGTGTCTAATACGAGTACATTTGCTTTATAATCAGAAATTACTAGTGATTTCTATTTTCTTAAATCTAATTTGTTTCCACGATCTATCGCACCACCCACTTCCCAATTCCTCTCATTTTCTTCCTTGATTTGAGGCAGCAGTTTTGAAGAGACTACAACTGCAATTTCCTGTTCGTTCTCTAAGTTTAAGTAATCAAAAAAAAAACTTCAGTAAAAGCTCCCTTACTCTCTCTTTTCTTTACTGTCAGTCGGACAATAATTTGAAATATCTGATCAAAGTGAAGGAAATAGGCAAGCAGCTTATTACAAGGTATTCTCCTATTTGATTTCATGGTTCACTCCCGCTAAAATCATCCATTTTTCTTTGATTTGTCTTGATTAAGTTGTTTATTTTGTATTTTCTGCAAGGTACTTTGGGGATTTTGTGTTAAAACTGGTTTATCGTGAAATCTCTGTAACGTCATCAAGATGGTAAGCCAGAATGTTTTCTCGTAAATCATCAATTTCTTATAGATCCAACTTATTTCTTACCTTTTCATATATTCACATTTCTAGGGTTTTCTAATTTAGTTTTTAATAATTTCGTTATTTTTTACTTCCTTAAAAACATTGCACTCTCCTTTTTAGCAATCATGTCTATGATAATTGCAAAAGAGGTGAGCCCTTGTTTAATATTTGTGATTTCAACTTTGTATCAGTTGTTGAGATTTCTTTGGATGAACCAAAAATTGGATTATGTTAGTTAACACTTGTTTTGTAGAGAGATGGGGTATCAAATATAACACTGAATGATGTACTGATTTCTTTTGTTTACTGCCCACGACTGAGTTGAAATTCTGGTTTAAGAGTGTTAAACTGCTTCTACCATATGCTATGATTAAGATATGGAAAAAATATCATAATTGGTTTTGTGCGATTAGTTGTGTTTAACATGAGCAGATGGATAATTAATGTGGATTTCTAGCTAAATTTATTTGTTCTTTCTTTTGGGTTGTTTGCTGTGTTTATTTTTATGGGGTGTGCTGCCTGATTGTTTTTCATATGTTGAAAGTAAGTTTACTGCTGCACTTAACCATTTCTTGGATTTCGTGGATATTCTTGATTTTAAGTTTTGTCTGTAGTTGTCGAGCTATCGGCAGATTCAAAATCGTTTACTTCCATTTATGTATTCTATTTGCACATAATTAAGTTTGTATCTTGTTTTACTTGTTTGACAAAAGATGCCAATTAGACATCCTTAGTTATTTGGATGCCTTCTTTAGTTGGTGTTTTCATTTTATTTTATTTTCTATTTATACTAAGTGGTGTTACTTCTAAGGAATGTTATCTCCCTGCAATATGTTGCTAATTATCAATATTCTGCCATCTTCCGTTGGTGTTCCAGTTTTTGTAGTGTTTTCTTATTGATTTTTTGATTTAAGTTAAATCTTTGCTTCTTGTTGAGTGTGTTATGGAAGTAACAGTCTTTCTTCTAAGTCTGTGGTTTTAGTATACGATCTAATTTTGTTAACTTTTTCTGGCTTATTCACAAGGCACAAGCACTTCCAAAAATTTCCATGGCTGAAGTTGGATCTAATTTTGTAAACTTGTGGTTTCTTTCTTATTCATAAGGCACAAGCACTTCCAACAATTTCAACGGCTGAAGTTGGCAGTATTGGATCTGCTCGTATGGAATTTGGAACTCGTAATGGTAATTGTGAACTGCGAAGTTATTAGATGGGTCAGACCACTGACCCACCATGAAGAAATGCCTTTATGGATACAATATTATTAGGTAAGATCAGACTTCATGGTGCTGGTAATAGGTTCTAAAATCTAGTTTGCTTTCATAACATCTGACTTTGTCTATATAAATGGACATCATAGACTTACGATGTTGTCCTTTACTTTACTTTCTGCAAGCTACATAAGCATCAAGAATCAAGAGAAATGAAGGTCATGTGCTGGTAGCCAGCTGGGGGCATGCCAACCCCTGGTAAGTCCTTTTTTATTTTCATTTACCTTTCTATTATCTATGTGGATGTATTCGTGTATGGCTGTACCATTAAATTCTTAAAAACGTGTGGAAAAAGTGAACCAAAATTACTTTGTGCGAGGTAAAGAAAACCAACGAAGATCTTTTCAGTTAAAGACAAGTACTCTTCTAAGTGTCTTGGAAAATATTATGCTTAACATGTTGGATGCTTCTCTGGTTAAATTAACCACTGTCCAAGGTCAATTTATTTTGTACTTCTGAAAACTTACCAGAGGATTAGAATATCTCAGTTCATTAAGGTGAACATCTTGCCGGTATGATGAGAAGTTTGGAGTCTTGGTCACTGGTTATATCATGCTATTATGTTATTTCTCAATGTGAATGTAGAATATCTTTAGATGTGTAAATTGTTCTATATTATAAATATCGACTATGCTTATTTTATCAATTGAGATTGATTATAATTCTAATTAATTTGGCCGAGTTGATATTCCTCCCGCATTACTGATTTGAGTTTCATCTTTCCGGTACACTGGAGACTTTATTGCGATTGCTTCAGCAAGGCACAGCTAAACTAGATTGGAGGTGAGTTAGGTGACGTATATAGTATGGATTTAAATATCGTAGTACATTAATTATGCTGGATTGTCACCATTATATGGTGATGTCAAGGTTTTTGGATCGCTTTTAATAATCATTATTCACTGCTTTTTCCAATATTGCATCTGATACCTTTATCCTTCTCATCAAATCTATTTAGTTGATAATAAAATTATTACATTTGTCACATTACAGAATATTAGTAAGTTTGTCACATTACATTACCAATTTATCCATTGCTAATGATAGGATATATATCCCTCAATGACTCTTAAGTGGTAAGTAGGTCATTCATCCAATTACCTGCTAGTTTCCTTAATGATACTGTTCTAATTTTGAATCATCAGACAAAAGAACAAAGTTTTGTTTTCAAAAAGGCAGGGCATATATATACATCCAAGATGCATTTATTCGACATTAAATTTTAAGAATTTTCTGTTTTTAACAAAGTTGGTTCTTAGTGGATGCCACGAATGTTAGTTCACTCCTACTGAAGTTATGTTTGTATTCTCCAACATGTAGTTCATCTTTAAATGTGAGTGCTTGTAGTTCTTCTCTAGCTTGATGACATACTACTTATTCTAAATTTCAGGTAGCAGAAATAAAGGGTTTACATCTTTTGATGTCTTCCACATTTCATGCATTATAAAAATGACTGTACAACAAACCTGAATTTAAAAGTTTCTGGCGAACAAACGGGAATTTATGGATATCTTATCATTTCAAGTACTTTCAGCATTCTATAGAACGATTTTCATCCATTTCTTGTTCGTTCATGTTAACAGTATGTTGTACGTATTTATGGAATATTGAGGAACTAACAGCTCCTAAATTGCACCCAAAATATGTACTCAGTAACTTGAGACGAGAAAATGTGGCTTCGTGGATATGTTGTTTGATATGGAATCTATGTTCTAAGCTACTGCTTTATCTATTTCCGTTTTAATGTATATCAAATGATGGACCAACATGCAAACTCGTCACGGGATAAGTGTAAAACGAGACCAATGAGCTAAATTGGACACGGTTTAAGCTGTAATCCGTAACCAATGATCAGATTTGGACACGGTCTCATATAAAAATTCGTGACTAAAGAAACTTTGGTCACGGTGAATTACCGAGACCATATAAACATCCTTTTGGCCTCGCAGGCTTTGGCCATGGTTTTTCAAAATTGAAATACCGTGACCATAGGCCTATGGTCTCGGTAATATACCGTGGTTAAAGGGCGTTTTTGTACTAGTGATTAAAAAAAAAAAGACTATTACAAACTGCATTTAGAGATACATTCCTCATAACATCTTCTAAGAATAGAGGAGGAGAATCCCAAATGTTACTCAATCTAAACCTTATAGCTCTACGAGCAAGTTTGTCTGCCAACTTATTTTTACAACGCTTAATGTAGCCAACCTTACAAGATAACAAACTAGATAGGGAAAGACGACAATCTTCTAAGAGATCAAGACTTCGCCAATCCAGATCACCCTTGCCGCTATTTACATAACCAACCATCTGAAGACAATCGCTAACTAAAAGGACTTTAGACAGATTCAAATCTCTTGCCCAAGAGATCGCCAAAATGAGCGCGGTGGTCTCAGCCCCAACAGCGCTAGAAATCAGTCCAAAATCCCCTCTAAGACTCTTTATTGTCCCTGCAATATAACAGAGTATAACGCCAACATCCAAGTTAAAATTTTTAAAAGAACCATCCATAAACATGACATAATCAAAATCCTGTTTTTGGAAAGTAACTTCCATACTAACTGAATTAAGAGACAAAGAAGGAGCTATATAAGTATTAATAAATCTTATAACATCCAGCACAACCCTATCAAGATTGATTTGCACATGTTTAAACACAACATCACATCTCAGCTTCCAAACAGACCATAAAACAATGGCTCCAACACTTGGCCAACCCACAAAGCAAGGAGAAACACCAAGAGAATTATCAAACCAGGACATAAAGATGTCTTCAACCCGGTTCTTATCAGTATACCCTAAATGTTGCAGAGAAAGAGCAAACCATATATGGGAGGCAATCGGACAGAGAAAAAACAGATGCATCACAGACTCAGAATCCTTTTTACAAAGAGGACAACAATCATCAATATCAGGATTGTATAGCATAAGAACGGAATTAACAGGTAACATCTGCGCAAATATTTTCCACATAAAGAACTTTATCTTTGGTAAACAATCCATATTCCAAAATTTCTTCCAAAAAGAAGCTTCATCAGTTGAATAGGCTTCATTTAAGAAGGTTTTATAAGCTGATTTAACAGTGTACATGCCATTAGAAGTATCAGCCCACATAATTTCATCTTTCTTGGTTGTATTAATTCAAATAGATCTTATTTTAATTACATCTTCAGAGGATAAGAGAGAAGAAAGAGTAACTAAATTCCAGTTATTTTCAACAGTATCAATAAGTTCACCAACATATTTATAATTATCACAGTTTGGATTAGCTGAAAAGGGAGGAGAAGAACTACCTGGTATCCAGATTGAGGACCAAATTTTAGTGGAATTACCATCATTTATCTTGTACACCATGTTATCTTTTAAAAAATTTAAACTGTTAATAATACCCTTCCAAATCCACGAATAATTGGCAGCAGCCTTATCAATCTCCAAGAGATTTTGATTTGGGTAGTCATTATCCTTAAGAAACTTAGACATCAACTGATTTGGATTCTTTAGAAGTCTCCATCCCAGTTTTGCTATAAGAACTCTGTTCACAGCGAAAGAATTCCTAATGCCAAGGCCACCATTCAATTTAGATTTACCAATGTCACCCCAAGATCGAAAATAAGCCGCTTTTCTAGGATTTTTCTTAGACCACCAAAATGTTCTCTGAATGGAATCAATTTTAGAAGTAATCCTCTTAGGGAATGGAAAGCAAGACATATGATACACAACTAAGCTAGATAAAACATGTTTGGTAACCATAGTTCTCCCTGCTACATTAAGATTTGTTCTCTTAGTATTGCCAAGCCTAGAATAAAACTTATCAATTAGGAATTGAAAAGATTTAGTTTTATCTCTTTTAACAAATAAAGGAGTTCCAAGATATTTTTTAGAACATCTAAGATATTTGATACCTAAAGTTTTTGACAGTAATTTAATATGCTTATGATGCAGCTTACTACTAGTAAAGAAACCGGATTTTTCTAAGTTAATAGCTTGGCCAGAAGCTTTTGCAAAAGTGTTAATGATTTTCATAAGATTCCAAGCATAAGTAAGAGAAGCTTTAGAGAAAAGCATACAATCGTCAGCAAAGAATAAGTGACATATTTCAGGGCTATCCTTCATAAGCTTAAACCCGTGAATAACTTTACTCTTTTCACCATTGAGTAACAGTTGCGACAAAGTTTCCATGCAAATTATGAAAATGTAGGGAGAAAGGCAATCTCCCTGCCTAATACCACGAGAAGGGACGAAAACTTCACCTGGAGAACCATTAACTAGAATGGAGTAAGACACCGAACTTATGCACTGAGAGATGATTTGACACCAATTATCTGAAAAACTGAGTTTCTTAAACACTGCCAAAATGAAGGACCATTCTAATTTGTAGAAGGCCTTTGAAAGATCCAATTTTACAGCCATATACCCATCTTTATTGTTTTTCCTTTTTTTATATTTAAAAGAATGCAAGATTTCATGACTGATTATGATGTTATCTTGAATGTTACGGTTTGAAATGAATGCAGATTGATGCAGAGAAATAAAAGAATCCAAAATAGGTTTCAATCGATTTGTTAAAATTTTAGAAATAATTTTGTAGACTGTATTTGTTAAACTGATCTGTCTGAAGTCATTAGGCGTAGAAGGATTACTAAATTTAGGAATCAGAGCAATGAAAGAATGATTTAATTGCTTAAGAAGAAACATACTGCGGAAAAAACTTTGCA
This sequence comes from Papaver somniferum, assembly GCF_003573695.1. Classification (NCBI taxonomy): domain Eukaryota; kingdom Viridiplantae; phylum Streptophyta; class Magnoliopsida; order Ranunculales; family Papaveraceae; genus Papaver; species Papaver somniferum. The sequence goes on from NW_020619603.1 coordinate 13,329,295, forward strand.
TATGATTAATAACTTCCCTTGAGACTTGGACCCAATTACCCCTGAAAACCACCCGGAAAGCCATCAGGCCCCGGGGATTTCCATGGCGCCATACTGCTAACAGTAGAATGAATTTCCTCACTAGTAGGAACAACAACTAGACTAACATTAAGTTCATCTGTTATTATAGGCATAATATCTTTAAGCACAATTTCAATATCCGTAGCGCTGGGAGAAGAAGAGGAAAAAATATTTTTAAAGTGATTAGAAATAAGGGAAACCACCTGTTCCCTACTTTTTAACCAGTTCCCTTGAGTATCCTTCAACGTGTGAATAGTGTTATACATGTTTCTTAGATTAACAGAATTATGAAAGAAATTCGTGTTCCTATCATACTGAGTAAAATATTCAATTCTCGATTTTTGTTTATAAAAGGAGTTTTCGATTTCATACCAGTAGTCCAGCTGTCTAGAATAATTCAAAATGAAACTACCCAGAGTTGGCGTATAGTTCATGCTTTGCAGATTTTCGATTTCTGAATTCAATCTATTTATTGTAGTTTTAATGTGACCAAAAGTATTCAAATTCCACTTACTGAGGTCATACTTCAGTGATTTAAGCTTTTCCGCAACTATAAAACTAGGAGAACCTTTGGAGCCTTTTTCCCAGGAATTTTCAAAATCATTCTTAAAGTCAGGACTAGCTTTCCAACATTTAAAATACTTAATAGGAATAGCTAAACTTTGATCATAATGAAAACAACGTAGAAGAATAAGGAAGTGATCTGAAAAAATTCTTCCTAAATTAGTGACCCTAGTTTGAGGCAGCAAAGACACCCATTTATCGTTTATGAAACCCCTATCCAGTTTTTCAAAAACTTCATTCATTTTTAGTTGAGTTAAGGAGTTTCTAACAAAATCTGGAGCCAGAGAGTTATCAGCATTCCCTCCTTGTTTTTCAGAAGCATCTAAGATAAAGTTGAAGTCTCCCAGTAATAACCATGGTTTATTATCTGTATTCCAGTTATTCAAGTGGTTCCATTGATTCCTAATACCCAAAGAATTTAAAGATCCATATACGAAGGAAACAAAGCAATTCTTAATGGCTGGCGTAATGTCACAAACTACATGTATCATGTTAAAAGCATTTCCAATAATTTCTATATTCGAGTTTTTAAAGTATCCAAAAGCTAGTCCCCCTGATTTTCCAACAGCTGGAACAATATACCAAGAATCAAAAGGAAGGTGATGCGTATATCTATTACATACATCAGTGTCGACCATGGTTTCGAGAAGGCAAATAGCGTTTGGCCTAAACTTTCTAAACATGCTCAAGATATGCAACCATTTCTTATCTGAACAGCATCCATTCATGTTCCAACAAATGAATCTCATACTTTCTAACTAGAAAACTAACAAAATTCGGTATTTAAGGTAATTAAACAAGTAGATATCAAAGGAAACAAAATTAGATGCCAATCAGCGAGCAAGAACAATCAGAGAGGAAATATAAAGACTTACCAGGTCATGTGCACCGGAGGGTTCCACATCCATAGAGTCAGTTTCCATCATCATCAAATCAATTTCCTTTTCAAAGTCTTTATTTGAAATTTCAGGCTCAGGTGGCAACATTGATAAGGGCATAGGCTCTAGCATCACTGGCACAAAGGGGGCTCCCTCATAAACAGGAGCATAAGAATCTCCAACAACTGAGCTTAAAGGCATAAACATGTCAGAACAGTAGTTCATCTCAGAAGCAGAGTTGTAAATAAATCCTGAAGCTGGGCATACATTCTGACAAAAAACTGAAGTTGATGTAGACTAGACCATGTTAGCATCAACATTAGACAAATCTGCAGAAAAGTTTGAAGAGCCCAAATTGAAAGAAGTATCAGCAGGGGGCTAAAAGGGGGAGCTAAAGATAATGCTGGCCAACGGGGAGTCAGGATCATAGTAAAGGAGGATGCACCTGAACTAACTTCATGAAAAACAGACTCAAAAGAAGTTCCGGTTCTTTTCTCTTTCCTATCATGCATGAGACCATCAACATTTAAAGATATATTTTCACATGAATGACTAAAACCATCACGATTCAATAAAGAGAGTGCCAGAACCAAGTTTGAAGGAGCTTTGTTAACTGGTTCCTTAATGGTAAGAGGAGCAAACTTAGATCTAACAGAAGAGGAAACAGGAGAGAAAAAGGAAGAACCCGAATTTCTGAGAGCTGTAACTGGCTTGAGGCTGAGAGAGAAAGCAGATGGCTTCGACTGATTGTGAGATGATGCATCTTTGGCCACTAAAGCAGTGTCAGAGCTATCCTTTGGCAATGCACTTTCTTTAGATTCAGAGGAAGATTGAAAATTGGTTACCGCCACATGAGAATCCCTTCTAGTAGGAACTGGTAGGCTCTTACTGAGATCCTCATCTGAATATCCTTGCAAAGAGGAATATTGTGATGCAGTACAAAACAAGTCTTACAGAACCTGAAAGGCAACATTGGATAAAAAGCATGCATAATGTAAGCTCTCTTGGGAGTATTAATAACCACATTCCTAGTCAGTGGTGTTCTAAGAGGGACCATAAGCTTTGCTTCAAAATGATTCCCAACTGGAGATTCAGCTGAAACAAAAGTCCCTATTTGATCTAAAACTTCCCTAGATCTGCCCTTATTTACCAAGTCAGAGTGAATATCAATCAAAACTGGCATCAAAGTCTTATCCCAAACAAGATCAAAAATCGACTCCAAGCTTCTAAGTGGTTGCACTGCAAAAAGCTTGCCATAGAGCAGAGTTGGTCTTGCAGCAAAAGCAATCTCCATATCCTTCTTAGTTTTGAACATCACTGCAAAAAGATTCTGGATTCCATTTCCTTGAATAAACAGTTTATGTAACTTAAAATATAAAGCTTTGATTGTCCAGATTTTGTACAGGTTATGCTTGACAGAGTTTTTATAGTAACTTTTAGAATCATCACAAAGAAGTGCAGCAAACATAAAAGGAAATTCCTCAAAGTCTTCATCTAAGTCAAGTACCCTAACTTGATCAGTAGGCATTGCCATTGATAGAGCTAATAAATGAAGAAGTATACAGTTGAAGCAGTGTATCGAAATTGCAAAGGACAGTAAGAAATTAATTGGGATGAGTTTAAGCAAAACAATTAAGCATTTATATAGGTATAAAAGAAAAAGTAGTGATTATCTTTGTATCAATGACAGGACAGGACAATGAATAAGGAGAGATAATTGGGTTTTGCTAAAATAAATCCATAATTAACTGTGTCATCAATCAAAGAAGAGATAAACCCAGACAAGGAGATGTAAATGATAAGCATGCTTAAGAGAGTAAGTTGACAACACCTTCTTTGATGACTGACAATAAGGAGTTGGTTGCATTGAGCTGACAATATGACTTGATTACTGAAAACCAATATTCTTATTCCAGCCATTCAGATTAACTCATAACCAGAGAGAGATTAAGTGAAATTGCCAAATGTAAGAGAAATTCTGCATAATAGGTAGTAAAGAGATATCCTAATCCACACATGAAGATTCCATCCACTTTTGATATAAAAAATTCCTTTTTATTACTAATTAAAATTATAACACAACTCTTGATAATATTGGGAGAGATGAATTGATTAAGCAAGCTTTAAAAAAGTGTGTAATTCATCATTTCCTAAACCTCTAATTACTCCTCAACTTTTCCATATAGAGAAGTAAACTCTGTGAGAGAATCAACCCTTGATGTTTCAATTCCAAAAAATTTTAACTCTAGAAAATTATAAAATTGCAGAAGCTATTGAGGTCGCATCTAATCCCTACAGAGTAGGATCTCATATTACTCATATATCAACAAAGCAGGATATCCTTATCCGTTATCAAAAGATTCTAATTCAGCTCATACCCCCAATAAAGAAGACCCATTATTAGCAGAAGTTGATGAAGTTTTCACGGCCAGTTCTCCTTGCACATTCATGATGATGATGGACTGAAACTCTATGGGTGCACCGCCATTAGCTCATGACCTAAAATTAAAAAGGAATAGGAGAAAATTAATCAATAGAGATTAAGAGTTTAAATCAATTTCACAGAAGGCAAATCAACTTAAAACTTAGCAGAAATCATTCAATTAAACCAAAATTGATTGTGAAAACCAAATCGAGAAACTTCAGAGTTTTGAAATTAGAGTTCTCTTATATTCACTAAATCATAACTCAAATAAACAAAAAAACTATGGGAAATATTCAAATTTAACAGATAATCAAAGCCTAATAATTGATTCAAACAAATTGACAGAGATTCGGTTCAACATGAGGAAGAAGATTAGCGTCTGACTAAGTCAGCATCGCAGGATCAATCGCACAAGAGAGACCATTACACTCCGGTGCTAGACCTTGAACTACCACAAATTCTGCATGTACAAACTACGTTGGAATATCAGGTCAATATGAAGTAATCTTGTTTTTGTTGTACGTGGAACTTATTATATCCGAGATTCGGCTCCGCTGAACCAAATGTGTTCTAATATACAAAATTGGTTATCCTCTAGGAGCTTCCGCTAATATTATATTTTCCAATTAAGTCAGTCCATCTATAGTCTGGTGATTCAATTCGGTCTCTCTTTAGGCTACTGTAACATAAAGAAATTTTGCGTGTTGTTTTGCTATTTTTTCTTTCTTGTAGGCTAGAGCAATGTAGTTAATATCGGATATCTCGGCCAGGACCGATACACTGGTACGACTTTATATCGGGATATTATCGTTCAAATATCGGTATAATATCGGTTCCAAATTTAGAGACTATAATTTTATAGCTACCATCAATTTATCAAAAAAACACAAGAGTAACTTCAATAACTTTAAAGTTCACCACCGAAAATGATAAATAAACAAGTTCTAACTAGAAACAGGAGAGTAACTTCAACAACTTAAAAGTTTACTGCTAAAATGGTAATTAAACAAGTTAAAATTTCAAACCAAAAACAGGAGAGTAACTTCAACAACTTTAAAGTTTACTACCTAAAATGGTAATTAAACAAGGATATTACAGTCTTATTCAAAATCATACGAGCCACTATTGATATCATCATCTTCAGTAACTCCATTAGCTCCATCAAGTAGTCCATAATCTGTGTCTAGCATCAATTGATCAGTATCATATCCATCATACTCATAGTCGGTTGGGTAAGTAGACTTACTTCGAGAACTGCATGCACCTCTACTACCAACTGGCCGACTTTCTTCACCAAGAATATCTTGCAAATCATCCAAAGTTACATTATCACCTTCTACCACCAAGTCTTCCAAGTTCTGTGGATCCAACCATTCATCATTTTCATCATGCTCATCAAGAAAAATAGGATCATGAAATATCCCCGATATATCGGCCGATACGGCTAATATCAGACGATATTATCGCCAAGATATCGTGTCACCGATACAATGCTTATCCTACCGCTCCAAGTCTGATATCCGAAATATCCCCAATATATCGGCCGATACGGCCGATATTGACTACACTGGGCTAGAGGTGTAAATTGGGTCGTGCCAGCACGGATACATCCCAGCATAACATGTGAATTAGCCCAGCACGGCACAACATGTTAGCTTAATGTGTTGTGTTGGGTTAGGATAATCGGCACAGTGGCACAACACAACACGTGGCACGGATAAGCACGTGGCACAGCACGACACAACACGACACATCATGCTAACAAACCACGTCATAATAAGTATAAAATACTGCATAACACGGTACCCAGTTTTTTGTATATTTCACAAAAAAGTGTTTATTCTAACCATTTTTGGACATTCTATCCTCGTTGTGTCGAATTATTTCAATAAAAACACCTATAATATCTAAATATGTTGAAAATATTTATTTTCAAAAATGTAAAATAAATGTGCCAGGCACAGCACAACACACTCTCAATCAAGGCACGCCTTAATTTCTGACACGGCACAACACAGCAAGTAGCACGGCGGGCTCACCTCTTAATGAGATGTGTTGGGCTGTGCCAGCACGTTTTACACCTCTATAACCTAGGCCATAAACATACTATGGATGACACATTGAATTAGCGTCCATGGGCGAATATCTACTAACCTAGTCAAAATATTTTCATATCTAGTCCAAATTAAAGAACGGTTTTTTGGGGACCAGCCTTTTTTTGAGGGGACCATTGTTTTATTTTGGGTAAGACATTAGAAGTAAATCTAGGTCACCCCTTATCTCAATATTTATATTAATACCAAAATTATCCTCCTTATTATTTTTGTATAATGATTAGTTAATGTCATTAATCATTAATTAATGTTAAATTAATAGATGATTGTATTTAAAAGAAATAGAATTATTGAGTGACCAAAGTAATAGAAGAAGAAGTAGAAGATGGAGAAATTTTTTATTTTGAGATGGGTAAATATGGAGAGAAAACATTCTCTCGGTACCGAAATATGCTTGTAACTTAGTGAATGTTGTTATAAATGGCCAAAAATATCGTCAAAATCAAAATTGTAACAAAAAATTTCAACCAAGTCAACAAAGTTCGGTTATATTATATGAAGAACATGTAACCGAACTTTCTGCAAATGTAGTTCGGTTAATAAATCCAAAATCACAGGCAACCGAACCAAAGCTTTAATGGAGTTTTTGTTTCTGCAAATGTAGTTCGGTTGGGACATTTTTTGCGACGTAACCGAACCCAAAGTTCGGTTGAGACATTCGATGTAACCGTACTTTTTTGCGACGTAACTGAATTCAAAATTCGTTTGGGACATTTTTTTTTCGACGAAACCGAACATTTTTTCCGCGATGCAATTGAATTTTTTGCGACGTAACCGAACTTAAAGTTCGGTTGGGACATTTTTTGCGACGAAACCGAACATTTTGCGACACAACCGAACTTTTTGCGACGAAACCGAACTTTTCTCTGGAAAAAGAAAAACCTCCATTAAAGTTGAGTTCGGTTAGTTCAACAAAATTTTTCACATAATTCCTAACCGAACTTCTCTCTACAACTTCCATTTTCAACTAATTTTGGTGATTACTTCTCATTTTCTTAAACCAAAAACTATATATATACATATTTTAATGATATATATATAGAGAGAGAGGTGGTGGTGGTTGTTGGTGGTGGTAGTCGGAGATGGTAGGTGATGGTCGGTAGTGGTGGCGGCGGCGATGGGAGGAGGTGGTGGTTATTTATATATATGTATATATATATATATATGTGTGTATGTGTTTGTGATTATTGGGTTAGTTTTAGATTAAGTTAGGTTAAGGATAGGTTAGTCATTTCCACATTTTAGGACACCCCTTATAACTATAAGGAAAGTGGCCTAATAAGACCATGATCCCCAAAAAAACCATGGTCCCCAAAAAAACTGTTCAAATTAAATGAGCATAGTCAAAAAGTACAGTTTTCGTACCCAGTCGAAATTCAGATGCAATGAAAGCCCAGTTCAATTCGGTTCTTCAAACAACTCCACTCAAATCTCATCTCATATCAATATGGGTACATTATTTAAATGTCCCTACTTTTGAACCTCAATAAATATATCCTTATACAACAATAAATATGTCTCTACTTTTTAATAACCTTATCCATTTAAAATTAGATTACCTTAATACCCCCACCCATATAATATTTTTATTTATTTCAAAAGTAATAAATGTCTTCGTCTACCACTTCACCACCACCACTAACACCACAACTACCAAGATTCAACTACCATTCCACCACCACCGCTCAACAACCACCACCACCACTAATATTCCACCACCACTCCTTCACCACCAGTCCTCCACCACCACTAGTTCGTCGTCGTCACCACCACCACCGCCACCGTCACCGCCGCCACCGCCACCACTGGTTCAAATATTTGTATCAACAACAGTAGTTGATCCAAAATAAAAATAGAACCAACATTAGAAGTTCATCTAGTTTAGGGGATCAACAACGGTAGTTGATCCAAAAAACAAAGGATCAACAGTAGAAGTTGATCCAAATTTAGTAGATCAACAACGGTAGTTGATCCTCTAAATTGGATCAACAACGAAAGTTGATCCATGTAAATGGAGTGAACTTGGTGTGAGTCGAACACACATCATCTGACATGGAGTCAGTCATGCTACCATTTCACCACAAGTTCAAACATTGGAAGAAGTTTACATGATTTAAACTACAAGCATGATTATACTTATCCAAGGAAATATTGTCAACAATAGGAGTTGGAAGGATCAATAGCAGTAGTTGATCCCATAAAAAATTAGGTCAACAACAGGAGTTGATCCCATAGATGGATCAACAATCATAGTTGATCCCATAAAAATTGGATGAACAACAACAATTGATCCCATAAAAACATATAAACCACAAAAATTGATCATCACCTGTAGCTTCATAAATAACAACAACTTCAAGACCTACACCAACGTATGAAACTCCTGCACTAATGTACACGCCACCACCTTCCCTAACACATGAAACTCCTACACCAGAATAGATGCCACCACCACCACCATATGCCTACACAACTCAACACCAACAATTATGTATCCTACACATCCTTGCTACTTCAACTGACCACCAACCCCACCATAAGTCTACTAATCCCGTAATCCATAGTTTCTATAACCAACAAGCAATAATTAAAAAATCCAAAATTCTGTCGGTAATTGATTCAAGTGGATGATATAGCCATGTTGTAAATTGAAACCTCATCCTAAAAAATCCACGACTAAAAGTAAGTTAGAGGTAAGATTCATCATCAACTACAGTATCCCCAACCAATCTCATAACAAAAACTGAAATAGATCCAAATACATACCTCTTCCACCACCGCCGCCACCAGAACCACCACCATCGTCATTATCTCTTGAGCTTCAGTAATTCGAAGAATTTCAACCCTAAAATTACTAGAAATCAAAACCTAAGATCAGATCTCGATCTAAATCTAAGAATTTAATCTTCAGAAGAAGGTCCTCTCTGGTGCTGACAGTTATGGTTCTAATCCGAATCAAGTTAGCGACGACGAAGGTGGTAGAAGTTGAAGAGGCGATGATGGTGGTGAGGATGGCCGGAGAAAATTGTTATGAACGAAGAGATACTTGCTGTGAACGAACAGATACATAATACAAGATGAAACGTTATCTCGACTGACATAAAGGGTGTTTATGAGAATATCATCAAATGGATTTTCTTCCGGATCATATAGGGATATAAATATTAATTAGTAAGGATATTTGTGAAACCTTTAAAAAGTAAGGACAATTATTTAATTTCCACTATTAATATACGCGTCCATGAATATATTTCACTACAAGAAAATTGACTTATTGCAGCAGACAGTGGGTGTGGCAAAATCCTTTATTTGGTGCTGCAATAGACTTTTAGGAACACAAAAAATTTTCTCCACAGGTGCGGCACAAAAATTGGACCTGTTTCCGCACTAGTTGATCAGGTGACACAAGAAAGCCACATTATGCGTCACTGTTATGACGCGAGATAACCCCTTATGCCTCACCAATTATGACGCGAGAACCCACTTAAAGCGGCATGTATCTATAAGGTGTGGCAATAAATGTAGTAATATCTCAGTTTTCTTGTAGTATTTACTGTGTTTAGTGGAATAAAAATTATGCAATGATAAACTTAAGTCTTAAGTAAAACTTCTCTGAAGATGAGTGTACATAGAGTTAACATAAGACTGGCTGATAAATCCAAGGAATACAAAAAATCCAAGCCAAATCAGCTTCAAAAACATTTTACAATACTTTAAGGTAAGTATAGAGGTTTTAACCAACTGGCATTAGCGCAGTTGGACAGGAAATGGACTCCTAGCCAAGTATGTAAACATTAATATGACTAGTATTTCAATTCAAAATCTATTCAACTTCTCAAGAAACCTATTATAAGGGTTCCAAGTTTTTAATTTTGAGGGCCCATAAAATGACAAAATGGGATCATTGAATGGTAATCTCTAAAATATCTTATTTTACTAATTTTGTTAATGAATAGAATATCCTTAATTAATCATGTTGAAGATGATGATCATATAAAAAAAAACTAAATATACTATCTTCTCCTTCTATTCTCATTTATAAATCATGATGACGATGATGACCATAATTTCATCACGATGAAGATGATGATCAATAAAGAAAAACCTATATCTATTATTTTTCTTCCTCTATTCTTCTTTTCTATCGCGATGAAGTTGACGATTATAAAAAGAAAAAACTAAGAAAACCTACCATTTATTTTTGCTTCTGATTGCCAAAAAAAATTGATTCGATTAAGTTAGAGTTTGAAACAAAAAATCCGAAACTTTGTACGGTTGGGAGTCCTTCGTTTTTCGAACCGTAAGAATTATATAACGTATGATTTCCAAACCGTATGCACAACATACGATTGAGAAATATGAAATCTCCCAACCGTAGAAAATTCGAGGGCAACATATGGTCGGGATACCAAACCGTAGTCTTCATGTACATCGGGGTGTCCAAACCATAGGTGATCACAGGATAATTTACGACTTGCAGTACCCACCGTAGTCACCTTGTACAGTTTGGAATAACAACCGTATGCAACCACAGATGAACTTACGGTTCGAAATTAATAGCCTATGGTCCTATGGTAGGGAAATTCTGATCGACTTTTTTTGCTGGAAAATTCATCCCATTTTGAAAATCAAATCGTAAGCAAACTCAGACAAACCTACGGTGGGGAAATTTGGTTTCTATTTTTACTTGAAGGATAATATACGGTTTAGAAGTATTAATTTTTCAAACCGTATCTAATGTCTATGGTTTGGAAATTAAGAACTCCAAATCACAGACATTTCTGAAACTGTTTTTCTACCTAGTTTTTGACATTTTATGCTAGCATATTTTTATAACAACATATATAATACCTAAATATTTGGAAAATATATTTCAATATCGTTGTTATAATGTCGTTACCTCTATATATTTGACTAGAACATTAATTCACATGACAATGATCCAATTTTATATTTCGTTCGATATTTCGTTTTATTGAATAAACTTGTTAATTTTACTTGAATAAATTCTGAAATAATTTCAAACTATATGTAGATATCGTGATAATGTCTGGCTTAATGTATACCATTAAGTGATCTCAAATTGTTTATAGCACGTGTGTCAGCACGACACAGCACGGCACAACGCATTACGTGTTGTGCCAGTGGTCTGTGTTGTGCCTAGCATTGGACTAGTAAAGCACAACATGGCACAACACGTTTAAGTCGTTGGCATATCCCATCACGGCACATGGAACGTGAAGCACGCGACTTCGTGTGCCGGGCTGGAACGTTTTACACCTCTGCCCATAGGCATATAAATACTAGCAATCCAAGATTTATATGGTTGGCACAGGTCCGATGGCCTTTCAATCCATGAAAAAGTTGGAAGAGGCAAGTCTTATACCTCTAATGTAGCCTCCAAACCGCCCTCATATTCATAAGTAGCCTCCAAACCTGACACTGTACATCAACTTATTCTTCAAAAGCGCGAGCCTCTGGATTGGGAAGGACTTAAAACAGGTAAAATTCTCTCACTTATTATTTCGCGATCGGAAATTCCAAAAGTAACATTTTGTAATTTTAGTAACCGTTTGATACCTTTTTTGTCCTCCAAAATAGATTGTTAGCAATTATTTTTGTCAAATGAGGACTCCTTGAGTCCCGTTTCATACCTGAAACGTATCGTGGACTATTCCTGTTGACTGACCCATGTATGCGGGTGCAATTGGACACTCGAAAAACATAATGTTGACAGTTGACTAAATAATTTTGAATGTTGTTGAACATTAACATGAGTCCAGTTGACTGGTCAATATTTCGAATATACTATTAGTGCATTCCAAAAACTGTTCCTAGTGCATTCATCATGCATTTGTGTGTTAGGACGATATGGGAGTCATATTTTATGGTCATATTTTACTCTTTTGGTCATGTGTTCGGGTTTTGGAAATTCTCACTATGTTAACCGTAAACGGGGAATTGGGCCATTTTTTAAGTCACTTTGTGGAAAAAATCTCGAAAAGAACATTGAATCTTATACTTTAATGGGATGGAAGTTGGTTTTCCTGTTGAATTGGGCCATTTTTTAAGTTCCTTTGTGACAAAAATCTCCAAAAGCACATTGAATCTTTTTATTTTTCTTTTGTGTTGAAGTAGCAAAATGCTACACATAAACTTAATCTTGGATATTTTTCATTAACATATAAGATAAAACAGTTTTCGTTTTTTTATTTGCCGCTACGATGGGAGCGTCTTGTGTCGAATAGACACAATGAATGTTAGTTGGAGATGAAGATACATCTCCAAAGGGTGTAGTGGTTCACATAAGTCACATCCATTCCCGTTAGACACCATTGATGTTTGTTGGAAATGAAGAGGCATCTCTAATAAGCATGAGTTCCCTGTAAGTAGTGCTGACTGATTTTTCATTCAAGTATGAAGACATCAATTACTTTTTGTTTTCTCTCTTTTCAGCATCATCATAATCCTATTATTGTGTGTTCTTGGTTGGGTCAAGGATACAAACCTTGAATCCAATGACGTTCTTATAAGTCCTTACTGTATCCTGACGGTAAAATTTCATATATCCGTTTGTAATCGTCAATTTATTGGGAGGGTCGAAATAATTGTCCAGTCTTAATAATTACGCGCCTTTGTTTTCTACTTCGCCACGAAGGTGGTTGCCTTGAATCCAGAAGTACAATATTTCTTTAAGTGTTTCATCCTCTCTCTTATCCTAATTTTCCAGCACTTAACAAAAAGTCTCAAAATTTACAATTGAAACACACTGACAAAGCGCAAATGGGAGAAGATAAAGTACCAGAAATAACTTAATTTTTTATTCATGACAACAAATAACAATTGAGAAACCAGAGTTCTTTTTACATTCAGTAATTTTTAATATGTAGGTTTTAGACACGAGACGAGACAAGAAGATGAGAAATATGTTTAATCTTTTATGCCTTGTTTCATTACCAAAGGACTCATATATAGGGGAGTTTGATTACAAAATATATTATGTGATATCCTAACAGAGGTAAATATCTCTCAAACTAGGTAAGAAAGTAATTACAAAATATACGAGAATATACATCTAATACCCCCCTCAAGTTAGAGCATGAAGAGTCGAAATGACCAACTTGAGAAGAAGAGTTTGAAACTTCCGGCGTCCCAAAGCTTTAGTCAAAATATCAGCTAGCTGAGAAGTAGTATGAATATAAGTTGGAAAGATAGTACCCCGAAGTATTTCATCATGTACAAAGTGACAATCAATCTCGATATGTTTCATACGCTCATGAAAGACCGGATTATTAGCAATATGCAACGCATCTTGACTATCACAGTGAAGCGAAACTGGTTTCGGATGTCATATACCAAAGCTGCAGAGCAATCCTTTTAACCATATAATCTCACAAGTTGTTGAAGCCAAAGAACGATATTCTGCTTCAGCTGAGGAGCGAGAAACTGTGGTTTGTTTCTTCGTTTTCCAAGATATAGGAGAACCCCCGAGAAAGATAAAGTGTGCCGTAAGCGAACGACGACTAAGTGGACAACTAGCCCAATCGGCATTACAATAAGCATCAAAAACTAAGTTGGAATCAACCCGAAGTAAAATACCTTGTCCAGGACTAGATTTCGAATAACGCACAACTCGAAGTGCAGTATCCCACTGAGATTGAGTTGAATGTTGCATAAACTGAGAAAAAATATGAATAGAGTAACACAGATCCGACCGTGTAAGATTTAGATAAATCAGTCGCCCCACCAACCGTCTATAACGAGTAGGATCAGTCATGGGTGTGTCTGATGCAAGAGCTAGCTGATGGTTCTCCTCAATTGGAATACTAGCTGGTTTAGATCCAAGAAGACCAGTTTCTGTCAAAATGTCTAGAGCATATTTACGTTGGCAAATAAAAATTCCTTTGGAACTTCTAGATACCTCAATACCAAGGAAATATTTTAATTTTCCCAAATCCTTCATATGAACACATCTGCTGAGATATGCTTGAAATTCACAAATGGCAGCTTTGTTATTTCCAGCAATAACAATATCATCCACATATACGAGAATATACATAATAATACTTCCCTTGCGATAGATAAATAACGAGTGGTTTGAGGCACTGGTAGAGAAACCATATGTACGCGAAGCAGTTGCTAGCTTTGCATACCAACACCGAAGAGCCTGTCGTAAACCATACAGAGACTTACGAACTCTACAAACTTTTCCATACAAACCATTACTGAAACCAGGGGGAAGTCGCATAAATACCTCTTCATTTAAATCACCTTGAAGAAACGCATTGTGGACATCCATTTGAACTAACTCCCATTTATTGATGGAAGCAACCGCAAGAAGATTTCGTACAGTAACCATTTTTACTGTAGGAGCGAAAGTTTCCGTGAAATCAATTCCTTCTTTTTGATGATTACCAAAGACAACTAATCTAGCTTTATAGCGCTCAACAGTGCCATCCGATTTCCGCTTAATCCGGTAAACCAACATACAACCAATTGCAGATTTGTTAGAAGGTATATTTTCAATTGTCCATGTGTCATTGGAAACTAGTGCATCAATTTCTTCCTGCATTGATTTACGCCATTTCGGATCAGCCATAGCTTCCCTGAATGACTTGGGTTCAACATCATTCGAAATAGCTGCAACAAAAGTACGATGTGCAACAGAGAAAGCAACGAACTTGTGGCACTTGTTTGGGAAGAAAGCATGGCACTTGTTTGATCTAGATACAGGTCAATATTTTCAGTCACGAGACGTGCAGTTTCTTGAAGACACTTTTTCGTTGGACGATAGCAACGAAATTATGCGACTGCAATCGTTGTATCTTGATGAGGCTGCTGGAACAACGTATAGGGATATGTCTGTTGTTCACTTTGAGGATGACTGCAATAACATAATCGACATTGCACCTCAACAGACTGGTTCAGGCAGTTCATTAGCTCTTCAGGGCACTGCACCTACAACGGTACATAACACAGATAATGAAGATGTACAGGAGATTCCTCAGTCTGAGTCTGCTGTGATTGATGTACGTCTTGTTGAAGATGGTTCTGACTTAGAAGTTTCTAACGCTTCTCCACACTCTGTACCTGTGCCTGGTACTGACTCTATTGTTTCTCCAACCACCGTGACTGAAGATAGTGTAGAACATCACCATATGGTCGCAGATGAGGAATTGGGACGGGGTAAACGTACCAAATTTGATAACATTCGTCAAAAGTATTTTGTTCAATGGAAAGATGTTCCTAAGAAGACTAACACGACCTTGGTTCCCCTCGAAGCTTCACCTATACCAGTCAAGTCCTCAGGTACTCCCTATCCTATAACACATTATGTGAACTGTGATGCTTTCTCTGTTGCACATCTATCATGTGGTGAAGAAAAAAATTGAGACACAGATATGAGATTGCAGGTTATGTTTGGAACAAACAACACATTATGCAAAAGAAGAGAGTCATTCAACTTCACAATCCCAATTTTGGTTGCCTCTATACTTACACCATTAGGCAGACCAACTTGAATAGGACAAATATCACGACAAGATTCAAACAAAGTGTCATCGCAACAGACATGATTGGAGGCTCCTGTGTCAACAATCCAGGTATGGCCACTCTTACCATTTAGACGAACGTGATTTGTAGTGGCTGACACCTCACCAAAGAGAGCATTTGCCTTAGTTGATGGTTGAGTACTGAAAGATGATGATTCAATGTTGGTATGAGCCGCAGGACGACGTATTGGTTGGCGACCATCTGGATAACCATGCTTCTCCCAACAACGATCCTCAAGATGTCCATTGTTCCCACAATAAGTACATTTTAATGGAGGTTTGCCCCCCCCCTCCCCCCGCTTTTCGAACCTTGTGGCTTATGTCCGTGAGCAACAAAGGCCATTGGAGTAGCTATATCCTCCCTTTTCTGTGTATATATCTTGACTTCTTCCTCTTGTATGAGACGAGAATATACAACATGTAGAGAAGGAAGTGGTTTGGTGCCCAAAATACTAGAACGTACATTAGCATAATAGGGTACGAGACCCATTAGGAGTTCACGCACCTGATCATTATTACGCCGAGTACGTAAAGTCACAATCAAACCACAGGTACAACCGAAGCAAGAACATGAAGGTAGAGCATCAAAATCATTGATGTAATCCCAAAGTTTCTTCATCTTCCCGTAATAATCTTGAATGGACTCTCAATCCTTTTGCTTGCAATCAGAGACATCGGATTTGAGTTGATAGATTTTTATTCCATTCCCTAGAGAAAAACGAAGCCTGATATATTCCCATAAATCGAATGCAGTATCACGATAAACTGCATATTTGAACTCAAATCCAGGTAAGTTAGACTTGAATTACTAATGGAAGAGTTGAGCGAAACGTTGCCTTCAATAGGTGTTGTGAAATACTAAAGTAACTAAGATTTTTGTGTTTTTTAATGCAACTTGGTATGGTTCGTGATATATTATTATTGTCTAAAACAAGTTTTTGAAGAGGAAAAATCTCGCAAAGTGAATTTGGAATCGGACCTTCGATATTATTGCTATCCAAGTTCATATAGTATTGTTTTAAATTAGAGATTCGTGAGGGCATAGCACCTGCTACTGAGTTTTCACCGAGTTTAAGATAATGCAATTGACCAGAAACATTGAATAGCGAAGAAGGTACAACTCCATGAATTGAACATGCAGAGACATCAAGACTGGCCAATACTAGGGCATTTGAAACTAAAGGAAGGATTGGTCCAATGACTTTTGTGTATGATATCCAAAGTTTTTGTAATTTTTGCCACTGATGTTTGTATATTCTAGGTAGATCAATATGGAAATCAGAATTTCCAAAACAACAAGCTCCGTAAGTTGAGGAAGATATGGAAGCGAACCACTGAATTCATTGTCAGCTAACTCAAGAATAGAGAGAGAAGTCAAATTTACTAGTTGGATGGGGAATGTGGTGTGCTGATAGTTCCCACTCAATTTGAGGGAGGATAGGAGGGAAAGGTTGTGAAACAGATTTGGTAGAAGAATTGGGGTATATATATTGCACTCTGAGATATTGAAAAGTGTGGGTCTAACAACACCACCCAATATTTCGCTTAGCTATCTGTTATTATGGAATAACTCCGAAACACTTTCTAGAGAATCCACTAGACAGTCAGACTCAATCTAGGTAAAAGTATCTCAAGGAGTTAATATATCTCTCTTGTTTTGATTTACTCAAGCTAATAGAAATCAGCGAGTCCTAACGAAACACAAGGAATAACTTGGACGGTACCAAAGACCAATGTCCAAGGATCAATCAATGATAATCAACAACCAAAGGTTGGATTAATCTAATTGATAATCTAAACGCACAACCTGTATTATTTCAATTATAAAGATAAACAATGTAATGCGGACACTGAAATAACACAGACACCAGAAATTTTGTTAACGAGGAAACCGCAAATGCATAAAAATCCCGGGACCTAGTCCAGATTGAATACACACTGTATTAAGCCGCTACAGACACTAGCCTACTCCAAGCTAACTTCAGACTAGACTATAGTTGAACCCCAATCAGTCTCCCACTGATCCAAGGTACAGTTGTACTCCTACGCCTCTGATCCCAGCAGGATACTGTGCACTTGATTCCCTTAGCTGATCTCACCCACAACTAAGAGTTGCTACGACCCAAAATCGCAGGCTTTAACAATAAACAAATCTGTCAAACACAGACAAGTCTATCAAAGGATCAATCAGTCTCCCACAGAAAAACCCTAAAGTTTTTGTTCCGTCTTTTGAAAATCAAGGAGAACAGGAACCAATTGATAATCCGGTCTTATATTCCCGAAAAACAGCCTAGATTAATCAATCACCTCACAACAATCTTAATCGTATGATAGCGAAACAACATGTTGCGCAATCACAAACAATGAGAGAAAGATGTTTGTGATTACTTTTATATCTTGCCTATCGGAGAAATCAAACAATCTCAATCCAATCAATATGATTATACTGTTACGATAGAAGATGCAAGATCAGATCACACAACTACGATAAAAGTAGTATCGGTCTGGCTTCACAATCCCAATGAAGTCTTAAGTCGTTAACCTGGTTTTAGAAGAAAAAAACCAAAGGTTAAAGGAGAATCGACTCTAGCACGCAAACTAGTATCACACGTAAGGTGTGGGGATTAGTTTTGCAGAGTTGCTAGATGTCCCCTTATATAGCCTTTCAAATCAGGGTTTTTCCTTAGTTACAAAGCAATAAATATACATCGTTAGATGAAAACCTGATTAGATTCAATCTAATATTTCTCAACCGTTAGATCGAAAACTTAGCTTGTTATACACAAATGAACTGCACTCTTCTAGGTTTGTTAACCATACCCAAACTGTGCATTGTTGGTTCAACAATAGTTTAACCGAAAGGTTAACCATATGAGGATTTCATACCAACCATGTTCTTCTTCACCATAACTAGTTCAAATGACTCAAATGAACTAGTTAAGACAGTTTTTCAATTGCAAGGAAATCTTATGTAACTACACAAGACACAATTGAAGCAAAGATGATTTGATTCACTCGAATCGGTTCATGAACTTTAATAGCCACGGTTTGCAAAATCATTCCTTAGTCTTTTAAGATTAAGTTCAGAAATCATCTTTATATATATAACCTTCTCAAGTTCGCAGACTAGGTTCGCGGACTTCAGACACCGGACAGAGTTTACAAACTCCAGCAAAAATTCTCGGGATGAGAACTACGCCGGTTCACATACTGGGTTCACGAATTGGGTTCGCGGACTTGGCTCACGCAAGTATTTTTTCAACTCCAGCAGAAATTCTCGGGTATGAGAACCTCGGCAGTTCGCGGACTGAGTTCGCGGACTTGGCACTTGCCATAGTTACGGTTCTCTTGATCAACAAAGTTCAAGAACTTCGGTTCAAGGAAACCATTTGTTATGTAATCTAAACTCTCATTCCAATCATTGAAACATTCTTAGAGGACGTTATACAGTTGTTACACCATTTCTCGTCAAAGCAATTTCCAAGGTGATTGAAACATTCATGACTTTCGTCACTAGGTAAAGATAAACTTGGTCGAAGCGAAAAGCTTACCAACACATATTTCGAGATATAGATAGGCGAGGTATACTCGGCTCGAAATACCAAATGTGCATAATCTGGTCTATATATATAGCATGCGACTTTTGTCTCAAAGAGTAGGAGATAGAATAGATAACTTTTGAGTGACAGATAAGTTCAAGTCTCAACATACCTTTTTGTCGAGAAGTTCCACCGGTTCCTTGAGTAGCTCTTCTACTTGTATGATGAATCGCCATGAAGTCCTTGAGCTCAACTACACATACTATCCTAGTCCGAGACTTAGCTATAAGACACTAGAAATCAAGACTTATAGTTTTGATCACTAACATTGAAACACATGCTTGAGATAGCAATGCATGCGAGTTTGACCGAGCAGTGCTCTAACAGATATCAAGATCCCTAAGATTTGAAAGATGTGAAATATATTTTCCAAAATTTTCTTCCCCGGATGTGGCACTGTTTAGATAAATACCACTCAACCTTGAGACTTCAAGATTTAGTAACCCTCTCACCCATTTTGAAGATGATGATTCTAAGAAAGAGGTCGATAAGCCTCCACAGTAGCAAGATAAATAGAGGTATTTTAGAGAGGATATGCTGGAGAATTGAGTCGAAATTGATGATGAAAACATTGGAAAGTTCTTATTTTGATCCAAAGACGAAAAATTGGAGCACGAGAGGTCAAGATGAATGACTTTTTGCATATCAGATAAGTGGAGTGGAGTTTGTGACTCCTAAAAATCATTAAAGGCAAGATCAAGATATTTTAAATGAGTAACTTTCAGAAGGGAAGCATAAAGTTTACCAGTTAGCGAAGTGCTTGGTCGACTGGAAGGATCAGAAGTACAAAAATAATATACTTGGTAGTAATTTTCGAGTTCTCTGTTTCGAAGGTAAATCGAAATGATGCAAGAGGAGATATTGGAACATCCAATTCCGTGCCAATCACAACAATTTTCATGTTGGATGCCTTCATGCCATGAAGACAAGCGATTTGATGTATCTTTCAAAGTGGATTTAAACTTCAAGAGAGCATTTCTATCCTCTTCATGGCATCCATGAGCGATTACTGGGAATTGATGAATGACGCTAGTAAATAAAAATACAAGGAAATAAAGATGAACAAACATGAGATAATATAATGTTACTTCAGTATTCCTATTGAATGAAGCCATGGCTAACTGAAAATGAAATAACTTAAAAGAAGAAAAATTTGGTGAGTGAGTATGCAAAATTACTCCGATATGATACATATTATATATAGAATCACAATAACATCGCATTATTATAACTGTTAACAACTGCTAAATTACTAAAATTGACTGATTATTCAAATGTTGACTAGACTAGGTTGAGATTGACTAGGGCTTCCCTAACACCCCTTGGATTTCATCACGATGCATATCGCAGGACAAACCTTCGGTGTGTGTATCATCGCTGCAAAAGTTATGGTAGTGGGGCAATGTCATTCATTGATGTATTTGAAAATCCGTTTGATACCTTAAAAATCCGCATATGTATGAAAAGGATATGTAGAATATGAAATACGGTCATGAAACAGATTTGTTACTTACTAATAGTTGTTCACAGTTGTTCAAACTCATCCCTTCTCAAATGATGGGTTCACAATTCCCTAGAGTTGAGGTGTTTCCTATAAGAACATCTCAGTAGAACTGGATAATTTAATTTTTAACTGATGTAGGATTTTAGACCTCTATTTTTAACGGTCAATCTTGTAAAACAAGAGGGATAAAATACTAAATTTGGAGGTTTTAAAGAAAGTCTTATCTAGATCTTTGGAATGACCTTCATATAATATTATTTTGAGTTTTATCAATTAATTAATTAAAAGACAATGAAACGGTTAATATTTCATCATACAAGATTTTCAGAGATCAGACATTTATACCATTGGAGATAGTTTATTTGTTGTCAGATCCTATATTTACGATATGTGCAAATACTCCTAATTGTGTTTTTATAGATGAAGCGTTTGGTATCTCGTGTAACAGTAGGAAAAAAATGCTGAAATAGTAGCCAACGAAGACTTTAGGCGGCTCATCAATATATCAAGTCAATGTGCAGTAATATTGTCCAATTCAACAAGTCCATGTTTCTATCTCTAGTCTAGTCAGTAGTCATTCAACTCAATCTCTCTCAGGGCTAGTGTACTGTAAATTCTCTATATAAAATAAGAGTTTTTTCGAGCGACGTGGTTAACCAGAGCTTCTAGTTGATTCTGGCCCCACCATTCTAAATTTCAGCGAATAGAATTTCAAGAGAATCTTTTGGTCCTACGAAATATTATTTCCCCAATCACATTTTATAAAATAGTTTCCTAAAATTATTAAATCTTATATAATTTTAGAAACATATCAAAATAAATATAAAAGAAATATAATCTTACCATAAAACGATTTCATAAATCTTACTATAAAACGATTTCATCATGATGAAATAAAATAAAATATGCAATGTTCATCATGATTTCATCGTAAAATTAAATTAATCATATGAATAAAAAAATAATCCAATGTCCAATGTCCATTTACAGTTTTTGTAATAAGATCACCTAATTACATTGCCAAACTACGGATAAAAGAAAATACTTGCAGGTATGTGAATGGCCTAAAAAAATACCTATTTAAAAAATCATGAGAATATACCTGATCCAAATAACAAATTTAAATCACTGATTAAAAAAAAATACCAGGTATGTGAATGGCCCGAATGAATCCAGTGAAAGGTTTGATAATCATGTACAAATAAAAATAATACAAAATCATTAGGATTATGAATTCCAGAGGAAAAACAAAAAACTATGTCCGCAAAAAAAAATAATCAAGAATATGATGTCCAAAGAAATAAAAAATCGTTATCAGCAAAAAGAAAAAAAAAACCATTCCAGAGATAAAAATGGGAATATGATTTCCAAGAATATCAAAATAAATCTGGATATTAAAATAACATGAAAGAAAATATTGGAATATGATATCGAAATTATTATAGGATATATACATATATTGGGATATATCTCCATATAGATGTTAGGTGATATTTGATATTTTCTAATAGAAATAAATGTGAATATCAAAATTCTACGATACGGATATTATTTTCGCATCATAAGTTCTTTTTTTTCGGAGCCAATAGCTCTCTATATAAGGCCGTTACGCAGATGCCAAATTGCCACTGTTGTTTTCTTCCATTTTCAAAAACACGTTGATTTTTCTGGATTGTCTAAACAGTAGAAATAGGGCGCTAGCAACATTTGTTAACAATAAATCCAGTGAACTGTATGGTCAATGACCCATCTATGACCACCTATTCGGTATATAAATACCTCATGTTAGCATAAGAAATTGGAATTTGATCCATATCATGTCATAAGAAACAACTTTCAACTCTTACGAAAATATCCAATAAAATAGGAAGAAACTAAAACTACTAAGGCAAGAATCCCTAAATATCTCTACATTGAGCCTATTCCCAAAACTGCGAGCATCATTGCAATGTCAACATAAAATTTGCTCATTTTTATATCAATGGACAGTAACATGATCAACACTGAAGTGCAGACCAGGCTATTTAGCCACACCCATGTAAGCCAGAGGGAGTACCATATTTCAAAACAAAGGTATCAGTCACCTAGTAAAGTATCAGAAACATACTTCACCTTTCAAAGGTAAGGGATTCAAGAATCTGTAGTGTCATGATGTGGTTGAATAATACAAATTACAATAAAAATAACCAAGGAATAGATTTTCATATCAAACCCAGTTACGAAATCACCATCGAATCTGATTGTTTAGTAGCCAACCTTTTTTGAACATGGAGAAATCTAAAACAAAGCGAGCCCCTTTGAATCAATGTATCTTATTGTTCCAGCGAGTATTACTACCTACACGCGGTAATCAAAAAGAACAGCAAAAAATGACAGAAAACAACAAATCACAAAAAAAAGAACATAGAAGATTTGCGAAAGAATATGAAAAGGCAAAGTATACTTATCTCTACCTTGAAGAACTTCACGACAAGGAAAAAAAAGAGACATACAAAGACGACAAAGAAATCATAGGCGAAAGGGGTGTGAATCTTCGATTTGATAAGAATGGTATGGTTTTATTCAACCAACCAAAACAAGTTTAATAATAATATTCAGGAAAACAGCTAAGGAGCCATCAAAACCATATACGACAAAGAATGTTTGCTATTTTTGATCAATTCTTTGTTGATTAATGAATCGACAATAATAAAATTTTATAACTATCAATAATTTTGGCCCTTTTTTGTTCATTGTATTTTCTTGCACACTTATTAGGATTACTTTCGTTTTGTGATATAATCTCTATATAAAAAGAGCATTCAATATTCCACGAGCAATAAATAGACCCGTGCATCGCACGGGTGATAAACTAGTAAAAGAAATACTCATACTATTTTGCTATTTTTTTTTTCTTTCTTGTGTAGGCCATAAACATATTAAGGATGTTGCATTGGTCATCTATGGCAAATTCAATAAGCGACTTCGCAGAAAATTACAATTTTCGTATCTGGTACTCCAATGCAATGGAAGTCCGGTTTAAATTGGTTCATCCGACAACGCCGTGTCCATTCAAATCTCATCCCATATACACATACGTGCATGAATTTTACTGTGTACAAAAGCCAAAGGAAACACAAAAGCCAAACCAGATCAGCTTTACATGAATCAATTTCCCCCCTTAAAGGCCTTGACAAATAAATCTCACATTAAAAGGTGATGAAACCCTCACTTTCTATTGGCCTAAAAAGGCCTTTTCTAATGCAGAAGCTATGGTGAGGACACTTGGCATAACTCTATTGGTTGTAATAACTAAAATTTGGTTACAATTTGGATGCATCAAATACTTAACTGTCCGGTAGTAACGGTGTTGAAATTAAGTAGGCAAACAATACTTATGTTAGAATTTAAACTTGAATTATTTAGTTACACCGTGTTTACACCTATACTTATCTGTACTTTAGTAAGGGTGGACAAAACTCACTTCCAAACCGTTAAATAAATATTTAAAAAAAAGTGAAACTCTTAAAAAGAAATTCCTGTTAAAAAAAGAAATCATTGACACACCAAAAAAAAAGGAATTGACCTTTCTTTACAAAAAAAACCTCTTTTCCATTATTCGACCTAACTCCACCTCCATCTTCTTCTCCACCATCTTCACATCTGTACCATCTGTGTGGAAAATCTGAACCTAACTTTCATCACCACACACGACTCTCTTCCCCGCCACTATCATTCTCTGTGACAGGTTTAACCTTAATAGCCAGGAACGGGAACGAGACCGGAAACGGGATCGAGAACGGAAGCGTAAGATTTTCAAAAAATGAGATACGAGGAGCGAGATGGGAACGTATTTACATTTCATAAAAACATAAATTATATTACTAATTTACCAATTATTTTAGAATAAAAATAAGGCAAAAACATTAAATAAATATTTACAAAATCTTAATTAAGTGCAGCATTCATTAATTTTTTTTATCTTATTCTCGGTATGAGCACCGTGAACTTGACTTTGTGCTTGTTATGAGCATTCATTCACTTTTTATCCGATTAGAAGAAATATAATGTTGGAAAACAGTGGGAATCGAGTTTCATATTGGAATTTGTGGCGGGACTTAAGTTTTATGTTGGAGTTAGTGGCAATTTGGACTCACACGTTTCTTTGAAATCGGAGGGTATTAAGTTTCGTGTTAGAATATTGGTGGGAATATGAACTCACACGTTCCTTACTGTTAGGAACGCGTATCTTGCATGCTAGGAGCGCGCTCCTTGTACGGATCTCACATGGGAACGCGGATCCGCGCATTTCATTAAGATACGAGAGGCCCGTTAACGTTCCTGGCTACTAAGGGTTTAACAGATGATACGTGATTATTGGGCGGTAAACAATTCGTCATTCTAACAATAACCAACCCTTTGTGCCCTTTTAGAAATTCAGCGGGGCATGACAAAAATCAAGAAGTGCAGTCCAAACCAAATCACTGGGAGACTTTTTTTAGGTCAGAGAAAAAGAAAGCAATTTAGGGTTTATTGAGAGAGAGTGAGACCTTGTGATTCAAATATGTCACTTTTCGAACAGGTTTTAATCACATTTAATCAAGTTCATGTTTTTATAGTTCACTTCATAATTGCAGATTTCTTATTTTTCTTTTGTGTTTTGATGGTGCGATGATTCTGGTGGTGGAAAAAATGGTTATGGTGGTGCAAATTGGTTGGTAGAGGAAGGTGTTGTTACTGGTGGATTTCCATGGTTGTAAGTTTCTTAACGTTAATCAACAGCTCATCTGTAAGAGATAATTTATTAAGGTTGGATTTTAATTAAAGGTATGATCCCTTTTCTTAATAAGGATGCTTAAGTTTGAATTTTAATTTTGATAAACCTCATATTGTATGCTTATTATCATCCTAATTGTTTGTTATTGTCATGATAGATACCGTATCATATTTAGTTTAGCTATTAAACACACGTCCAAACCTCATCATGCTAAAAGCATTAGCATTACTTGGCAATTGGCAAGCGACAAATTTATGCTGAAATTATTATTCGTCTATACAGTATGTCTTCTTCTATACCGTCCTTCAATGCAACCACAAAACGTACTTGGTAAGAAGCAACCAAGTCAAACTATACTGAACGGAAAATGAGATTTTCCTCTATCTAGAAAATGATCGAGGTCGGTGACACTGATGCTTATGACTTTAATTTTCCTTAATTATTCCATAGTAAATAATTACTGTGATCTTTATTCTCATAATGAAACGTTTTCATAGTTAATTCCACAGGTGCAAACAAACAAAAAAAAAAAGAATACGAATCCAAATAATAACCTTCCATAGGTGTCATCTGGATAATTTAACCTTCCAGCTCCGGTGAAACTGGTTCTGCATCTTTTGAAATTATTCACTATGACCTTTATTCTCACGCTGAAACATTACACCCGTTGACTCCACAGGTGCAAACAAAAAGAGGGAAGTTCCAGATAATGGGCCTTGCACAGGTGTCGTCTGGCATTGCCGGAGCCTACAATAATTTGGTAAGTATATTATTTGTGTACATGATTAGTGTTGTTGTTTCAGTTATGGACGAAGAGGGGATAGATCAGGACGAAGGAGAGATTACGGATGAAGATGACATTAATATCATGACAAGTTCTTAGTATGCAAGATTGTTAATGTCATTATTAATAATTATTCATTTTATAATGAAAGTATGGATGTTACTATTATTTTCCGTTTGTATTTCCACTAATTGGCTGAAAAAATTGCCCAAACTGATCTTTCTTGGCGTACTCATTTCTGAGACCGATCAACATGTCTATCATTTTTGTAATTTTATATCTATGGCTTTTTACGTGAACCACCTTAACCAAGATATGATACTTGCAATTTTGTTTTAGTCTTCATTCAACCTGTTTTCAATGCTTCTATCTTGCAGGTTTTTAGCTCCTGGATGCACTTCTGTGCTTTCTTCCTTGCAATGCTTCTATCTTGAAGGTTTGTGATGTATGCAACAGTGAGGTCTATGAAAGTCTTCCCTGACACTTTATTTAATGTCTATGAATATCCTGCTCATTGTGAAAATGTAAAAGAAATGTATGTGGAGTTATGGCTTAGCTGCCAGTTTGAAATCCTGGATGCCACTGCGGCTGATTATAAGTAACTAATAATGTCTACATATACTTAGGTTTATGTACTTCTGCAGGATCTGGGTCAAGAGAATCGGAATTAAGCGGATCCATGCACATTTCTACATTAGCAGATCAGTTTAGCAACTACACAAAAACATTTCCGTTTTGATCTAAATGTACACACCTTCTCCATAATTTTCTTTGTAAGTTCACTGACGGCCCAGAGTACAATGATGCAAGTAAATGGAGGGATGCAACTTAAATGGGATATGCAGATGGTAACTTCTGAGAGGATTTCTGAATGTAACAGGAAAGTAAGATTCTGTCCGTATGTCTTTCTGTATACATATATCGAAGTTTAACTAATAAATGGAATATATTACCCTTGATGAACCACTCTTTAGGTTTTCCTGAAGTTTAAGAAAACTGAAGCAAATATCCTTCTGATGGATAATTTGTAAAGTATATTCTCCCGCCAGAACTCTGGCATCGTTTTCTATGTAGTTTCAAATATTAACCGTAGTTTTTTAGTATATATTTGGCTATTATTTATGGTCAGAATTGTTTAAATTGCAGGTATTTGGTTCTGCTGGTGTAATAGGCAATCCTATGGGATTTGCGAGCAACATGGGACTTGGCATCAAAGATTTCCTATCAGTACCAGCCATGGGAACTTTAGAGGTGCGACTCTTTAAAGATAGTCATTAGCATGTTTATAAGGTGTAGTCATTATCACGACTTTTAAAATTTGGATTCTACCGTCTTTTACAGAGACCATTTGTGCTTTCTACAGGCATGATAGAAGGCGCCAGAAGCCTTTTCAGTAACACGGTTTACGCGGTTAGCAATGCTACAACTCAGTTTAGTAAATCTGCACACAAGGTGTGTTAATTGTATAATGCCATATAGTTGCGTAGGTCAAGAATAATCAGTTTCAAATGTGACATGTTTGATAATTGCAGTGATAAATATAATAGTGATAACGTTTTATTTTGCAGAGTATTGTTGGATTAACATTTGATGACCATGTTGTTTCAAAATTTTAAGTTCGGAAGGGCCTAACAGCACAGATCATGATGTAAGTGGACTCAATCTCATCCCAAGAGTAGAGGATTGCCAGAGATCATCTCTATTATCAAAAATCATATTGCTGAAATTAATGTTTATCTGTCTATATCTAATCAAATTGAGAGCAATATTTGAGCATAAAATATGAAACAATATCTTATGTGTCATTCGTGGAATCGAAATATTTATTGTTTCAATGCTTGGATCTTGATGACTCTTCTACTGCCTCACCTGCAGATTCTTTTCTACCCAATCAAAAATCTTAAGGGACCGGGCGAGGCGTAGCCGAGCCACACCAAATCAAAAAGGCATCGCGACGGGACGGACGAAGCCGTGCAACACCAAATCAAAAAATACACCGGGACGGGGCAAGGCGAGGCGAAAGCCGAAGCCGAGCTTTACCAAATCAAAAATATGGTTAAAAGAAAAAGATGCCCAATGCATAGCAAACATGGACCAAATGATGGTGGATGGTTATGGGGTCCGCCCGGCGCGTAGCAAGTGCTTTTATTGTTAATCCACTCAAGTTTCCTAATCTTGAAGGAATATGACCTGACAGATTATTTAGGGATAAGTCTAAGACACAGAGTTCCTGTAAATAAAGAATCTCCTCAGGGATTGGCCCGTACAACTTGTTTGACCTTAGAGAAAGGACATTAAGGCCTTGGATTGAACCCAAAGCAGTTGGTATACTGCCTCCAAAGTTGTTATTACCTAAGTTGAGATATTCCAAGTTGTGAAGTCCACTGATGAAATTTATAGTACCCTCCAGATGGTTGTCATTTAGTAAAAGAATCTGTAGATCTTTCGCAAATTCCAGCTCTTTTGGAACTATTCCAGTGAGATTGTTGGCGCCAAGGTTTAGAGAAGCAAGAGTACTCCCAGGAAATATATTAGTACGAATACTCCGGTTTAGTCTCTTGCTGGAGAGATCAAGTATACCACCATCAGATTCTGTGGGATATATAGAAAATGGAATCGACCCTGAAAGTTCATTACCGTACAGCAGGATGATCTTGGCATTCGATAGCCTTTTTCCTGTTTCTATAGAGATTTCACCGCTTAATTTGTTATTTGATATATCGATAGTTGAAAGGTTCTGAGGCGGAAGAGGTAGATTACCAGAAAGCATGTTGTTTCCCAAGTGTAATTCATTGAGATATTTTAGTTTGAAAAGACAAGAAGGGATAGTTCCGGTTAGGTTACTATGAGACAAATCCAACTCTACCAGACCAGTCAAATTACAAATGAAATTAGGAGATCCTTTGAGACCGGTTGAGGTCAACCTTAATCTCTTTAGTTTACTATTAGGGTACACATTCGAGTGATCATCTATAACTACAATTAGCTTGATATTTGAACTCGTATCTAATTCAGCTAAGTTTAATTCGTTGACCAAAGGGATGATTGAGATGCTGCCTTCAATGGAGTTACTTGAAATACCGAAGTACCAAAGATTTTGGAGATTTTTTAGGCAATTTGATAACGTTCCTGTTATGTTATTATTATGCAAAATAAGTGTGCGAAGGGGGGTCATCTCACAGATGGAAGTTGGTATTGGACGTTGGATATTATTTCTATACAAGTATAGGGTGTCCTAGTGTTTTAAATTGGAGATGGAAGTAGGAATATCACCTGTTATGGAATTGCTACTGGTGTCCAGAAACTTCAATTGAGAAAGATTGGCTAATATACTGGATAGGGTTTCTTGAATTGAACAGCCTGAGGCATCAAGACTGACCAATACCGGCACATGTGAAATCATATCCAGAATTTGTCCGGTAACTTTTGTGTGCGACATCCAAAGTCTTTGTAGTTTAGGCCATTGCTGGTTGAACATCTTAGTTAAATCAATATGGAGATCAAAACTTCTACTCACATCAAGCTCTGTAAGTTGAGGAAGATAAGGAAGTGAACCACCTAGTTGGCCATTAACTAGCTCAAGAATAGAGAGTGAAGTCAAATTAGAGAGTTGTGCTGGGAATGGAGAAATCACGCCTGTATTGAAAAGGGTGCTATTCACCATATAGTTGTGATTCATTTTGAGGGAGGATAGACGGGAAAGGTTGTGAAACTGATTGAGGAGGAAAATTGGGCTAAATATATTGCAATATGAGAGATCGAGATCTCGAAGATTAGAAAGATACAATATATGTTCACCAACATTTTCTTGTCCAGATGTGGCCTCATTTAGAGAAATACCACTCAGTCTAAGTACTTGGAGATTCACTAACCCTTGTACCCACTTGGTAGATGATATTTGTAAGCAGGAAGTCCTGTAAAAAAGAAGTATCCTTGGCAAGACAAGTCAAGGTACTGTAAAGAGGATAGGTTGGTGAATTTTGTGAGAGATGATGCTGAAATGTTGGAGAAAGCGAGATCAAGGTGAACAAGTTTTGATAGAACAGAAAATTGAAGAGGGATTTCTGATTCCTGAAAATCATTGTACGCAAGATCAAGATACTCAAGATGGGTAATGTTGAAAAGGAAAGGAGAGATTTTACCTTGCAGCATAGTAATTGTTGGTGGCCGACTAATTCCAAGAAACTCTACCTGTTCAATCATGTAATTTTCGAGCTCTATGTTTCGAAGGTCAATGGGGATTACATGAAAAGAGCGAAAATGCTATATGACCCGCTTGGTAACAGCTGAATGACCGCTGATCCTACGTGGCGGACATAGTGGCAGCAATACGTGTCTTTTGAGTTTATCCAGATCATCGGGATTAATGCTAAAGAAAATGATAAAGGTTTTTCGTGTTTGGATAAGTCATATAGAGAATCTAACAGTCATAATGGAGATATCTAACGACTGAGTATTAAGCAAACCTTCTTTCAATTTTTTTCCTTACTCCTTAGCAATTTCTTTCTTCACTTTTTTCATCAATCAAACAGAAACAGCCCATGCATCTGTGTTAGATTAAATAGTAAGGAACCCATATTGCATTATAATCAAAAATCTCTTTATTGCTTATCAATTCTTCTTCTTCTACTTTAGTTGTTTTTCAAGAATTTGACACTTATTTGCTTGAAGTTTCATTGTTCTCAGATCTACAGCAACAATTTATTCAATCAAATCAAGAATAAAAAATGGATAAGAAATTGAAGATCAGGGAATATTATAATTTTGATCCATTACTGCTACGAAAATAGTAAAACAAGCATATTTGGATTTTGGTTTTTCATCTTAATTCATGGTGTTTTTGTACAGTAGAAAGAGAAAGAGAAAATATGGTTGTACAGCAGAAAGAGAAAAAAGTGAGAAGAAAATAGAAACAGAAAGTAATTTGTTTGTTTTTTTTGTACATGACGTGTATAGGGGAATTTACTCATCTCTCTGCCATTGTACATACCAACGTCATCATCGCTGTTACACAACGGTTAGCTAGCTGTTCAAGTAGCACGGTTCTTAAAAGAGTCATTAGAACATCTGACTCCGTGCCAATTGCAACAGTTTTCACGTTGTCTGCCTTCTCCCCAAGAAATCAAGCGATTTGAAGGATCATTCAAAGATGACTTGATATTGAGGAGAGCCTTCTTTCCTTTTGATGGCATCCGTGAGCTGTTTCTGTAGTAGATGAAACAAAGACCAAGAAATAAAGATGAATAAAAAAATACTAGATTTTGTGCCCGTGCTATCTACCGGGCAGACCCGAAAACTATCCACCATCATTTTTTTTCTTTCAACCATATTTTTGATTCGGTGTAATGTGGCTTCGTCTTGTCCCTTCGCGATGCATTTTTGATTTGGTTTGGCTCGGCGTCGCCTCTCCCGTCGCATAAATTTTTTTATTATTTGGTGTGGCTCGGCTTCGCCTCGCCCCCGTTCCTTCGTTATTTGCACGGAACGACAATTCCAAACATTGAAAATATTTTATTTGGTGTGGCTCGGCTTCGCCTCGCACCGTCGCTTTGCTATTTGCATGGAACGACAATTCCTGAAAATATTTTATTTTGTGTGACGCTTTGCTATTTGTGTGGGCTCGATCAACTATGACCAAGCGAATTGGGAAAACTTATTGCAATGCTTCATTTAGTCGTACCAGAATACAGGGATAATTAATTAAACACAAAATTGGTTAAAAAGACCAAAATCAACAAGTCCTGGGTGAAATGGACAGTTAGATTTTGATACTGTTTAACTGAACAAAAATGTAAAAATAGGCAGGATGTAACCAGTTTCATCGTGCCCATTTTCAAATATTTTTTCTTATTTTTAATTTACACAGGATGTATCCAGTTTCATCCTTACTATTTTTTAAATTTAAGCTAAGATGAAAACAGTTTCATCCTTAAAATTTTTTTTTGCCATTTCACCCAAACTATTTTTTACTCGTCCATTTGAACCGTGATTTAAAAATATTTGAACAAATGACCCATTTTCCGTTAATTAAAGCAGTAGAGCAACTTGTCGACCTTCAAAGTTCCATAAAGATATTGAAGCTTAATCTTATCTGAATCAAGAGGACAAATAAGTTTGTGAAGATCACTCCAGGGCACCACATTCCTTTTTCTCTTATCCTAAAATCCTAATAATTTTTGGTAACTATGAAGTAGTAGTTTTATTTTGCCTGACATTTTTAGGGGCGACCCCGAAAGAATTAGGGGCGACACAAAAAGACAAAAAAGGTCATCCAAACGTAAAATGTAGCCGTCTCTTATCTCCCGTTTTTTAATGGCCAAACTACTCTTTACAATCGGTAGATAACTTCACATTCGGGAAGTTGATCCACAATCGGGAGTCAATTTAGTTTATCTAACTTCCGAATATAAAGTATCCCCAAAATAAAATCCTCTATATTTTGAATTTTGATTATTCTATAATCGGTAGTAAAATTTTTTATCTTGACTCCCGATTAAAGTAGACCTTT
Source organism: Papaver somniferum (assembly GCF_003573695.1). Lineage (NCBI taxonomy): Eukaryota > Viridiplantae > Streptophyta > Magnoliopsida > Ranunculales > Papaveraceae > Papaver > Papaver somniferum. The sequence continues at coordinate 13,362,038 of NW_020619603.1, forward strand.
GGCTAAAATGCTACCATAATTGATAGTGAATTCAGTTTATTTAACTCCCGAATATAGAGTAGCCCCAAAATAAGATTTTGCAAAAATTCTCAACTTTTTGAATTTTGGTTGAGCCTATAATCGGTAGTAAATGAAGGTATCCTGACTTCCTATTATACAGTGTATCTCTTTGTAAATATCCTACTATAATCGGCAGTCAAGGTAGTTCATATAACTATCGAATATGGAGTTGCCCCAAAATGTGATTTTGCAAAAATCCTCAATTTTTTGAATTTTGGTTGAGCCTATAATCGGTAGTAAATGAAATTATCATGACTTCCGATTATGCAGTAGATCTCTTTACCGAAATCCTACCATAATCGGTAGTCAAGATAGTTCATATAACTACCAAACATAGAGTTGCCCCAAAATGTGATTTTGCAAAAATCCTCAATTTTTTGAATTTTGGTTGAGCCTATAATCGGCAGTAAATGAAGTTATCCTGACTTCCGATTATACAGTGACTCTCTTTGCAAATATCCTACCATAATCGGTAGTCAAGGTAGTTCATATAACTACCGAATATAGAGTTGCTCCAAAATGTGACTTTGCCAAAATCATCTATTTTTTGAATTTTGGTTGAGCCTATAATCGGTAGTAGATGAGGTAGAATCCTGACTTCCGATTGTACAGTGGCTCTCTTTGCAAATATTCAACCATATTCGGTAGTCAAAATAGTTTACATAACTACCATTTTTTTAATTTTGATTGAGCCTATAATCGGTAGTAAATGAATTTATCGTTAACTTCCGATTAATAGTAGCCCCAAATACACATTTAACACAAATTTATATCAATCAGTAGTATCTTTGTGTTACTTAATTACCGATTTAATATTAACAATCGGACACAAAATAATTTCCGATTTAAGAAGGGCATTAATGTATTCTTCTATCTTTTGGACATCCCTTAATCTTGGCTGTGGGTTGGGAATAAAAAAATCGCCCCTAGTTCTTTCGGGGTCGCCCTGAAAATGCCAGGCTCATAACAAATCCCTAAGTTCTATTTTGATCCATATGAAGTAATACCCTATCATAGTTACTCGGCAATCAAATGCCATAGTTACTCGGCAAAGCAACGCCACTTTGAGAACTGCAAGCATTTGTTTCCTCCAAGCACATGAAATCATACTCAACCTTGAATCCAATATTTGCTCTGGTATGTCTCCCATTTCTGGTGCAGTATGAACCCATTTCACTAAATCTATTCCTTCACCAAACGATTACAAAAACCTAATCATCCGTGGATCTGTGAATAGAGATCAAAATCAGTTTCAATCCAACAACGTGATAAAAATAAATTTCAATGGACAGGAAAAAAAAATCAAAATAGTAGACCACTAATAATTTTGCACCTATAGAAAACAGAAAAAGGATTTGAGTTTGCAGCAATCAGATCCTGGTATAACATTGTACTTCTGGCTGGTACTGCCCATCTAGCTTATAAGTATCTAAAGTTTCCGGAGGAGATCTTGGGCTTCTTTCCCCATAACAACACCTTCATTGGTAGTTGTTTTCATTCAGTCATCATATCGAACACTTAAGTTGATATGAATTAAACTAAAAAATAAAATCAAAACACAAAACCTAAAATTATCTCGGTGAAGAGACAAATCTATCAGTAGATATTATTAGCCAAAAAATAAAATATCAAACACACAATTAAAATCAATTTTAATGGACAAAAATTGAATCGATAAAACGATTTGACCAGCAGAAAACAATTTCATCACCCCCAAATCAGATTCAAGCACCACACAGAAAACCCTGCTTTGTTTGCTGTCATCTTCTTTTCAATTGACGCCAAGAACTCAAAATAGAAATTTAGCACAAACCCAAGTCGATTGAATCACCATTCATGTTCTTAACTCCCTGAAGCACAATGAATCTCAGTTTGCACCAGAAATCCCCAAATCTATTGCTAGCAATCACCACTGCTTTCTCTGCTCTGGCTATGGCTTGAGTGATTTTCAATCTCCACCAGCTCCCTAATGTATCAAGATTTAGAGAAGATAATCTCCTCCACAACCCCTCGTCAACAGCACCTCGGAATTGAGTAAACCGAAAAATAACAGAGAATATGAATATAGCGGTATAGCGTTAGGTCTGCTAGTTAGCTTTAGCGGTTTTCACGTAGGTATTGTCTACTTAACTGGGCGTTAGTAACGTCCAGTTAAGTATTTGGTGTAATCCAGGTGTCATTAATGATTTAGATGTAAATGTAAAATTTAAGTGTTATCCACCCACCTTTAAACTGATGGTGTTACAAACGTCCCGTTAAATACCGGGTGTAAACGGAGTGTAACATAATTTTTAATGTCCCTTCTAATAAATTTTCGCGTGTCCTCACCGGATTTATTAATGCCCAAAACTTTTATATCTAATTTAATTTGAGGGGGTGTCTCACTCACGGTGCGACGTAGAAATTTATATGACTTAGTGTTTTAAATGAGGGAAGATGAAATAATGTTACTTTATTATTCTTATCGAATGAAGCATGACATGAAAAGAAATTTACTTAATAAAATTTGTTTGATGAGTGAATATGCAGAATGGCTTAGATGCAACATTTATAGATTCATAATAGCATTGCATCATAACTCTAAGAACTCCAGCTTATTACTCATACTTCGATTAGACTATCTTGAACTTGATTAGCAATACTAGTTAATATGTCCAATCCAGTCGTCTCAAGTTAGCTAACCTAGCCTCAATTTAATCTCTCTTTGATCCTAGTATCATTTTGTTGAAATATCTGGAGATAAGATTCGAACCGACAAAATTTACTAGTTATATGGTTAATCGATGAAATATATTTGTCAGTGTGTCATATTGGTAAGGGTAAAATTTCAAATCTTCTCCCTTAAAGGCCTTGACAAAATAAGCTCTCACGTTGAACGGTGATGAACCCTCGCTTCCTATTGGGTGAAATAGGCCTTTTCTAATGCAGAAGCTACGGTGAGGACACTTGGCAAAATTCTATTAGTCAAAATATTAAAATTTGGGTTACACTTTGTTTACATCAAGTATTTAACTGGTGGTCAGTAACACCGTCTACAGAAAAGTAGGTGGACAACACTTCTGTCAAAGTTTAAACCTAATTGATTTTGTTACACCGTGTTTACACCAAATACTTAACTATGCGTTGGTAACACCGTCTTAGGTGGACAATACTTTCGTCACGAAAGTTTTTGCCTAAACAAAATCACGTCAATAAGAAAGGGTCGAGATCGTCTGTGCCACTGCTTGTGTGTGCCCTATGTGCCATACCAATAGAAACACGCCACATCATTCCTCTCCTTAACCATGACTAACTAAATAGATTTTCTATATACTGGTAATCTCTTTTTTAGTACATAATTGATTATCTTTCCTAAATGACTGCTGTTATATATAGAAAATCTAGTTAGTTAGTTAGTTATCGTTAATGGGAGGAAATATTTGGCGTCATTCTATTGGTGTGGCACATAGGGCACACCCAAGCAGTGGCACAGACGATCCGGACCCAATAAGAAAATCACTTTTTCCCAATTGTTTCGTTAATAAGGAAACCAAATTTTATGGAAATCGTGAATTCCTTTGTTTCCAGCTTATTATGGAAATTGTGTTAGTAAGGAAACTGGATGATTCATATGTTGTCCATATATATATAAACTTCATAAACGGTAAAATTTAATTCAGAATCAGAAAATTATTTAATTACACTTTCGGTCAAAATCAACTCAAAGAGTTTCAAAAAGAAAAAACTAGGATTGCTGGAGCTTTTTGGTTGGTTTTTCAAATTGTTAAGAATTTAGGGTTAGCGAATTCTAGGGTTTTTGAAGATTTTTGGTACTTAGATAATTGTTAAGTATGTATTTTCAAGAGATATAGCTGCGATTCTTAAGCATGTTGCACTGTTGAAAACGAAACTTGAAAGAAGGTTGTGCTGAAACCATCTCAAAACAAAGGTTTTTTTTTCTTTCAATTTTCCTATTCAGGTCGCTTTTCTTCCTTTCTAGATTAATGTTGAGCATCTGAACATTGGATTACTATGTTTCCTGTTCTGTTAATTAAGGCTGAGAAGAACGAAGTGGCAGGATGCACAATGAGAAGCATTTATCGAAAAGACATGCATAAATTGTAATTATCTGTTATGGAACCATTTATTATCAGTGTAAAATCTTATATGGTTTTTAATTGTTTTAGAATATCATGTCTGGGAAGAAAAGCAAACTCATTGATATATATTGTGCACCCAGGCCAATTACAATCGGTCGGTGAAGTTTTCTTACCAAAAGACGCGTAGCATAACGTTCCGCGTTCTTCTTAATATAATAAATGTTGTTCTATTAAAAACTCGATGTCTTATAGAGTACAACCATCCGATATAAGAGGTAAAAATAACGCTAGCTTATTCTCCATGGACTCTAAACTTCTATTAGTCCTTCTAAAACATAAATTATGATGTGCATAATGTGTGTATGTGTACAGATATACTAACAGGCGGTAGGCGACTAAAAGAAGTGCAGCAAAGCTCTTGCAGTTTACAACGGGTTTGCAAGAAAGCTCTTGCAGGTTTTAGTACTTTTCTGGGGTATGCTTCTCTTTACATATTTCATAGGGTAGCCAACATGGTAATCATCTCTTCTACCTGTTCAACAATTTCTGAAATTGTTGCTACTTATTATGCTTCGACAGTGGTTAGAACGCTTCCATTTGACCACATGTACCATTCGAAATGTTAATTACATGGCTTGAACTGCTCATTTTTCTCTATTATGCCTTATTTAGTTTCGTATGACATGGTGAGTAAACTTTATCACTATTCATGGGAGCAGACTGCACTCATAAACCTATATGTTGGTTCAAACTTCATGTTTATTCTCCTTGGTTTATGTCTTGCAGGTTTGTTCCATATGCAACACTGAGGTCTTTGAAAGTCTTTTATTTAATTCCCTAATCTCCTGCTCAATGTGACAATGTAAAAGAAATGTATGTATATTATGGCTTAGCTGCCAGTTTGAAATCCTGGATGCCACTTTGGCTGATTATAAGTAACTAATAATGCCTATACATTCTTACATATACTTAGGTCTTATCTTATTTAATCCCAGATTTGCACTTTTGTAGGATCGGGGTCAAGTGAATTGGGATTAAGCCGATCAATGCATATTTCTACATTACATTAGCAGATTAGTATAACAACCCACACAACAACATCAATCTCCATGCACATGCCTTCACAATGTATATACTCTAGGACTTGGCCAATGAATATTGGCATTGAAATGGACTGTGCCCAAGCGTTCTGTGCAGATACGTTATAGATGTCTCTGCAGTCCGCAACATACCCCAGGTAACACTCTACATATGAACTGATACTTATTATATATTTTTTGTTTGATTGGTCAAGTTCATTTTTCAATTATGGTTTTGTATTAGTGACTACTGCATTATAAATGCCACTGGATGCATTATTGTCATTTCTTTTGTTTATCGGCTCCAAGCCAGCATAGCTAAAATGGCTAAACTAGTCAAAAAGTAACCAATTATACTTTGGTCTCCCCAACTTTGGGTTTATTTGTTTTTGAGCATACATGGAAACACTGATAGTGTTTCAACCGAGTGAAATTGGTGATCTCACTCCTGCTGCATAAGGTATAATATTGTCATTTTATATATTTGAATTTTATTTCTGAATATAAGAATCTACTTTGATTTTTAGTGTATGTTTGGGTGCAGCTGATTGTGTTCTTCTTTACGGTTCCGGTTTAGGTTTCAGTTGATAAATCTGATAATCTTTCAGGAGGATTTGGTTCAAGCCACCATTAACAGTAGTATTAATTTGGTTAAACTTATGTCAAGGGAGTCGGATCTGCAGCTTGACCGCACATCAAAGCATTTTGAGGTTAGATTTATCCTACTCACCGGTTGTATGCTCAGTGAAACATATTATGTATTAGCTTCATTTTGTGTACACCAAACATACCCCACAGAGCGCAGAACTGGGAATGGAATTTTTTTAGACCAATGAATTTTGGCACTGAAATGGACTGTTCCCAAGAGTAATTTGGTGGCGACTCTGGAAAATCAGATGCACTAAAATGTTTGAGAACAATGGCTTCCCCGTAGTTACCCTCATCCAATCCATCAGATTAAAGGTTTGGTCTTTAAAGAAACTATCAACCAAGCAGTCAAACAAATCCCCTACTAACAATATTGGTTAGGCTGTAGGTAGAGATATTAATTTCATGTTAATTAACGTGCTGAATATCATTGCCTTCGATCTTCCAGGAAGGGTTGTTGGAACTACAGTGGTACCACAAGAGCAGCAAAAATGCGTGATGAAACTCTAACCCTCCTTCATGTTATCATTTGGATCATGACATAAAACTTAGATGGTTGTTGTAACTACAGTGGTACCACAAGAGCAGAAAAAATGCGTGATGAAACTCTAAGCCTCCTTCATGTTATCATTTGGATCATGACAAAAACTGAGAGGGTCGTCTGTTTTGTGAGTGGTAGTTATATCTAACAGTCGATCATTTATTAAAAAAAAACTTATATATGAAAAAAATGTACGTTGTAGAATACAAGTATTGTGAAACAAAAATGGTTAGCTTCCCAATATTATAGACTTTTGCCATGAGGTTGTTGAGCACAAGAGAGAAAAAGAAAGAAAATTGAAGTTGGACTTATCAAGATTTTGGTGTGCTTTGATGTTCCTCTTTCTGTGGCAAACCTCTGCACCTCTTCTCGATGCAGATTCCATAAATGCTTTGGTTCGGCTATTTGCACAGGTAACTTTCAGTATCTTGAATTTTGATGGATCTCATGTTGTAGTGCTGACCAGATACATTGGGTCAATAACAAGTTTCTTTTTTTTTTTTCATTACCAAATAAAAAAATGCACCACCACCGGAAGGGGTGCACATCAGATTTAAAGAAAAAAAATTCTCAGTGTATAAAAATAAATAAATTTCATATCATCTTCCTCCTATTTATTGCATTCTCGCCGCTGCAAAAAGGCATCACCATGGAGCGGGGCGATGCCCCGCACACTCCAAATATAAAAGGGATCGCCACGGGGCAGAGTGGAGCCTCGCGCATGCCAAATAAGAAATATGATTAGGAGAAGAAAAAATGTTCGGTGCGTAGCACGGGCACAAATCTAGTACAGTTTTAACGATGGTACAGTTAATATATGTCCCACGCATTAAACTTTGTGTAGCTACTGATCAATTATTGAACATGTACCCTTCATATGTTCAGTAAGAATCACACACTTAAAGTTGGTAATTGTAGGATCAGAATCTCGCAACAGTTATGTCTCAGCGAAGTTAACAATGGTATTGCACAAAAGTGTCGCAAAACAATTTCAGAAACCATATCAGCAAGGATCATGAGAAAGGTGTGATAGTCTTGCGAAAATTAGAAAGCTTGCGAAGTCAACATTTGTAAGGTTGCGAGAATGTTGCAAACCATATTCGAAAATAAAGGATAGATTAGCTGTCATCCACTATGTATTTCCCTTATAAATAGTCATTCGAGTTGTAAAGGAGAGAGAGATCTTTTTTGAGTGAGAGATAAGTAAATAGGAGAGAGAAAGTTGAGAGCGGAGATCATTCTTGATTTCTTTATTTTTCTTGTAAGAATATTCAGAAATTAATCAATAAAATTAAGAGTGTAAACCTAAACATAGGCTGATCAACGATAAAATCATACGAGGGGTGTATTGTAGGATTTCCTGCAACTACATAATGGCGCTAGAAACAGGGAGATTGAAGATCGAAAGTTGAAAATTGATGATTGAGAAAATTCAAATCAATAAAGTGATTAAACAAATCAGTGAATCAATTACAGGAAAGATGAATATAATTAATGAAAATGGCAAAAAATTGGAGTGTAATATGATAACAAAAAGCTTGGTTAATGAATTCCATGAAAACATCAAAGGAAGAATACATAAACGAAATTTTGAAGGAAAGAAAATTATGGCGGTAGAAAAAACTCCACCTTTGAAAGATTGGGAAAAGAAAAGAATTGTGTTCATGGAAGAAGAAATACCAAAAGAAAATTTGAATCATACATCCCCATTGGTTGTCACAATGCCTATTACACGAAAAGAGAAGGATAAAACAATAAAATCCGCAGGAGAATGGATGTTGAACAGAACTTTAATTGATGCGGGAAGTTCAGTTGATATAATATTTTATCATGCATTTCGGGGAATGGATTTAAAGATGAAGAAATGTCCAATTCAACATATTTTGTTCATGGCTTTGGAAAATCCACAACAAAACCTAGAGGAGAAATAGTGGTACGAATTCCACTTGGAGAAATCGAAACACATGTGACATTGTGCGTGGTGGATATGGAATCGCCATATAATATGTTATTAGGAAGATCATGGATACATGCGATAAAAGCTGTGGTATCAACGTTGCATCAATGTATTAGATTCCCCACTCCAAGTGGAATAGGTGAAATCAGAGGAGATGTTGATAATGCGAAATTATGTCATCAAATTGAAGTAAGGCGTTATGAAGAACAAGCAAAAAGGAAACAATTTCGCAGATAATTGGTAAAGGAAGCAAAGAAGAAAGAAGAATTTAGAGTATATATGATAAGGGCGAAAGAAGACAAAGGAATACCCAGCGAAATTTCGGAAGAAGGAGAAGGATCCATAAAAGCAATTAAAGAACCCACACCAATGGGAGAACCTAAATCCAGTTACACTGCCGCAGAACTAACAAAAGAAATAAATGTTGGGACTGAAGAGGAGCCTCTAGTGTTAAGAATTGGAACCAAAATGGATATAGAAGAAGAAGAAAGAACTGTCAATTTACTGCGAGAATATAAAGATATTTTCGCAGGAAACATGGATGAGATGCCAGGAATAGATCCAACAATTGCTTGCCACAGACTGGAGATTAACAAAAATGTGAGACCATTTAAACAGAGAATAAGAAAACTCGCAACAACTTACCATTCCAAAATAGAAGAAGAATTACAGAAAATGCTGGAGGCAGGAATTATAAGAGAAGCTAAATACCCAGAATGGATAGCGAATATGGTCATTGTCCCAAAGAAAAACAAGGGAATCATGATTTGCATAGATTTCATTGATTTGAACAAAGCTTGCCCTAAAGATAGTTTTTCGCTAACCGATATTCCTCAGATGGTGGAATCTGCAGCAGGAAATGATAGGGTATCATCTTTAGATGGGTACAAAGGGTATAACCAAATTCCTCGCTGAAGAAGATCAAGAACATACTTCTTTCTTTTCTCTGTTATACGAAAATGCCGTTTGGTTTGCGAAATGCGGGAGCAACATATCAAAGAATGGTAGAGAAGGTGTTCGCAAAATGGATACACAAAACATTAGAAGTATACGTGGATGACATGTTGGTAAAGAGTAAGGAAGCTAAGGACCATGTACAAGACTTGAGGGAGATTTTTGAACAAATGCGGCAGTATAACATTAAATTGAATCCCGAGAAGTGTACTATTGGAGTTGCATTGGGAAAATTTTTAGGCTACATTGTATCAAAGGAAGGAATACAGGTTGATCCGGAAAAAGTGCAAGAAGTTTGTGACATGCCAACACCAGCAACAATAAAAGATGTACAGAAGTTGAATGGGCTTCTAGCTTCGGTGGGGAGATTCATTTCGCGATCATCAGACAAATGCAAATATTTTTTCGATATACTCAAGAAGGGTGCGAAATTTAAATGGAGTGATGAATGTGAAAAGTCTTTTCAAGGAATCAAAGAACATCTTATGAATACAACTATCTTACAAAAGGCAGAACCAGGAGAAGAATTATTGATTTACCTTGCGACAACGTCGCATGCATTAAGTGTTGATTATTGCGAGTAGACGCAGGAGTGGAGAAACCCATTTATTACAAAAACTTTTAATACCGAGAAGAATTACTCAAAATTGAAAAGTTGATCTTAGCATTAGTTTATGCATCATTTAAGCTCCGCATATATTTTCAAGCACACAAGATAAGGTATTAACAAAAGTACCAATTGAATCAGTGATGAAGAATTCTAAAAGATCAGGAAGGGTAGAGAGATGGAATGCACAAGTAGGCCATTTTGATATTAAATATGAAGTTTTATCTTCACCAAAATCACAAGTTGTTGCGGATTTCTTGGCAGAATTTCCTTTGAAGAAGATGAAGCAGTAGAAGAAATGATGGATGTAGAAGACGAACATGGAGATCCAAAAGATTTATTAACAGAACCAAATATATGGGAAATACTGGTAGATGGATCATCAAATGGAGAAGGAAATGGAGTTGGAATTGTTTTAATCTCGCCAGAAGGAATAAAGATGGCTTTTTCATTCAGGTTGGAATTTGAATCCACTAATAATGAAAAAGAATATGAAGCTGTGATACATGCATTAAAATTCACAATAGAAATGAAACTAGAAAATGCCAGGATCACTAGTGATTCGCAGCTAGTTATTCGCCAATAAAAGGAGAGTATACTAAAAATGAACCATCCTGAAGAAAAACAAGAAGCTGGTTGAGGAATTGTCAGCGAAAATCCCAAAAATAAAATGGAGGCACATTTCAAGAAAGGATAATAAACTCGCAGACGCTTTTGCTTTCATCTAAAGTATGATGACATATCCAACTGCGAGATGCATAAAAATACAAACACTTCTGTCACCATCAGTCAATAAAGAAGAGGAAGATATGGATGTGATGGTCATAGATAATGAAAAAGAAGAACAAATAAATAATGTCGCAGACTGGAGAATGGAGCTTCACGCATATTTGGCGAAAGGAGAAACACCAAGAAATAGATTGGAAACACACAAGTTAAAAAGCCGAGCAACGAATTATGAATTAAGAGATGGGTTTTTATGCCGAAAATCTTTTAGTGGACCATCAATCAGATGTTTGACACGAGAGGAAGGAGAAAAGGTGCTGAAAATGTTACATAGTGGAGACGCTGGCAATCATAGTGGAGGAAGATCTTTGGCACATAGAGCAAAAATGCAAGGTTATTACTGGCCATACATGCATGAAGATGCAAAACAAATATCAAGACGTTGCGAAGATTGTCAGCGGTATGGAAAGAAGATACATGCACCAGGAGCACCATTGTCATTTTCAACCAGTGTGTGGTCCTTTGGAAAATGGGGATTAGATATTGTGGGGCCATTTTTACCAGGAACTGGACAAAGAAGATACTTAATAGTCGCAACAGATTATTTCACAAAATGGACAGAAGTGAAGGCAGTACAACATATTCGCGACAAAGATGTCTTTACATTCATATTCGAAAATATCATATGCAGATTTGTAATTCCTGCACAGTTAGTATCTGATAATGGGAAACAGTTTGAGGGGCAGAACATAGAAATGTTACTCAATGCATTCAAGATAAAATGTGGAAAGTCCACTCCTTTATATCCACAAGCTAATGAGAAAGTAGAAGCAACAAATAAAACAATTGCAGATATATTAAAGAAGAAATTAGAAGGACATCACAGATCATGGTGTGAACAAGTACATAATGCAGTATGGGATTATAATACAACTACAAGAGAAGCTACTGGAATGTCACCTTTTTGTTTAACATATGGAGTTGAAGCGGTGTTACCAACAGAAGTTGTTATTCCGACAACAAAAAGAGAAGCTTGGGAGAAAAATCTTAGTGCGGGTTTAATTCTAAACAAACTTGATGAATTAGAAGAAAAAAGAGAAAAAACTTACATCATAAAGGATATAATAAACGTGTCAAGATACGTGAATTTCAACCAGGAGATTTAGTTCTGCGAGAAACACCAATATATCAGCGAGAAAATGGTGGAAAATTAGAGAAAAAATGGGATGGACCTTACATCATAAAGGAGATAGTTGGAACAAGAGCTTATAGATTAATGGACCCAGACGGAAAAGATGTTGGTCATAAATTAGATAGACCATGGAACAGATTGTACTTGAAAAGATATTATCCGTAAGAAGCTTTGAGAAGTTATGAATTCTGAAAGAATAATTGCAGGATTATTAATGACAAAACAAGATCATGATGCGCGAAATTTTCGCAGAGAACAATGTCATAAAAGAAAGGGGCGAACCTTTATGGCGTACACCCTAGTTCGCGAATAAAATTTCGCAAGAGACAAATGTAAGACCTAAAGTACGTCATATTAGGGGGTACCTGTTACATGACTCAGGGAAAGGCTATTCCGCCACCGGAACCTGAGTCATGGAGATTTAGGGTCAATAAAACCCATCCGGGAGAGGCACCTTGGATTCTCAACTTAAGCATATGACTTAGGTTGGGAGACTAAGGTAATAAGGACTCTCCCAAGGAGTGAGAAGCGTCCTTTCCATTCTTGACAAGTCTTGGCTTATACTGCACTCGGTCTGAAGAAAACCCCACTTAGGGTGCAGTCTCGTAACCATAAGCCGTATAGGTAAAAGGGAAAAGAGGCTGCGAAAACAACTGGTTGTTGTTAAGACTGGATGGGAGGAGCTAACCTTGTATGGTATAAGTACGCCTCCTTGAAGGGGCAACCAGGGGGAAGATAATGGCGACACCCTCCATTAGGGAGGTGCTAAGTGTCTTAAGACCCAAATTTCATGATGCTTATTATTCGCAAGGATAATTAAGGCTTGTCATATTTGTGCAACATTCCTAAAGAGGTAATAATACAAAAGAAAAAGTTAAGATGAGATCAATGGGTTTTCGCATGAAAGTGCGATCAATGGGTTTTCGCATGAAAGTGCGAAGACGTCCTACGATTTTATCGCAAGACGGAAATGTCATGGGGCTTTTTTTCGCAAGAATATTTAGGCATGTCATATTGTCGCAACATTCCTGAAGATGCCATAATATAAAAGAAAAAGTTAAGAAAAGATCAATGGGTTTTTGTATGAAAGTGCAAGGACGTCCTGCGATTTTGTCGCAATGACAAGAGATGGCATAATAAGACCTTTAATTAGGAAGGAAAAATAAGACCATATAATAAAAAAAACTAATTATAAGCATTTATAACAGATTATTTTTCGCAAGAAAGATAATGAGAGGCAAGTATGAGAATTGATATACAAGAAGCATTATCTTTCTTATCAACAAAATATTAAAAGAAATAGTTGACTCCAAAGTCGATTGAAAAATGCAGCTCTCAAAAGTAATAAAAATAAGACAGCTCAAGAAAACAAAGCTATAAAAGAAGCTCAAGCTTCAATATCAATATCAGTAGCAGGATATGACAGAAGTTCTTCGCCAACATTCTCGCAAGCTTCTCCTTCATTTCGGCTTTGATTTTTGTCATGACTAGCATTTTGATTATCACCAACAATTACTTGATTAGCATCTTGAGTATCGCCAGCAACTACTTCTTCGGGAGAAATTTCTTTCTCATTCTGATTAACACCAGCAGATACTTCTTTAGAAGGAACTTCTTCTTCATCTTCCGCACCGCTTTCATAATCGTAATCACTATCAGCAGGACGAGGAACTTCATCATCATCTACTTCTAAAGGATCAATTGATGTAGGAGGAAGAGATTGGACAATAAAATGTCGTTTACAAGGACTTCAACCCGGAGATGAACTTGGCGAAGAAGTGCTCTTTGATGATTCCTATCTTGAATATCCTTAAAATAAGCAAGATAATCAAGTCTTCTTTCTTCCCGATCGCGAGAACCAGTAAGAATAGAGACAAGTAATGCATTCTCCTTGCGAATTTTAGCATGTTTAGCCTCCAAATCAGAAATAGAAGAATGAAGATTCTTCTCAGACTCTGCGAAAAATAGAATACAAAATTTTATTAAGATAAGGAATTCAGAGAGATATGACAAAGGAAAGATAATTAAGGCAGTCAAACTATTATGACTACCTTCCTTTTCGAAATAAGATGTTGAACCAAGGATAAACAACTATTCTCCCAATGATCCATTGCGTCATCAAATTTATCTCCAACTAAACCTTTAAGTCGAGGCTGAAGATTTTCCTCTCTAGAAACAAGGAAGGCATTTTTCTTCGCAAGAGAAGAATAAGATTCTTCTAATTTGGAATATTGATCTTTAAGTTGATTTGCCTTCACACTTAAAGTTATTCTACCTTGAATGAGTGAATCTCTTTTAATGATAAATGATTCTGTTACTTCTTTAAGTTTATTTCTTAAAGAGCGAAGAGATTTTTCTTGGTCAGCACATACTTTTTGTACAATATTAAGTTGTTGCGAAGATATCGCCATCTTGTTTAAATAAACTCGCTTCTCTTGAGACAAGGTTTTATACTCATCTGATAAAGTTTCCATCCCTAAATTAACTTTGGTTAAAGAATAAGAAAGACGAGATACTTCATTACTTAATAGATCTTGTTTTTCAACTAATTGGGTATTTTCATTGGTAATGTTATTTATTTGATCAAGGGAATATGAATAGAGATTATCTAATTGGTTATATTGATCCATTAAGACTTCTTTATCAACATGGGATTCTTCAACAGTAGATTCAAATTGATATCTCTCAATTACTCGTTTCTGATTTAATGCTTAACATGCGAAAGAGGGATTTAAAGGATAATTAAGCGGGGGAAGGATAAATCATCGAAAAAGCAAATTAAAGACATAGATGAGGAAATCATACCTCTTAACTCATCATTCTTCTTGCGAAGATTATCACGATCCAGCACGTTCTGAAGTTTCTGATTTTCAAGACGAAGAGCATTACATTCTTTTTCTAAAGTTGTATGTGAAGCAGCTTTGTCAGAACCCAAATGCTTTCTCAGAATTTAGCAAACATTAGACTTGATGGGATCAGTGGAAGACTTCTTGCATCATCTAGAATCTCAGATAAAACCTTGAAAGCAATATTTATCCCTTCCACGCTCTCTTTCGACAAAGGAGGAGACTTAGTTGAGAAACATTCTCAATGGGAAGAGAAGAGGCTTCATTCGCAGAAGGAACCACAAGGGGAATTTCAGTCATAGGAAGATCAACTGGAGAAATGAAATCATAGGAAACATTCTCGCGAGTTGGAGATAAAGATTTATCTTGCGAATATGTCGCATATGTAACTACACAAGACACAATGAAACAAAGATGATTCGATTCGATTGAATCGGCTCATGAACATTATAGCCACGGTTTGCATAAAGAATTCCTTAGTAATTTAATGTTTCTTGTTCAGAGCACTTCTTTAGATCATAACCTCTTAAGTTCACAAAAAAGTTCACGGACTTAAGTTAATCGGTTGAGTTTTCCAAACTCAGCAGAAATTCTCGGTTCGAGAACTTCCGCCAGTTCGCGGACTAAGCACACAAACGAGTTTTGGAAAATCCAACAGAAATTCTCAGTCGAGAACTTCCGACAGTTCGCGGACTTGGCAAGCCAATTCCACAATCCTCCTGATTTCTCTTGATCAACAAAGTTCGAAAACTTCGGTTCAAGGAATACATGGTTATGTAATCTAAACTCTCATTTCAATCATTGAGACATTCTCATAGGACGCTATGTAGCCTTTATTCACAGACCGATTCACGTCAGAGCAATTCTTAAAGTGATTGAAACTTTTATGACTTTCGTCACTAGGTGAAGATAAACCTGATTAAAGCAAAACGCTTTACCAACACACGATTTCGAGATAAAATATAAGGAATGAATGCTCAGCTCGAAATGTCAAGTGTGTATGATCTAGCCTATATAGCATATGACTTTTGTCTCATAATAAGTAGGAGATAGAATAGATAGACTTTTGAGTGATAGATAAGTTCAAGTCTCCGCATACCTTTTTGTTGATGAAGTTCCACGGTTCCTTGTATAGATCTTCGTCTTTGTATGATGAATCGCAGGAAGTCCTTGAGCTTAACTACATTTTTCCTATCCTAGTCCGAGACTTAGCTATGTAGGCTAGAAATCAAGACTCATAGTTTTGATCACTAACATTGACAAACATGCATGAGATAGTAACGCATGCGAGGTTGACCGAGCTATGCTCTAACATGTTTTTTAACTCTGAAAAATGGAATAACAAAAATTCTTAATTTTTATGATCTTCAAGTTGAAAACATGCGAGGGCAGGGGTATGATGGCGCTAGTAATATGCGTGGTCAGTGAAATGGCTTAAAAAGCCTTGTTTTCTAAGGAGTGCAAATACGCATATTATGTTCATTTTTTTGCACATCGCCTTCAACTAGCACCTGTGAAAACAGATGAAAATGTGGGTCCAGTTTGGAAATTCTATTCTATGTTAACATCAATTGTCAATCTTGTTACAACTTATTCACATCGGTTTTGTGATTTTTAGTTTTCTCAAGAAGATGAGATTGCCAAAAGGTTAGCTAGTGGTGAACTGTAGATAGGGAAAGGGGAAAACAAAATAGGTACTTTGCCACGCTCTACTGATACCCGTTGGAGTTCCCATTTTGGTTCTCTATGCAGTGTGATAGATAAGTTCGAAGCAACCTGCACAACTATCGACCATATCGGCGCAAGTAATCCAAAACTGACTCCTAAAGTTGGTGAAGCACAAAGTATTTCTGAAGATATGAGATCATTCAGGTTTCTATTTGTCTTGCATTTGATGTTTAAGATTATGTGAATTACTGAAATATTATGCCAAAGTCTTCAAAAGAAAACACAAGACATAGTAAATGCAATGGCTCTAGTCTCAAACACAAAAGTTTTACTTAGAGAATTAAAAAAAGTTTTGTGGTACACATGGTGTTGAAACACCTAATATGGAGGCTCGCTATATGATGGGTACATGTCGTTCTTGTCAGCAACGTGATAATATCACAATAGATCACCATTATCGTATTGATATATTTACTGCTACAATTGATTTTCAGTTGTCAGAGTTAGATCGTAGGTTTCCAAAGGACACAATGGAACTACTCATTCTTAGCTCGTGTTTGGATCCTCGGGATTCTTTTAAGTCATTCGATGTTGACAGTCTTTGTATTCTTGTTGAGAAGTTTTATACTCTCGATTTCAGTCCGCAAGAGGTACACATTTTGAGAAATGAGTTACAACATTATGGTCACGATGTAGTTAATCATATGACATTTTAGAACTTATAAACTATTTTCGAGTTATGTCGGCAACTAGTAGTAACCAATAAGGCAGAATATTACCCTATGATTGACAGATTGATTCGTATTGTGCTTACTCTCCCTGTTTCCACGGCATCCGCAAAAAGATTTTTCTCAATAATGAAATTGGTTAAATCAACTATTCGCAACAAAATGGAACAAAATTTTCTTAGGGATTGCATGATGCTCTACATCGAACAAGACATTGTAGGAGCTATCCATACTGATTCAATCATAGATGAGTTTGACGAGTTAAATATTCGTAGGGACAACTTAAGTACTAGTCACGGGTTGATAATCACTCTTTGGTAAAATATAAATGCGGGTTGGTGATATTTTTTGGTAAAACATTTTGACATGTATATTAGGAAAAATTGATATATATAATATATATATATATATATGATAAATAAAACCTTTTTTTTTGGATACATTGTCTTTTATGGTCTCTCTATATTTATATGTTGTTACTTCTTACTAACAAGTGCAGGCAAAGCTAAGCATTTTAATCCGATAAATCAATGAAATATGGTGTATGTTGATTAGGCAATTATTATATTTCATTTGCTACTCGAGTTGTCTTGATTGAATTGTTTCCCAGGATGCAAGAAAACAACCAGAGCTACGTTAGGGAGCCGCTGCGCCAGGTCAGGTGGAAGCAAGACTTAATTGCCCGAAAATAGAAGGTAATTTTTTCTTTTTTCTTTACTTGTGTGCTGAATATTTTTTTTTTAAGTCATTTCTAGTCTCAAATCCTAGTTCCGCCACTGTGCAAGAAAATCATGATGAATCACATGCCCTTAACGACCTAGGATTAGTTTCAAATTACAATTGAGAGCTTAGCCAAGCCAACCAAAACTACTATCAAAAGCATAAAAATATTTATCTGTATGTCTTGTTTCGAGCTGTTCTTGAAGTGGAATATTCAGGCTTCTGGATCCATAGGTGTGTAAAAGTTGTGGACTAAAGGGACTTAAATTCACGTTGATGATTCCAATGCGTGATGAAGCAAAAGTAGTGGGGCAACGACAATCATTGGCGCCGTTTGGCACGCTAGCTAAATTTCCACAACTACATGTGTAGGAGTAAAATACCGCACGCCTGTCAGATATGCGAAGTAATGACCATCAAGACTGAGCAAAGGCGACTGCATACAACATATCCGAAATGACGCATCAGATAACATCAACTTAATCATGAGTGAAGTGTGAAGAGTTGTGTGATATTGAGAGAACGTGCGAGAAGATTCAATGTAAGCGTGCGTTAATAACGCAAGCCAGATCCGAAAATAAAGGTTTTATTAGCTGTCATCCACTATGTGAACTCCTATATAAGGAGCCGAGCGACCTTGTATTGAGTGAGATCTTTTGGAGAGGTTAGATAAGATTTAGGAGACAGAAAGATTGTTTGGAGAGCAAGTTATGATTTTTTATCTCTTTGTATTCAATTTAAAGATTTTAATGAATGTTCTTGTGATTCTTTTGGAGATTACTTTAGATTGTTCTATACATTTCATCTAGGGTGTGGTTGTGAGATTTCTCACAACTACAATATGAAACAAATACGTAAGAATAGGAAATACTGTCATAAATCCGGTAGTGTTTAGTTACGAGGTCCGAACCCCTAAATCCTACTGCATCAGATATTGATTAAATCCCAGTTGATTGTTCTTGTATACTTGTTTTAGCTACTTGTTGCATTAAGTAGGTTCTTCCTCCTAGAAACGAATACAGGAAAGTTGTAGTTTCTGGTTCTCGTGGTCTATCATTTGGGACGACGTTAATCCTATAGTATAAAATTTCAACATACATATTACTCCGGTATTCTACTTCACTGGGTCTTCTCAAGTGCGAGAACTACTTCATTGGGTCTTCTCCGAAATTTGGGCAGGTGATTGCATCAGAGCTCGAGGATTACAGGGAGAAGAGAAGAGTATGGCAGACCATGTTAGATGCACCAGATTGAACTCCCAGCCCAGGCATTGCTTAATATAGGTTTTAGAGAAGTTGGGATGCTTTTGTTCTAAATTTTGTTGCTCTGTTTTGTTCTTCCTTTTGTTGTTTTTTAAGGATTTTCTTTTTGTTTTTACTTTTTTTTTTTTTTTTGCTTTCTCTTACTTTGTCTTGGCTTGTTTTGGCATTCTTTAATTTAATTCTTTGAGTTGTTCGGTAAAAAAAACAAGTTTGGCCTTAGCTCGTCAGCGATAATTATTTGTCGATCAAAATAAATAAATAAAAGAGTTATTTTGTAAAAGAGTCATATGTTTAGTATGTAATTAGGATCTGGGTAGTATAAGATGCAGTTAATGCATTAGGGTCGCAAACTAACAAAGATTGTATAGAACCGTTAGTTGACTTTCTATGTTTCGCCAAACACCTCGACCTTCGGTTGACTGTTTGAAATTCTCAAAGACGTAAAATAAAGTGAGTTACCAGGTTACACCAGGACAATTTTTTCTCCACCAGTTGGAAACATTTCAAGCATCATTATTGAATCTACCATGAAAAACGAAAACCATATCTAGCAATGAACATTTTGCATAACCCATCATCAAACACATTCTCCACCACTTCCCCCGTATCCGTTGATTCCCTCCAACAAACACAGTTGTTTTCCACCAATAATCAGCAGTAGTTCTTGATTCCCAAAGTCAAACGGGCATCATTTTCATTTCCAGAATAGCTATAAGAGTTTTTGTCCAAAAAATATAAATAGCTATAAGAGTAATGTTATGTTCTCCATAGAATCATAACAACGTTGATGCATGGATAGATAGTTTACAGGAAAACCAACCCTGTTCAGGGGATCTATGTAGTGACTTGGGCTAGCTTAAAGTCCACAAAAAACTTCCATTTTGTAGTGCAATTGTGTTTGGTTACAAAAAATCAAGCCTAAATAATAGGCTTAAGCCAACCCAAGTCAACCCGCTGACCTTGTTTATAGGAAAACAAACCCCCAGAGAGAATAACTCTCGAACACAATATATTTCACAATATTCTTTTACAAGATTCATGAAATATTTATACTAAACAAATAAATATTCCCTCGGTCTTTAAAAGATAAGCAGGTTTGTGTGTAAATTTACTAATCTAATATATCATAGATACTAATAACTACATTGCACACGTACAGTTTATACATGCACATAACAAGCAACATCAGAATTTTATAGTGATTGCTTATATTCCTTAATAGATACCCTGTAAGGTGTTTGATGATCTTGTCAAATTCATCTTTCTCAAATAGTAAGAATGATGAAATTCCTGGTCCTCAAATTTGGTTTAGAATGATTTTGTGAACAGTTCTTTTAATGGCCTGGAGAAGTTGAGTTTTAGAGCTTCTCAGATATTAAGGTATATGTATTTTGCCACCGTATGATGAGATTTGTAAGTTTGTGTTAAAATTTGAGGTGATTTCATTGGTTTGTACTTTGTATTGAAAAATGAGAAATTTAGCAGAAATTTAAACCGTGTTGTTATTAATTTGTGAACAGATTTTGTATTTAACGTGAGTTGGAGAAACTGGATTGTTGAATTCATTCGATTATGGTAAGTGCTTGATAAACTTTCGATTGTGCATAATGCAAGACAAATGCTTGACAAAATTTTTAAAAGAACACAGTTAAGTTTTCAGGGAAGGTTAAGATATAATGTCATTTAACTACTTTGACAAGGGCATTTGGGTAAAAATTTTAGACGGTCAAACTTGTCTTTGGTTTGTCGACGACCTATATGCATCAACTGCGTCTTTTACGACCCGGACTCTAATTGGGATCTGGGTCGTAGAAGATGTAGTTAATGCGCTCGAGTCGTAGACTAACTTCGACCATTTGATATGTTTACCAAAATATCCTTATAAAGTAGTTAAATGACAATATTCTCAACCGTAGCTAAAATCTTAACCAACTATTGAGAGACATTTCGACGAACATCTCCAATGCATATTAAGACTTTGTAATCCTCAATTTGAAGTCTTTTAAGTTTCAAATCTCATATGAATGTGTTTGTTTCTTCATCTAAACATCAACTTTCTTCATCTAAACATCAACAAGAGCAACAGCATATGTCGACATAGTTAGTTTGATACCTAGAATCTAAAAAATCATTATGTTTTGTACTTCTAGAAACGCTATCATGAAGAAGTCAGAAGAACTGGAAGGTTCAATCACTCGCGTACTGTGGGATAGAAGTATATGCAGACTACTTGAATATTAAGGATTCTTAGACCAAAACATTATCAAAACCGAGAATACTTTTTCCTCCATCCCTTTTCCCACATACCTCTCCCTCTCTGCAATGGCTCTGTTCGGATTATGAGATCAGTGGTAAAGATTTATTATACTAATTTGATTGGAGTGGACAAGAATCTATATAGAAATGGAGGAAGATGGAAAAGACGAGATAAATAAATGTTTCGGAAATACTTAAGCGGTCAACGCTAGTAAACTAATAGTCAAGGAGTTTTGCATCATACAAAAGTCAACAAACAATTATTTAATGGTTTTTGTTAGTCTACGATCCTAACGCATCAACTTAATTTTTAGGATCCAGACCCTAATTAAACACTAAACATATTACCCTTTTACAAAATAACTCTTATTTATAATTATTTATAACTATAAAAAAAAATCACTAATATAAGTTACAATATTATTGTCTACAATCAGTGATTTTGAACATAATCTGTTACTCCCACTATTCTAGCAGCAATATGGTTAACAAATCTCCAATATGGAAACCACCATTTCTCTTTCCTCGGAAAAGCCAAAAGCCAACTCCAAATCCCAAGAAAATAAAAGCAGACAACAACAACGTACCTTTTACATCATCGTGATCATCTTCATCAACAATACCAACACTGGTACTAGTATTATGATCCCCCTTGCAAATTTTGTCTGTTGGGAAACCACACAATAAATTGTTCCCATTGAAAGCGGAACCATCCAAACTCAGTGTATCAAAGTGAGTTCCTCTTGGAATCTTGCCACTCAAATTATTGTAAGAAACGTACAAAACTCCAAGGGTATCAATTGTCGTCAAAGATTGTGGGATATGTCCGGTCAATCTATTGGAACTTAAGTCCAAAGACTCTAGAGCAGACAAGTCCCCGATGTTTTCTGGGATAACATCTGAAAAATGATTATGGGACAAGTTAAATGAAGATAATCCTTTTACCAAACCAATCTCATTAGGAATGTTTCCATCAAGAGCATTGCATGATAGATCGACTACAGAGCTCTAGTCATAAAATCTCTTAACTTGTACCATTGTCCCTTTGACAAGCAGTGACAGTTAATTATTACCAACATCGAAGAACCAATAACAAGAATTTTTTGTTGTTAATCCACTCAAGTTTCCTAATTTCGTAGGAATATTGCTCGAGAGATTGTTCAGGGATAAATCTAATACGCAGAGTTCCTGCAAATGAAGAATCTCCTCAGGGATTGGTCCACATAACTTGTTTGACCTTAAAGAAAGGACATTAAGATTCTCTAGTGAACCCAAAGCAGTTGGTATACTACCTCCAAAGTTGTTATTAGCTAAGTTGAGATATTCCAAGTTGTGAAGTCCGCTGATGGAATCGATAGTACCCTCCAGATGGTTGTCATTTAGCAAAAGAATCTGCAGATCTTTTGCAAATTCGAACTCTTTTGGAACTACTCCTGTGAGATTGTTGGCGCCAAGGTTTAAAGAAGCAAGTGTACTCCCACGCCATATATTAGTACGTATACACCCGGTTAGTTTGTTGTTGGAGAGATCAAGAATACCTCCATAAGATTCCGTGGGATATATAGAAAATGGGATTGGCCTGACAGTTCATTACCGTATAGAAGGATGATCTTCGCATTCGATAGTCTTTTCCCCGTTTCTATTGAGATTTCACCGGTTAATTGGTTATTTGATAAATCAAAAGCTGAAAGATTCCGAGGTGGAAGAGGTAGAATACCGGAAAACATGTTGTTTGCTAAATGTAATTCATTGAGATATTTGAGTTTGAAGAGACAAGAAGGGACACTTTCTGTTAGATTAGTTCGAGACAAATCTAATACTACAAGGCCAGTCAAATTACAGATGAATGTAGGAGATCCTTTGAGATTGGTAGATGTCAGCTTTAATTTCTTTGGTTTAAGATTAGGGTACAGATTTAAGTGTTTATCTATAACTACATTTAGCTGCACATTTAAACTCAAATCCAGGTGAGTTAGACTTAAATTGTTAATCAAAGAGATGAGGGAAACGTTACCTTGAATAGAGGTGTTGTTTGAAATGCTAAAGTAACTAAGATTTTGGAGTTTATTTATGCAACTTGGTATGGTTCCTGTTATATTATTACTATCTAAAACAAGCTCTCGGAGAGGAAAAATCTCACATACTGAATTTGGTAGGGGACCTTGGATATTATTGCTGGGCATGTATAAAGAGTATAACTGTTTTAGATTTGAGATTGAAGAAGGAATATCACCTGTTATAGAATTGCTACCGAGGTTAAGATACTGCAATTGAGAAAGGTTGAATAGTAGAGGTGGTAGAGTTCCTTGAATTGAACAGAGTGAGGCATCAAGCGTGGCCAAAACCGGGGTATTTGAAATTAAAGGAAGAATTGGTCCAGTTACTTTGGTGTACAATATCCAAAGTTTTTGTAATTTAGGCCATGGATATTTAAACATCCTCGTTGAGGAAGTTGAGGAACTGCACCACCTAGTTGACACTGAGATAACTGTAGATTGGAGAGTGAAGTCAAATTAGAAAGCTGTGCTGGGAATGGAGAAACCACCCCTGTATTGAAAAGGGTGCCATTCACCATATAGTTGTTATTCATTTTGAGGGAGGATAGACGGGAAAGGTTGTGAAACTGGTTTAGGAGGAAAATTGGGCTAAATATGTTGCAGTATGAGAGATCAAGTTCCCGAAGATTACGAAGTTGCAATATATCTTCGCCAACATCTTCTTGTCCGGATGTGGCCTCATTTAGAGAAATACCACTCAGCCTTAGTACTCGGAGATTCAGTAACCCTCTAACCCACTTGGTTGAAGATGTTTGTAAGCAGGAGGTCCTGTAATAAAAGTATCCTTGGCAAGACAAATCGAGGTATTGTAAAGATGTTGGGTTGGAGAATTTTTCCGGAGTGGATGCTGAAAAGTTGGAGAAAGAGAGATCAAGGTGAACGAGTTTTGATAGAACAGAAAATGGAAGCGGGATTTCGGATTCCTGAAAATCATTCTACCCAAGATCAAGATACTCAAGATGGGTTATGTTGAAAAGGGAAGGAGAGATTTTACCTTGCAACATAGTGTTTGGTGGCCGACTGAGTATAAACTCTTCGTGTTCAAATTTGTAATTTTCGTCTTGTCCAATTTTGTAGTTCTCAAGATCTATGTTACGAAGGTCGATGGAGATGACATAAAAAGAATCATTGGAACATCTGATTCCATGCCAACTGCACCAGGGTTCATGTTGTCTGCCTTCTCCCCAGGAAATCAAGCGATTTGAAGGATCATACAAAGCGGACTTAATATCGAGGAGAGCCCTTCTTTCGTCTTCATGGCATCCATGAGCCGTTACTTCAGTAGAAAAAATAAATACCAAGAAATAAAGATGAATAAATAGGAAGTGAAATAATGTTACTTTAGTATTCTTATCGAATGAGGCCATGACTAAGTGAAAGTGAATTAACTTAATATAATTTGTTTGATGAGTGATTATGCAGAATGGCTTAGTACTATTTACAACTCTAAGAACACCATCTTACTCAATAATTAGAAATCCACTCAAAGAATACATACATTGACTAGACTAGGTTGCACTTCACTAGCAGTACTACAGACACGTTAGTTAATATTTCCAATCCAGTCGCTCTCTAGCTGGCTAATCTGGTCTTTTAGTTCCATCTCTCTCTGATCCTAGTATCATTTTAGCTGAAATTTCTGGAGATAAGATTTTGATGGATGAAATTACGTATATGGTTACGAAATGGCAAGGTACTGTGAATCGTGCACCAGCCCTTGTCATGTGCATCTCATACATGCATACTCTATTTCAACACACTATATGCAAACATGAATTGAATTGAACACTACCTAGTGGGTTGCAACTGGAACTCATGATGGAAAAAGAAATGAGGAGAAGTCACATCAAATATTTCAAACACTAGTATCTAACACTTAAATAAGTGGATTGGTGCTGGTGTTAACCTCTCTTTCTAGAAAACTATGTGAGCAAATTCTACCACCTACACAAACTTTCTACGTTTACCTTTTCAAGATAGTCCTCAAGATATCTCCATATTACAGTACACTGAATGTACCTATTATCATATACCTGCTCAGATATCATGTTAGAAGTTTATGGACCTAATTAACTTTGAAAACTTACTTAAAAGAGGTTTGGGTGTCTAAGATTTATAAACTTTAAAAAAGCAGATTACCTGGGAAGTAAATATATGATGAACAATATAAGTAGAGTTAAATTGTGAAATACTTGTATTTTCATTGAGCTTCATCCCACTTGGTGCAGTAACAGAGAAGGATTGTTAGGAATACCATATAGATAGGAATAGGTGGTCAGTTACTTTTAAATAATAGTATGTGTTCTAGCAGTACCGCCATTTTCCTAGGTATCCTATTAGATGCATATTTCAGTAAAGAATATTTGTTTTAGCCTGTTTTTAACATTTTATTTTTCTTATGCTAATTTATTGCTATAATAATACATATACTAACTAACATATCTTAAAAAAATTTACTTTGGAAAACATAAATATTTGTGCTAGCATATTACAGCAAGACACAACACGTTTATTTTTCTGACACAACACAGCATAGCACGCCAATTAACACGGTATAAAACGTCGGAATTCCTGGTACAACCCAGCACGCGACACGCTAAGCACGTGATTTCGTTGGTCGGACTGTGCCGCGCCGGCACATTTTACACCTCAAGCTTAAAGGGGTGAGAGTCTCAATCAAAATAAAAGAATTTACCAAAATGTTGGGGGTATTATAGGTAGGTGCCCATTGTTTCTCAAATCAGCTGAAGAATCATTCATACGACGGAGTGGTTAAAACAAAGCGGCAGATGAGGTAAAGAGAAGTAAAACGGCAGAGAAAACACCATTCTTTGTTGTCTCAACAACCATCTACTGTTTGGTAGACATTTATGTCCCAGGCGGCCCATTATCAGATAATGATTATCTACTTTCTGAGCATTCTCTTCCTAATTTAATAAATCATGTTTTAGGGCATATCTAAAAATTTTAGGGCATACCATGTAATGATGAAATCGGGTTATTAGATAGTAATTCTTAGAAGTTCCTTATCCAAAATTTTTACTAATGCCAAAACTGTCCTTATATATATTTTTCTTTATTTTTTTTTAAATTTATTTTCTTTTAAATTTTTTAAATTAAATATTTTAAAAAATTATTTAATTATTTATTTTTTTTCTTTTTATTTCTTTTTAAAAAAAAGTAAAAATTTGAAAAATTTTAAATTGATTTTTTTTCTAGTATTTTCTTTAAAAAGATAGTACTCCCTCCGTCCCACTATTAAGTGACCTAGTTTAAGTTTGCACAATTTTTAAGGCAAGCAAGAAAAAGAGTACTTTTAAGCATTTTTTACAATTATACCTTATGGATAATAACTAATGAAATTTAGAAATGATTTATCTCTCAAACTATTCCACGGATGTTCGCAAACTTCATACCATTGAAAAGCATTTAAAACACCAACATAATGAATATAAACATGCCTAT
The DNA here is from genome assembly GCF_003573695.1 of Papaver somniferum. Taxonomy (NCBI): domain Eukaryota; kingdom Viridiplantae; phylum Streptophyta; class Magnoliopsida; order Ranunculales; family Papaveraceae; genus Papaver; species Papaver somniferum. The sequence continues at coordinate 13,388,883 of NW_020619603.1, forward strand.
CAAATTATGCATATTTCTTATATTTTTTATAATTAACTAAAAGGATAATTTTAGAAATATCTCCTTGATTAGTGATGTTGGTCACTTATTAGTGGGACAAAATCTAAAATCAAATAGGTCACTCAATGGTGGGACGGAGGGAGTATATGCTTTTAAAATAAAAAGTTTTAATCTTTCAAAATATTATTTTTTTAGTTTTCTTCAAAACCAGAAAAATTCAAGTTAAAAAAAAAATTAACTAAAAAACAGGAAAAAGAGAAAACTAAAAAGGAAAAAAAAAACAAAATTAAATATTTTGTTTAAATGACAAAATAAATAATAGAAAAGTAAATTAATAAATTCATTGAGGGTAACTAAGTAACTTATCTATCCTTGAATACCCCTTATCACCACATCCTAGTTATGGTAATCATTTTGTATGCCCTAAAATTTTCTTGTATACCCTAAAACATGGTTCAATTTAATTCCTTGAAAACGTAGTGGCCCAGCTCATTTTTTTTCTCATAAACGATATTTCACGTAGCACTTTCTTGGAAAAGAGCTATCACGTTATACATTACTAGGTATTGCAAAAGAATCCTATTATTGCGGTTTTGAAGTCAATAGTCTTTTGGGGGCATTTTTGGGTCATGGAATAGTAAATGAAGTTATTCCTTATCACATGGTATTCCTAATGTCTATTATATCCTTAAATTTCACTATTCATAAAAAAAAATCTTAAATCTATAATCTTCTCCTCCTCTTTTCGTTGACAAATCATGATGAAGATGATGATCATGATTTCATCATGATGCAGATAAAAAAAAAACTAAATTTATTATCTTTTCCCCATCCTATTCTTCTCATTCATAAATTGTGAATAGATGATGAGCATAATTTCATCATGATGAGGATAATGATCATCAAGAAAACCTAAAAATTATTTTCTTCTCCTTCTCATTCAAAGATCATGGTAAAGATGATGATCATCATAGAAATGATGGTGATAAGAAAACCCACCATTTATTTTTCTTTTAAATGGTTAAAATTCCAATTCGATGAATTTCGGGTAAAAAAAAAAAAACAGTTTCTGAAAGTACTTACGGCTGGGAGTTCTTAGATTCCCAACCGTGAATCAAGATTACGACTGGGATAGTTTGTCGACCCAACCGAGAGTCCATGTTTCGGCTTGATTTTCCCAACCAGAAGTTTTTTCGATTTTTTTTTTTTGTTTTCAGAACCAATTACGGCCAGGAAAACATCAAATCCCAGCCGCAACTGACACTTATTCGGCTGGGATAATTTGTCGGCCCAACCGTAGAACGCAAAAACGGTTGGGAAATGATGGTGTTCCAAGTCGTATATTTTATTTACGACGGGGAAGTAAAGAAATAATGGTGTTCCAAGCCGTATTTTTTATTTTTTGAACAGCTCAGGATCATTGCTTCTTTTGTCAGCTCGGAGACATCGTGAAAAAAATATAATACATATTTATATGTACTGGGTAACCGTAGTATATATTGATATGTACTGAGCGAAATCCAATACATATGACATATAGATTAAAGAAAGCTAACCGTATTTATATGCTCAGAATCCAATGTATGATTCTTTAGTACATACCAATGTGTACTAAAACCTTAGTGCATTAATAAATATATTATTTGATCCAAAAGACCCGATAATTCACAAAAGTATTCAGTACTCACTACATACATATATGAACTAAAACGTAACCCAACTTTAGCACATACTGATATGTACCTATGTGAAAACCCATCACATATCGATATGTACTGAGTGAAACCTATAGCAGTTTTGAGTTACATATTTTGTGTGAAAATTCATAGTGCATCTAGTTGTTGGTGCAAATCCTATTTAGGAACAATAAGTTCTAGCTATGTCTGGAGAACGATACGACGCTTACAGAGAAGAATTTCTTCCTTCACCTTAATTGCCGAAAGTTAATTCCGTCTTTTCTTCTTTGAATATAGCATTTCGTATGTAACTGATTTAGTAATATCCTCCAAGTAATAACACAGTAATCAATTATAGGGAAAGAGAACAACATCCTTTTAATAACTCAACCAAAAATTCTGGACATAATTTTTATAATCACCTAATAGAAGACAGACACTAACTTCCAAATGGTGCTTTCTTAACACCTGTCAAACAAAATTCCATTAGACATAAGTGGCATGGATATGTACTGATAAGAAAACGGATGCCAATTAATCTTACTAGATGGAGCTAAGGTAAATTATTTGAACATACAGTTGGCCTTAGGTTGTTCTGATTCATCTCAACATGTCTCATTTTTCCTCATGTTCTTATTGTTTTGAGGGCCTTTCATGGGAGATAAGGTAAACTATTTAAACCTATAACTGACCTGAGTTCAAAGTGCTCTAGGCTGGTGCTGTCTACATAAACAAGACGTGCATACTTAGTTACGTGTTCCACTCCTTTGCTGTCCTCCAAGAGCTGATAAACTGGGAAGTTTCAACATATAAACAAGATTTAGAAATACACCTCAGTGACTATATTAAATAACTGTAAACAAACAAAATCATCCAGAAAAATTCATGCAAAAAGGTTATAAATTGTAAACAGATATAACAAGATCACTAAGTATGATTACTGTATCATGCATACCGAAATTTATGGACTCTTTAGTTATAGAAACTAATCCAAATGATTCGACATCGGGAATCCGGAGAACTACACCTATAAAAGATTGCTATCGTAGTAATATTGAAAATGACGACTATAAAAAAGATCCTAATATAGCAATGACTACTACCAGCAGCATATGAATCTCAATAATCATCTGCATGATAAAAATCACACCAAGCTTTGCAACATTTTTCATCCAATCCACCATTTGTCTATGAACAAAAGAGCAGAACATCATTCACAATAAATCAAACATTAAAATACCATTAATTATGACTAAGCTACCAGCTTATCACCTACTAAATTAAACAAAAAAAATAGATAAATTACCAGTGGTAGTGAAATGGTTGGAGGTAAAATGGAATGAGTTGCTTTCTCAGCTCGTAAAGAAACTTTCTCCTTCTCTATTGATATGTACTATGTGAAAATCGGATACATATTGATATGTACAGTTTGAAACTTAGTAGATATCACGCTTTTGATATTATCTCCTTCTTTAATAAGCAAGTTGATGGTGCCAACTCTTACAGACCCTATTAGCAATATTAGGTAGATATCATGGAGAAGCAAAATAATAATAGGAAAAATCAGCTCATTTTAAGTCATTCAATAACCAAAAATATTTCGGTTGCATCTCATTTTATTTTTACGTACCTTTGATGTGTAAAATTTAAAAATCTAAACAAAATCAACAACAACAAATGAATTGAGAGACAAATTTGAATATAACAATTATATTATGAGATACTAGGAATGCAAATACTTACAGGAAAAAAAGTCTCATAGTTTTGGACGAGTGATTAAAATTGTTTTAGTGCTGGACTACGCACTAAACGATTCTTCTAAACTGGATTAATCAGTAATTGATGTAGATTTTAGATAACCAAAATTAATGATTATGTGAAACCCAGTTATATCCGCAAGCGCACAGGTCAATAATAATATAGATAGCAAATGCGGTTCGTTCCCACAGGGAGTGTGAAATACTCTACCAACTAATACCAAAACAAAATAATCAAATAGATAATGTTTTAATGATTTTTCAGAAATTAGGGACAAAAATGAAATAATAATAATTCAAACAATAATGGGAAAGGGTTGATAGGGTTTTCGATTTTCACCAATTCAATCATATAAAACTCTACTAATCTCTATTTATTACTCAAGACAATTTTGAAACCAATCTCATGTCTCGGAAGATTGTATGTTAAATTCTCAAATATAGTTTCTCCGTTGTAATCTTCTTCGCTTCAAGGGTAGTGATTCTAAAGCATTACCTATCTATCCTTGCATACCACGTCTAGGGATTTAATCGAAGCATGAAATATCAATTCAAAAGCATAAATAATCTAGAAAATCACATGAGCAATTAAATACCAAGCTATATGAAGAGAAATTACTAATCAATGAATTATTATTAGAAATATCATTGTTGAGTCTATATTATTAAATTGGTTTTCATCTCAACCCTAACAAACAATTTAGCAAACAATGGAGAAAAATGAAATCAAAACTGCAAACCCTTGTTTCTCCGCTTCATGGCTCTGCAGCCGCCCCCCCACAACACAGACGCCACTCCACCCTTTTTATGGTTCCTCCACTTCAAACATATTAAAGTGTACATGAGAATAATATATTCTTTCCTTATCAAATTTTTGCATGTCAATAATTAAAGTAAGAAGTATAATTCTTTCTCCAATCACAATTAATTCCCTTGCATGTATCTTTGACCACCAACCAAAATGCATGTTCACAATCTCGTGCCCATGTTTAATATAGTTCACTCCCACTAATAATGGTAAGTAAAATAATATTACTTCATTACTTTATTTTCTTTCGTTTTCCATAATACCACTTCATTTCCTTATTTTCTTTCCTTTTCCGAGTGAGAGTTGCATGTATGTGGATCCCATAATACTTCATGAATATATTGTCATGCCATATACCATCTTGCAAAATCTTTTCACATTGAATACTGATTCCCTCTTGACAACCACAATATTCTCTCATTAATAAATTAACACCAATTAATTATCCCCATATATTTTTCTTCTGCATGTCATTACCCGATTGAGGTGTGCCACTAAGGAAACAATCTTGGATATTGAATTTGGAAGTGTAGCAGGTGCTTCAAGAATTAATGCGGATACCTTTGGAAACTCAATTTTGTTCATGCTATACGTAAATTTACGCCAACACCGTTTTAGTTTCATATTCACCATTTCGACTCCCTTCTGTTGTCATGGTAACTAGACTGGTTGCTGATATATGGAAATACCAGGCCAACCCCGTTTCATCATGGTGGTTACTGATACATGGAGATACCAGGCCAACCTCATTTATCATTGTGTTGTGATATATAGAAATACCAGGCCAGCATATTTGATCATTGTGGTTGCTGATACATGGAGATACCAGGTCGACCCGGCTGCTGATACATGGATATACCAAGCCAGCATAATAAGTGCTGATGATATATAGAAATACCAGGCCAACATAATAAGTGCTGCTGATATATAGAAATACCAGGCCAACATATTTTCCATTTTCGTCGCAAACACCATTAAGTCTCACATTTTGCTGTTTATTCGTTGGATGATCGAATTCACTTGTACTTTCTAAAAAAGCACTAAAATAGTATTAGTAACTAAAATATTGAATCCTAGCTAATATAAATATGGGTATAAAATGTAGAATTTACATGCTCATCAGTAATTCCTAGGTTTTTAGTTGGTCCTGCAAACCCGACCCAACTTAACCTATAATCCAGCGGCAAAAAATAATTAACCGGAGGTACAAAAACCTTTTAAAAACTGTAATTTACATCCCTTCCCATCACCATTCACGTGTGATATCCTCTGCGTCCCTAAATTCGTGTGAATAGAAACACGGTTCTCTCAAAATCTCTTCGTTCCTCGTCTGTCTTCGTTCTCCTTCTGTCTTCATGTTTCTTTTTCGGTTAAATCCACAGAAACCTAGATATACAAATCAAATCACGTGATGATCATCGAAAACCTAGTTCTACAACAAAGAAATTACATGAAATCAAAAATCTCATTTTTGAGGAATCGCAAGAAACAAAACCCTAGTTTACTAAGAAAAATTAGCATAATACGAGATTCTTCTCCCAAAAACCGGTAGAAGAATATCATTTTGAAGAACAAAATACTCCAAATTCTGATCCTAAATCAAAGAAGAATAAATCTGTTGTTTCTGAACCAAAAGAAGAAGAAGATGTCGATTAATAACTGACATCAAAGAAACATGGGATTTCTTCCAAAAAAGAAAAGAAAATGGTATTACTTCTAATTTTATAAAATACAATACAATATGTATAATGTTTTTATTCTTATTTTTGTTGATCCTTCGTAGCAATTTTTTCATATGATCCTACAGATGAAACCCTTGATGTGGATATTAAGATGCACTCAGGGTTTTTATTTATTGATTGCTTTTGGATTATATATAGATGTACTCAGGGGCTTTATTTACTGATTGCTTTAGGTACATATTAAGCCTAGTTTAATTGGGGGCCATAACTTTCGATTGGGGGCCATGGAATTTTGTTTGCCCCCCAAAATTTTCAGGGGTGTAAATATCGCAATATGAATATACTATTTTACCCTTCACTAATTAACTATCCTAATTAAGGCCCTAATCTATATACCCTAATTAAATCAAAGAGAAAATCAGTTTCTCTTTTATCTTCATCTTCCTCTCCTCCCTTTCTCTTCTCCACCTCCACCATTAACGACTCCACCTCCACCGAGGAAAATTCTTCGAACCGATTCATCGCGTAATCGTCGATGATAAAATTTTAATCGACGATTAACTTCTTCTACAAATATGGCTAAAACAAAGCAAACTGCTCGCAAAGCACTTCAAATTCCTAATCTTGTAGATGCGGTGAATGCAAAGGTGTACGTGCGAAGAGCTCCTGAAGCAAGCAAATCGAAATCCAAAAAGGGAATGGCTCCAATTAGAGGGTACGTGAACTTAAACCCACCTAATATTCGATGTTTTGGTTGTTTTTTGATTGTGTAATCGAGATTGGTAACTGAAAAATAGAAGTTACAGAGTGAGAGTTGTTAGCATCGAAGAAATAATACCCTAACGACTCTTACATTGCATGCTTTTTCTATGAAAAATCGTTAACCTGTTAGTGTAAATATGACGACCCTTGTTCTGCTACTTCGACTTTTTTTTCCCTAGAATAGAGTCGTCGCCATATTAGGTTGAAGATGACGACTGTAGTTTGACGACCCCAAATTAGTGCTTAACGACTCTGGGTTGAACTTGAACTGCCTTCTGTTGGAGAAAACGATAGATTCGTCAGTAGTATATAATCCCTAGACTAGAGTCGTTAGTAATCTATAATCCCTAGAGTCGTCATCTCTTTTAAAGGGTCGGCAGTTACTTGTTTGACGACCCAAGTTTAATCTTTAACGACCCTTTAAGGACCAAAATCATCCTCACTGTCCAATTTTTGCAAAGAGTCGTTACCTTATAAATTAGAGTCGTTATTTTGTTAGAGCATATCATTGACGACTCTTTAACTGATAGAGATAAAGTTGATTTCTTATAAAGAAAATTTTCGTGTTTGGAATGTAGTGACTAGAAAACGAAAGACAAGGTTGAAATCACGATAACTCCTCCTTCGAAACCTCCCCGCAACGATAAATATTTACTTGCCGGTCCATTGCGCGGAAGAAGGCCGAGTGAGGTGTCATTTTCTATCACCGAACCAATAGACAAAGGTAATAAGTTGTCCAATTCGTCAGAATCAGACACTCTTGTTGTTTCATCTAACACTAGTGCTGAAGAAGAAGATGAACAAGAAGAAGAGCAAGTAGAGGAGGAACAGGGTGTAGAACATGAGATACAAGAAGAAGAGATTCAATAAGAATAAGAGGAACAAGAAGAAGAGCAAGAAGAGGAGGAATAGGGTGAAGGTAATGGTAGTGGTGATGATGAGGATGATGATAATGAGGAGGAACAACATAAAGGTAATAATGGCGGTGATGATAATGATGATGAGGAGGAAGAGAATGAAGGTAATGATGATGAAAAGGATGAAGATGGTGACGATAGTAAAACCACTGTTGAGGATGAGAAAGAGAATGAAAAGAAGAAAAAGATGGTAAAGAGAGTTAAGAAGGGTGGAACAGATATTGCACCCAGTGCGAGACACGTTCCCGCTACTCATTTGATGTTGCCTCCTCTTCGAGGTGGTAAACTTAGAGAAGAACCTAGAGATGGGGGAAAAGTTCTATTTGGATATCCTGGATCATGACTCCATTCAATAATGAAGATAATTGTGCCATTACAAGAGCTTGGAAAACAGTCACTAACCACTTTGAAAGTCTAGACAAAGACATTGATGAAACATCGGATGCTTGGTGGAACCGCGTATTCATCGTTTTTGTGGAGTTGGACGGAAATTGCAACTCAAGGTCTTTGAAACAAGTCAAGGAACGCTTCCAGAAGATACAATTCGAGTGTGATATTTTGAAAAGAGAACTTAAGGATGTTAGGGAAGCCTTTCCGGATATGTTGAGTGTTGTAAGAGTAAGGATTTGAACAAGAGGTAAAACTTATAAAAAGATTTGATCGATACTAACTAAGTATATTTGCATTTTCAGTTGGGGAAGGCGTATCGCTATTATGAGGAGCTTCGTGGGGAAAAGTTTGATCTCCACGATTGCTACTTTATCTTGGAAGGCACTAGATATAACTACGCCATATATGATTAAGTGTATCAGTGCACCTTTATTATCTATTGTATTTCATTTCCTTCAATGCAACGCTATGCGAGATGTATGCCTTTTACGATTCAATGAAATGATTCTATGAAATCAAAAATTATGAGAATCTAGTGCAAGGGTCGTTATTTTATATAACTAATCAAACTAACGACTCTAAAAGAAATTAGTAATTGATAGTTAGGATCGTCATTTCATATGACTACATGTATGACGACCCTAAGTGTTACTTTTTATAGAGATTTTTGTTTTTAGAGTCGTCAATGTGTAAACAAAACAATAAAACGACTCTAAGTGACCTAGTTAAAAAGGTTCGTCAATGTTTAGCACACTATCCTAACGATTTTTCATAACCTGGAAAAGTTGCAGGTTTGAGTCGTTACTGGTAGTGTCAATATACTGACAACCTTAGAGAGTCGTTTGGGTATACACCCCCCGACTTTGACGACCCTTTCTCTAAGTTGTTCCATAGTGTGGATGATTCAACCACTTGGATCACCATTCCGACAATTTGAAGAGTATAGGAAGTTTACCTGATTGTTTTGGCCTTGGGGTTCCTCATTTTGAGTGTTGGTTCCTTCATCTTGAGAAATGGGATCTTCGTTGCAACCATTATCCATGCCTTCCTCTATCAACATCTCCTCATCAAACATCCAACCCATATCATTAGTTGAGACAGTCTTACCATCAACAAAATCATTGTTGTTATTTGAAGCTTCACCAATCTCATTCTCTCCACTTGAATCACCCATTTGTAAAAATCCTAGGTTTTCCTCTCAAAACTCCTCCTCTTCTCAACACATAGAACACATTTTTCATAATTTTTTTCCTAAAATCAGATTTTAATCTTAATACACTTAATTCCTAATACTAACCATATAAGGGCAGTTTTGCCATTTAGAAAATATTTTTTTAAGGGGTGACCCAAATTAGAATTGGGTGACCTTTTTTTTCCGTAATGCATAACCCCCAATTGGAAGTTATGGCCCCCAATTACTCAGGAATGTTAAGATGTACTCAGGGATTTTATTTACTTATTGCTTTAGGTACATATTAAGATGTACTCAGGGTCTTTATTTACTGATTGCTTTTGGTACATGTATAGATGTACAACGTATCTTTTAGATACATATTTAGATGTACTGGGGGTCTTTGTTTACTAAGAGCTTCTCCAATGGTGGTTGTGTGTGTTTGCTAGGTGGCAACCCAACTAAGACATCTCATTCCAATTTTTCCTTAAATTTAGGGGGAAAAACATTTCATCTCCAATGGTGTGGTAAGTGATTTTTTATGAATTAAATGCATTCTTTATTTTTAGTAAATTTTAGATTTTATTACACCTACAGAGGACTATTTAATATATTGGAATTAATTTTAGGAAGCAAAAGCTTAATAGGATAGCCTGACATTGTCAAGATGAATGTCTAAAACTTGACATTCACCTTGACAATGTCTAACAAAAACTAAGTCATGTCATCTTCACATTGATTTAAAAAGTTGGGTTGGAGAAGATTTTTAGGAAAATGAATGTTTATCCAATGTGGACCTAGACATTTATCTTCACATACATTCCATTGGAGAAGCTCTAATAGTTTTAGATACATATTTAGATGTACTATGTTCCAAAAGGAAAAAGTGAAAATGTTCTTTTTCTTTGTTACTTTAGTCCAATAATATTTTGGGGTTTTGTCAATAAGTATTTTCATAGTTTTCAATACATATGTACTTGGTACACAATAGCATGTACTACTTTGCGAAAGGAAAATTCATGTAAGAACATACTGTTTTTGACATTACATATTGATATGTGTACTGATAGAAAGACTGTCTTACAATACATATCCATCACTGATATGTACCTGGAGACTCATAAAAAAGACAAGGTGCCAATCTATGAGTCACAAAAAGAAAAACATATCCAATTTGATCAAACTCATAAAAAAAACGGAAAATGGGTCATTTGTCCAAATATTTTTAAAACATGGTTCAAATAGACGAGTAAAAATTATTACGGGTGAAATGGACACCAAAAAAATAGCGAGGATGAAACTGGATTCATCCTGACTTAAACTTAAAAAATAGCAAGGATGAAACTGGATGCATCCTGATGTAAATTAAAAATAAGAAAAAGTATTTGAAAATAAGTAGGATGAAACTGTTTATATCCTAGCTATTTTTAAATTTTTGTCCATTTAAACAGTATCAAAATTTAAATGTCCTTTTCACCCAGGAATTATTGATTTTGGTCTTTTTTAACCAATTTTGTGTAAAAAAAATACTAGAAATTAACTTACCATAATAACGATTTGAAAACCTTAACGAAAATCACTTTATTCGTGTAGAACTGAAGTATATCATCTCTATCGGTATTATAAACGGAGGGTGATTTAGGCATTTAAGAAAAGGCAGCATAAGGTCTCGCACGTGTGCTGGACGAGCGAGTAAAAAATCTGGTCCAAAAACATGTTTTTGGACAAGTGATTAAAATTGTTCTAGTGGTGGACTATACACTAAACGGTTCTTCTAAACTGGATTAACCAGTAATTCCTAGTGTTTTTTTTTGCGCTTACAGTTGTTGCTTTCCTATTTCTAATGAGCCCAATCCTGTTTTGGAACCCAAGTATATCTTCAAATAATGCTTCAAATAATGCAGTTACTAAAAAGACAACTGTCAGGCTAACTCTATGAATAAGGCAGTACTGGTAAGCTTCAACTAAGCAAGCCTTCATCCTTACAGATAACTAGACAATGTCAAGAGATAGAGAGCCAAGGAACTTGGAGGACATCTCACGATCAGTGTGCTCTCGTATGGAAGCAGAGCAAAGATACATTTTTCATTTTTTGTTTTTGTTAATTCAGACCACAACATAAAGGAAAAACATCGAGTCATAAATGCCAGATTCTAATATGGAAGAGTATCAAAATATTAATGCCAAAGGAATATCAAAAATTTATTACATTTCCAAGTTTTAACAAAGTCAGTCCTTTATAAAATCCGACTGCAATTGCATTTTCCATACGATTCTCCTCTTCTAATCAAATTATTTTATTTATATTCATCAATTCATGGCTTCATTTTTTGGTCTAAAGATTGGTAGCTTTCAGACAATATTTTTTGTGGGACTGGTTCTCGCATATCATGTAGTTATACTAGTGGAAGGAGGAAGGGATATTGCGAGTAGATTATCGGAAGAAGAGGATTTGGAGTTGGAAAGACAACTCAACATTCTAAACAAATCACCTATCAAAACAATTCATGTAAGTATTAGGTCAGAAATATATGTTTTGTTCATTTGTTGATGTCACAGAGTCAGAGATTCTTCTAATAGATATGAGGCCAAGTCATGTATGATATTCACGACCAAGATCAGACTGAATAATTTGTAATATATTGATTCTACAAATTAAGTTAAACAATTAAATGAGATTAGTGTTGAATTATTTTGTTTGTTATGGTGAATAGACTGGTTGGGGAGATATCTATGATTGCATCGAATTCCACAAACAACCTGCCTTTGATCATCCTCTGTTAAAAAACCGTACAATTACTATCTCGGTAATGTTTTCTTCTCTCAACATATTACATTTTATTTTGCTCACTTCTTGTTTAATTAGGAGAACAAGGAAATTATTATATGGAAATTATTATCAATAAACATGTTTTAATGGTTGAGTTTCATTTTAGGAAAGCCCCATGAATCTTTTTTAAATGAATGCCCCATTTTTGAGGGATGGGGGAAGTATTTTCTATTTCATATTTGTAATTGTTATCTAATGGTTGAGTCCCACTTCAGAAAATAGACGAACCGGTATCTACAAGACCACATAAAACACTGATGAGTCAAATCGAAGGGTGCCCAAAAAGAACGGTTCCTATTCGTAGGACAACTAAAGAAGATCTGATCCGAGCCAAACATTTATCTTCCTCATCCAACACTGCTGGTGATGAATATGTATGCTATGTCTAATTCTAATTGTCTTTTATGTTATCAACTTATTAGTGATGAATTTTTTTATATACAATAAAACTTCTTTAAAATAATAGTTTTGGGTCCGGAAAAAATTATTATTTTAGAGAGATTATTATTTTAAAGAGAAGAAATTTTATCTGTGCAAGTCTAACTGGGACTAAAGAATTTTATTATTTTACAGAGATTGTTATTTTAACGAGTATTATTTTAAAAAGTTTCACTGTATTGTATACCACGCTCAACTGATTTTATTGGTTGCGAAAATTGTTGATTATCAGTTTGCAGGTATGACTGTTCAACAAAAAGGCGAACGGTACTTTGGAGCCAGTGGTTTAGCAAACGTATGGAATCCCAAAGTAAACACTGATCAATCTAGTGGAGCTGAAATTCAACTTGTAGCAGGCCCGATAGAACATGCTAATTATATCATATTTGGATGGACAGTAAGTATTATTTTCTCTATTTATTTGGTTCAAAATTAAATATCAACAATTTGGACAAACTATCGTCTAGATCCTACACCTAGGAAATTGGTTGTGTCCCCTTTTGGGTGTGAACATATAATGACAATGAAATAAAAACCAATAACTAATTTGGTCTGGATTCTGCATCAGATTACTAGCAAAATGATGTTTTTTTTATCGATATCACTCTAGTACGGTGGCTAATTGTTAGGTGATGATAACAATGAGTCAATGACTTTTAATTTCAGCTCGAAAATAACTCGTGAATTCTAAGAAAATTATTGATCTGGAAAAAAAGGGTTAATTAAATATATTTTCGAAAAAAAATTCTTCCTCAGCTGATGAAGAACGGCCACACTTTCAAACTCCTTTCTGTTTTTCTTTCCTTTGAAAACTGAATTTTAGTTTAAATTAATAAATATATATGAAGGGTATAATTGTAATGTTGCACAATTTTTAATGGATCCCTGATGGGCTTTTGATTGAGAAGGGTATATTTGTTGTGTTATCAAGGTATTTGTGAAGCCCATGAAAAGGAGGGGCAATTATATAATTACCACGGAAAAAAAAAACAATCTCTATCCATCAATAAAAAACCAAAAAAAATAAAAATTAATGGTATTGATCCGATGTTGCGATCAAGGTGTAAATTAGGCCGTGCTAGCATGAGCACAGGCCAACCCAGGACGTGAGTTAGCTCAGCACGTTACTTTAGTGTGTTGTGCTGGTCAGGCTAATCGACACGGTGGCACAACACTGTACGTGACACGGATGAGAACGTGGCACAACACGCGAGAAAAGCACATCAAAAATATGTATAAAACACTGCACGATGTGAAACAATACAACACAACACTTTTTTTTAGTATATTTCATTAACGAGTTTTTATTCTTACCGTATTTGTTCTTCGTGTGTTTATTCTTACCATTTGTTGACATTCTATCTTCGTTATGTCGAATTATTTTAATAATAACACATATAATATCTAAATATTTCAAAATATTTACTTAGAAAAATATAAGGTAGATGTGCCACGCACGCCGCAATATGCTCTCGAGCACGTCACAACACACTATGTATCACGCGGCCGCCTTTTGATCGACTGTGCTGAACTATGTCGGCTCGTTTAACACCTCTAGTTGTGATTTCCTTATTATGAATTGACTAGCATTTTTATTTTTATTTTTACTTACGTTCACCAGGTAGACCCAGGATTGTATGGTGATAATGCGACTCGGACTTATACATATTGGAGCGTAAGTTTTGACAGAAATGACATTTATATTAATCTTTGTTACATTTTGGTTCAGCTTGGGAGAGGTTTATAATGCTTTTCTTATTTTTAATGTTTTGTATTAGAGTGATAGTGGTTACACGACAGGTTGCTATAATACTCTCTGTCCTGGATTTGTGCAACTCCACCCAACATATACTCCCTTTTTGCACTTCAACAAAACATCCGTCATTGCAGGCGAGCAGATTCAATTGTTTTCGAGCATACATATGGTATGTAACTAACCTAACCGATATGTGGAAATGTGTATTTCCCAATCGTTGCACAAGAATAATAAGTTCCAAAGTTTTAAGCATTTTGTGTTACACTGCAGGACCCTGAAACCGGGGACTGGTGGTTGATAATAGACCAAACTGTCAAAGTTGGTTATTGGCCAAAAGATCTATTCACCCTGTTTCATCTAGGCGCAGAGTATATTTACTGGGGTGGTCGTGTAAGGTCTGGGAAAGATGGGATTGCTCCAGAAATGGCTAGTGGTAGTAAACTGGATGATTTTCCCAATCATGTTGGTTATTATGCATCTCTTAATTATACAAACGAGGTCGAGGGAGATTGGATACTTGTTCAACAAGGTCCAATTTCAGTTGATTGTAAAGGGTCTTACGATGCAAGTTGGAAATATTCTGAAGACCACGTCCTTATGTATGGAGGACCTGGTGGACCTTGTGCTTGACTGGTGAAAGCTGTTGGTGTGCAAATAAAAGCTTTTGTAACCAAAAATAAGAAAGCATTTATATGAATCCATATAGCTTTCTTCAATTGTTGTTTTTATCTTAAATTGTAGGAGTATATTTGTATTCCAAATGAGACAGAGCACCCATAAAAGCAGTGTAAACAAACCGCACAAAATAAAAACTTCCCAATAACTGCTACTCACCTAAAATGTGTCAATGGCGTTCAGATCGGACACAGACGGTTTTAAATGAGTTTGTATTCGTTCACATTTATCAAAAACATCCATGGCTGCTGTGACATACTTGTATCTGCATGACCACATAGACATATAGCAGACACTGTAAAGCATCGATAGGAAGTTAGTTACTTACTAAATAAGGGGACTCAAATTCACGTTAATTATCCCTATGTACGCCTGAAGAAGTTTTATAAACAACCAATAAGCATAAAATCATTTTCAAAGTAACAAGAGAAACTGATATGAAAACAACAAAGATCGTAATAAATAAAAACTTGAGAAAATGGGCTATTTAGCCAAAAGAGTACTTTTTCACGGTCATACGGACCGGTAAACATTTTATCTGGATCAAATGGACAGTACTCTTTTTTGTTTGAAAGAGACTAAACTACCCTTTAAATCAAGCTACTTGATATGTTCTTCTCGTCTTCTCCGTCGCCTCAAACAGAAACCAGATCTAAAAAAGCCATTACAAGCTCTTGTTTTCCATCAGCTTCTGCACCTCATATTTTCCATTACCAAACAGCACGTACCATCGTCTTCGTCTTCTTTCTACATCGTCTCCAATATCAAACCAGTAACATATTCCTCTACCATCTCTATCTCCTCCACAAATCACCAACACCAACATCGACATCATCAACTTTATCCAACAACACCATCATAGGTATCATCAACACCACCATCAAAATGGATTTTCTGTGTGCGTAATTTAATTAATTTCTCAAATTAGGGTTTTATGTTAACTCGATTTTAGAAGATAAGAAATGAAGAATATCCTCAAATTGGTAAATTTCTTAACCTTAATTGTATTTTGATTGCAATTGATTTCAAATTTGTTCATCTTAATTAGATGAAACAGGTTTTATCCTGTGCTAGATTGAGTTGAACAGACATGGCGAAACTGGTTTCATCTTATACTAAATTGGGTTAAATTTGCTTTCACCCATTTTAAACTAGGATGAAACCGGTTTCATCCTATACTAAATTGGGTTGAATTTGCTTTCACCCATTTTAAACTAGGATGAAACCGGTTTCATCTATAAGTAGGATGAGTCTATTATTTTTGAATTAGGTATCACCCATTGTAACAAACACTACACCATTTTTCGGGATTAGCAACGGCTGCTTGCTGTTGCAAAAGGGACTTGCAACAGCAGACAGCCGTTGTGAAATGTGGCGTTGTATTTTTTCGCAACAGCTCAAGAGCCTTTGCGAAATTTTTTCCGCAACGGTTTTCGGTTCAGCCAACTGTGTTTTTCTTTCACTTTGCAACGTTTACGGCCGTTGCGAATAGGTTTAGCAACAGCTGGGTGGTGTTGCTATGTTCTTGTCACAACAGCCTCGAGCAGTTGCGGAATGGAAGATTCGCAACTGTTCTATAGCAGTTGCAAAATTTAGAACTAAAAACACTTAAAACGACTAATCTTAGCCGGACCCGGTTTTAGTATTCTGGTTCTAAATTTAGCAACATTTGTAGGCCGTTGCTAAATTTTTGCAACTAAAAAAAGTCAAGTCAATCATCAGGTGACCTAGTCAAAAGTTCCCTGGAAAATTTTCAGGCCAAGAATTCACTGAAAGAGACATCAATTGCGCATTGAACAATGAAAGAGACATTAAGTGTGCATTGAACAAAGATGTTCTCCATTACTAACAATGTCATCCTGAGTTCAGTTTCTACCTATAAACATTTCTGTATAATCGAAGCAACGCAATGCACCACTTCAAAGCAATGCAACCGCTTCTCTTATAGATCTCCAATGTCCATTGGAGCTGGAGGAGGCATGCTTCTTCTTGCACGTGCACGTCTTCCCTTATCTCTAACAACTCGATAAACTCTTGCGTAGTTTTCTGATCCAAAATGTGAAAATCCTCTTCAAGACCAACAAGAATAACAGTGCAGATTGAGTTGTTAGTTTCTCTCCTTGTAAAGTTTCCTTGATTGCAAAGAGTGCATCTTTGATCAGATCATCACGGGTAGAGTTGGCGAAGGAATCAAATTTGCATTGCAAACAAGTTTTAGTAGATTGTGAGCGGGCCCCAATAGCAAAGGCCTGGTATTCGAAGTAGTTCCCACTTGGGAAATTGTAGTAGAGGTGTGCTCCTGATTCATCCAACCCTCCAACAAGCAGACCAACACCATATGGATGTTTCCATGACCTCTGGCTGAAAACATGCAACAAAGAGAATTAATAATACACATTTCATTGTCCATAAAGAAACCTATTATGCAAGACTTTACAAGCATAGTTTGTACTCAGTTCATTGTCCATCGTGTAGTTTTGCAAAACTAAGAGGAATCAAGCTAATCATATATAAAGATCAGACTAATATGACTACTATTTCCATATGACAACACAAGGATTAAATAAAATGCAGCTCAACAAAGAAATCTAAAAGTACAAAATAATATGTAGTCATAGTATGGAAGTTCACTAACCTGCCAAGGGAATGAGGGAAGTATGTCATATTAGCAAACAAACATGTTCAAGTACCCATATTCAAGTACCCTTAGCAAGAGTAGAATTAAAATTTCACATCTGGAAAGGAAGATTAAGCATTTAAAAGGCAACATCACTGATACCCATTCCATGAGAAAGGTTTAATGAGCAACAGTACAACTCTCGCGATGTAACAAAGTTAATTAAGTAATTATTCATAAGAGTAATTGGTTATTCCTTACAACAAAAACTTCGTGATATCAATATATGTGAATGTAATATGTATGCCTTTAGGTCATGTGAGTTTACTACTAATTGAATCTTTGGGTATGTACGAAACACTAATAGATGCTGAGATGTACTGCTTTATAAGGTCACTAAACTTAATGTTCATCAGCAAGATTATAGAATGAGAAAAATTATTAGACCTAAGATAGCATATAAAAGATTTCTAAAGAATGATAACCAAATGAAAGAAATTTCAGTGAACATGCAAAAGAAAGTGTGTTTCATCTATGCAAGGAATAGATGTATTTATATGTATGAGTTCAACAATACCTACAATTAGTTTTTCATACTTCTTTACAATTAGAATGTATCCTACATGAGGGACGTAGCAGTAAGCATATCATGTACACGTACCGGATGTAGTTGTATCTTCCTAGTCAGTTGAGTCTCTCATACAATGTTTTCTTTAAGAGGGAAGTGAGGTCTCCATGAAGAGGAAGGAACTATTCTTCAAATTCTATATGGCTCTGCTTTTGAACGTATGTTGTCTATATATTTAAGTGTATCGTTAAACTCCTTCAAATAAAGTTTTAAATGATCAGAAACCCAAACTTGTACATCATAGCATCCTCCTAAAGAAAAACTAATGGATATAATTTATGTAAAATGGATAGAAAACAGGTGCATCGTCAAGGAAAGAACTTTGTGCAGATTCTGGACGCCACTTTATCGTGACCTGTTTAAAGACACCATTAACATCATAATTTAACAGCATAAACCTCTCATCATAATTAAGACATAAATGAGCAATGAAAGAATGACTCAGACACCATCACTTAACCTTTTCGCAATTAGTACACTTAAAACACCCACGAAGAACACCTTTAGGAAGGCATGGTCTCGGAGGAAGATGCTGACAATAAAGAACAAAAATATTCAGATCACAAATATGTGATTATAGTTAATTTCATAATGTGAAAGACCAGTTAGATATTTCGAACTTTCAGTACAAGGATGAACCTGATGAGGTTGTCGATCTGTAGATTCCTCATCCGAGCTATCACCTAATTACTGTCGTGTACCCATGGTCTGTACCTAAGAGATATCTTAAGCCTCAGACACTCATTTGCACCCGCAGAGACCATATTACTCATCAAAAATTCACCTTTATCCATCTTCTTTAGAGTGACGGATGTAAGTAAGAAAACCTGGTGGAGCCGACAGATCAACTTTCTCTTCTTTAATAGAAACTCATTTGCATTCAACCCCCATCGATGATGCACATTACAAGGTAAAATGTAAACTCTATATGTACATTGAGACCATATAAGCAAAATGTATACTGACAAACCAAACTACAAACACTCACTATAGGGTAATGCAGAAATAACGAGTATGTGAATGCATCCATCAAACTTCACTGTATCATAGATCTTATCTCAGTTTCTCTGGATAAGAAACAAAAGCACTGAGGTTTAAAGAGATTAAAAATTTAAATTCCCTGCATATCTTGCTGCTGAGCTGCAAATCAGAAGCCAACGTGTATGTGTCGAATGAAGTCAATACCAATTTCTCAGTTCATTCATTAACTAACAAGTTAGTGTTTTCTCAGTTTTTAAAATGTTATAAGCTTAAAGTAAATGATTAATCTAACTTCTTGTTATAAAGTTCCCTCTCAAACCTCAACACTTCTACATAATACTTCTCTTTCTTTATACCATGTTATATAATCCCATTCCTACATGTAATCAGTTCTTGCGCATTAGACTTCTCTTTTTTTCTACCGTGTTCTATAATCCCCTTCCTACATGTAATCAGTTCTTGCGCATTAGATAATTGATGGTGATTTTCTGCTGATGAGGTTAGCAATGATCACATGGAAAACCAGGCAACGCTATATCATTGAGACTACATATTTTAGTACACTTTGAACAATTCCAAAACAATGAATGAGCACAACAACTACATATACAAATCAAAGTAAAGCAAAACTAACTATCTGCATAGCACAAGAATAGCTAGTTCTAGTCCACCTTCATAAACCACTAGCTAATCTTTAATCAACCAGAAACTGAAATTTCAATCTACAAATATTTGATTCATTCTCATAAATAGACTTAAAGGGTCATAAGCAGACATTCTCATAAATAGACTTAAAGGGTCATAAGCAGATAAATATTCAAATCTGGACACGAAACTAGCTGCATAACGTGAACCCAAGATTTGAATCTATAACAAGGATCATTATCAGATGAGCTAAGTTCAAAAATCTAAAGTTTCCTCTAAGAACCCACAAACCCTAGAAACCAGTAAAACAAAAGATTAAAAAAATCTATCAAAATCCCTAGCTCCGTAGTCATAAATAAATTTAAAATCGTGAATCAAATTAAACAACCTCATTCGATCTATAATCGTGAATCAGATCAAACAACTTCATTCGATCTATGCAAAAAACAAGTTTTACCAGTTTATAATTATTGACCATTAAAAGACTCATTCATCTTTTGAACCCTAATCCTTCTTTGAAATTATTTCTTCCTCTAATTATTCAAAACCCACTACTAAAACATCATCACCACCCACCTAATTATCTTCTCATCAATTCACATCAACTCATTATTTCTTTTCAAACCCTAAAGATCAAATATTTCCCATCAACAAAATGGTCTGTTGTTTCATCTTCCCGAAATCTCTCATCCTTAAGATTTGTTGGGTTCCAACTTCAACTTTCACATAGAGAGAACAAACGAAACTTTATTTAATTCATCCAACCAAAAGGTTTTGAATCTGATGTTGGGTGAAGATTAACATCCAGTGGGTTTGCTTTCATTTTATATTGGGTCACAATCAGTACTTGGAGTACATAAAAAACAGTTGAATATGATGGATTATGTAACAATTCTGGCACAAACAGTAGTAAACAAGGGTATTTTCAAGGATAGTGTACTAATTAAGGGAATCTACTTCTTTTTTATGAGTTTATGTCTATTGAGATATCACTTGTTCTTGAAAATATTATTTCAAACAACATCAACATCAAATTCTTATCGACAGTTGGTGTTATTGATAACAGAAGTCCAATGTGAATTTTAACAATCGGTGCTACCTCTTCACATTGGATTTATGTTCAAAGGTTAATGAATTTTAAACTGTTGAAGATTGTTGTTTTTGATTGTTCTCATACTTAGAGTCTTTTCAGTTATGAATATACATCTTCAGTTGGATTTTCTATTATGTTGTACATGGTGCATTTTTCATATTACACTTGCAGACTACTTGTTACTGGGAGTTATGCATTATTTTATGTTGAGAAACTTGATTTAAGAACTTCCAATGTTGATGGCAGATCAGGTGTCTTTTTGAATGGAGCTCTTTATTTGGGAAATGTTGGAAGAGGTGAAATTGCAGTCTTCGATTTGGCTGATGAATCCTTCGGTGAACATGTTCCACTAGATTGATAACACTTTCGTTGGGGTGATTATACAATAGGGGTTTTAGGTGGATATCTGTTCTACGCCAAGAAAGATTACTATTACCAAAATAGAAAACCATCTTTTGACATATGGTTACTTAAGGAGAGGAAGATTGATAATCATGACACACAAGAGCACCAGGAACCATACCAGTCATTGGGTTGGATTAATGAGTTTAGACTTCCCAATAGACAGCTATTAGCCTTAACAGAAACTGGCGGTATTTTAAGTTACAGTTCTAATAATCTCAATATTTACGATCCAAAAGCATCGACCTCTAGACGTCTTACAGTTTTCAAGGAAGGAATATCTCAAGTATTTCCTCACAAAAACACCTTACTTTCATTGAAAGAATTGGGAGAAGAAGATATTAGAATAATGGAGTGATCAGCAAAGACGGAATTAGTTAGGCGATTAAAGTCGCCTTAGGAAGATGAAATTTCTACCTAGACACATACGTATCCGGTATTTTTTGATTTTGAAGTTTTTTCTTTGGCCACGAACAGACGAGCATTCCTCTACTTCCACACATTCCATGCAACTGCGCAAGCAAGGAGACTCCAAATCTCATACATCCGTGATTACATAGACTTACATTTACTTCATCCAGATTATGGCATCAGGGTGATCAGCCTTTGGAATTCTGAAAGGATATTATGTTTTTTAATTATTGTTAGTATGTTTATACAATTATCTATCCTGATTTTATGGGAGTGATTTTTTTTTCAATGGAATTTTATTTTATGGGAGTGATTTATTCTAGTTTTATGTAATTAATTCCCCAGTCAGGAATCCTGTTTTATGGGAGTGATTTATTCTAGTTCTTATTTTAGGCCACTTAAAACCCAAGTTAAGGTTTTATAAGTGAAATATTCTCAGTTCAACTTGTCGGTGGACATCAGCCTCTTCACGGTTTCGATGGAGAATTTAAGTTGCCTTCCAATAGATATTACATTAGACATTGTCAATCGCTTACCCACTGAATCTATTTTTAATTTTTAGAGTGCAAATTAGTATCCAAATCATGGAAAAATCTAATTCTACATCCATCGGTATGTAGGATGCACTCAAATCGACTCCATCATTATACTGATCTTGGAAAGTTGAGTTTTCTTGCCTTGGCTATGGATCAACAACTCCACTATTTTGAATATCTTGAGATCCATAAACCACCCATTAACTTCTCCATTTGAGAATGATTATGCATTTATTGTCTTTTTCGGTTCGATTAATGATTTGATATGTCTTTGTGATATGGAGAAATGGACTTCGCATTTGTAACCCCATGACGAAAGAAATGTGTTATTCTTCCTAAAGGTAAGACTAGCTCTGGTCATTGTAGTTATTGGTCTAGCGGATTTGGTTGCGTTCCTTAAACTAATGAATACAAAGTTGTCATTAGAGGCCATTGTTTATACACTTGGTAACGGCATTGGATGGAGATATGTTACAAAATTTGATTCTGCGGTTCCTAATATTTACGACAGACCAAGTGAATTTTTGAACGAAGCTCTTTATTCGGGGGTAGGATGGAAGAGCGTTGATTATGGTCTTCAATTTGGTTAATGAAACTTTGGTGAAGAACTTCCACAACCTGCTGCTTCGCTAGGCAGTGGAACGCTGTTGAAATTAGGGTTTGGGTATTTGATCTGTACCGAGAGAAATTGCAGCATAGGAGGAACATCTTATAACGTATGGCTGTATAAAAACAGGAATGATAATAGTGACATAAAAGAACTATATCATTCATCAGTTTGGACTTATGAATTTAGACTTCCCAAAGAACAACCATTAGGAAGGGTGGCAATAGTTTAAGCTACAGTACTTGATTTCTCCGTTTTTATGATCCAAATGAATCAATCTCGGAAAGAATTGGGAGAGAAAAATACACGAATATAACGAAGTTAGTTTAAGCTGAGGACGCTGAAGGTGGAAATTAGCCGATGAAGAAGTTTAAGTAGGATGAGATTCCTAAAATCTAATCCTTATAAATGGTAATCTTACAAACTCGAAGCAATATATTTATCATTGTATGTGTTCTATATAAGTTGCAGTCGAATTTATTGAGTGTTGACACTACAATAGCTTAAGCCTTACAAATGAAGAATAATATGACACTAAAAAATTCATGAACACTATTAGAATGCTAACTATTTGGAAGCATAATAAAACTAACTACTATAAGAGCGATGAATGGTTCATATTTTATTATAAATCAGTGCTTCGTCTCTTGTGATCCCAACATGCAGCAACATTCTTTTTCCAGTCGAGATCCTCAGAAGAATGAAAATCCTCTCTGACATTCTCAAGCCACAGATAGTTGCGCGAATAGAAATATTATTGTTCTGTTAACTCGTTTGCAATCCTACTGTGTTGTACTCTCTTGCCGTGACTAAGAATCACTAACTATACAGTTTGTACCCATAAATATTTCCAGGCACTAAACACGATGATTTTGGTGATGATGATCAGATCTAGGATTTTACACAAAACAAGCATAAAGATGATAGACACGAATTTAACGTGGTTCGGCATGGTTTTCCTACTTCCACGGATGAATCCCCGTAGGGAGAGATATTTTATTAATGTATGGGTTACAATGATTTCTGATCCCTTTTAGGGTTTGCTGGTGTATATTCCTTTATAAGGGTGTGTCCTTTTATGGTTATAATTTCCTCTATTTATACAGTTGAGTACCTGGGTTAAACCCTGATTTCGAGATAAACTTCATGTGCAAGTAACATGTTCAGCAAGTCATCCAGAAACTTCCAAAATCCTCTTCCAGGGTTTTTGTATTGGGTCGGTGTAAACGGGCCAAATAGACATGGTCTTGCGGGTTAGACCATCAACCTTGACTTTGACTGACATGGTTGACTTTCGTTGTAGACCGCGACTATCGATCTTTGACTGGCAGACTGCCTTGACAGGAGACTGGATGGAGGCTGGCTGACTGCACGACTGGCAACATGGAGGGAGGCTGGCTGGTAGCAAGGCTGAGTATTTGGGTGGAAACTAGTTGGCAGTTCGACTGACAACTTGGTTGGACGCTGGTTGGCAGCACTGCTGGCAATATGGATGGAAACTTGCTAGAAGCACGGTTGGCAAGTTGGCTTGGAAAGTTGACCGTCGGTTGACTTTGACCATTGACCAAGGCGTTGACTTTGACTGTTGACCAGTCAATGACTTCATGGAGCACTGAACTAGCTGGTAGTTACTTCGGTTGGTGGGCTAGTGGACTGTGTTGGTTGGCTGGATGGCAACTGAATAGTGACCCAGACAATTTTCTGGCACAATATGTTGCAATTTTACCATGGTACAAACATATACTATTCATGAATACAATGAGAACAGTAAGATACCCATTGAGGTAGAAGGATTCATCCAACATCTCCATTTAACAATATTATACTTTGGTTGGTTCATTTAATGGTTTGATATGTCTTCATGAAAATGCTGGAGATTTTATGAACGAGTAATTTAATGATATGAATATTGTTTTGTTGTTTTCTAGGAATGAAAAACTATTTAAAGCAGATTTTCACTTATGATGGATCACTAGAAAATGTGAAAAACATTTCAAAGTAGAACTATGTGCTACTGATTTTCACTTATGTTGTTTATGAAAATAGCCAGTGGAAAATAAAGATACGCACGTCTTTGTTATTTATTGGGAAAATAAATTAGCATTTTCTGTTATTTATTTTCACTGATTTTTTTTTTGAAAGAATATATTTATATAGATTATCATATTTTTCTTTAGGAAAAATGTTTACCATGGATGTGATTTGTGTCGGATACATAAAATTTAGAGATACCTGAAAAGTGAATGACGTTTATTGAAGCCACTTCAAGTCAGGTTAATTGCAACTTGGTATAATCATCCCGATAGAATCAGACAATTGTGAACAATTTCTTTTCTGAAACGAGGTTATTAATAGGTGAAAAATCATTAAAGAAATGCTTATTTGGACCCAATATGAGTACGGGTTTTATTTAACAATGTAAAGTATAACCAAAACCTAGCCCGTACATTGAGTGGGCATTAAAGATCTTATCAATCAATCAATTTTTCTTTATATAAAGGAGAATGTTTTGGATGACGTGGAGGCTCGACAACATCCCTCACATTTTTTCCAGTTCAAGTGAGGCACATAGACAATACTTACCCGATTAGTTACTTTTTCGAAGAGGAACAATTTCTCATTCAACCGATTGGTTACTCTTAATCGTGACGTTTGTTCAATTTGCGTCTCTGGGTCATTGTGTTAGAAATCAACGAAAATACACCCCTCTTGGTCAGTTAGTGTTAAAAGATTGCCCTTCGCAATTATCTTCCTTTACAGTTTGTTCTCTTCACAAATTATAATCCCGGAAGATTCATTAGTTTGTTCTCTACGATACTGGATAGACATAAACAACAACATCAGATGGAGGAGAGAGTGAAGAGAAAGCGCGCCATGGATAATACACTGAACCAACAGCCTGCAGTCTATGTCAGAGAAAAAAGGAAAAAGATTATCGATCTGCGTCGAAAAGGTGTTCATGGACCAAATAGGAACACAAACAAAATCAACCACTCAACGGAATAGAAAATTCTATGAGGACCACCTACTCAGATTCCATATTCCATACCGACGGAACGGTGAATACCAAAACAAACACGACCATTTGCAAAATCAATTCAAGGACAGTTGGGAAGTTCCATATTTTTTAGTCTGACGTGTCGTGAGGATTTTACGCTTCCTGAAAACCCTTTCTCTTTGTTCCGAAGAGTTTTGTTTGAAAAGTTGCAATCTTATCGGGCAGTGAGTGAGGAACTTTAAAGGAACTTCGCCATTAGGAACAACTCAAAGAATTCATTGATCAGAAAATTGTTTGTAGATGTTTCGCTCTTCATCAAGACCCGAAATATTAAAACTGATTTTTTTTTAAGGGATGAAAACCTCATAAGGTAATATTATTTGAAAACCTTCTCATTTTCCAATGAGTCGGCTTGGAGATTATTTTCTATTAATATGCCAATTTTTTTTTTTTTTGGTTAACATTAACTTTAACCATTCCGATTATGCCGACTAATTTCTCTCCAGTTAGGGAAAGCGGAGAAAACATTGATTGGAGAAGTTTATATATTAACCATTAGGCTTATGATTTGAATTCCAGAGCAACAAGTGATCCCCTGATCTTACATTAGCTTACAAGATAATAATCACGGCATTTAATCAATTGAAGGAGAATCAAGCCAGACAAGATTAAAAAACAAGGAGACACTACCTACTAGATTGTTGAGAAGTAAACCAAGATACTATGAAGAAGATAGAAGAGATCAACAATGTGTGTTGATATAGTATGAAGAAAGTGATATGGATCAACAGTGTGTGTTGATCCAATATAGTATGGATCAACTGGGACAGTTGACATGAAGTGGATGGATCAACAAGAGTTTTTGATCCACGACACAATTTTTAGAAATTTACTTGGGTTACAGTTAATACTTATTTTAAGAATTCTTTTACGTGAGAATTGTCTAGAAGTTTCTTGTTAGAGTTTGTTTTTTATTGGAAAGTCTTTTTACTTGAGAGTCAAGGTTGTGAGTCATATAAATAGGTTGTTGATCCATGAGACGAACCACATCAATGGAAGAGAGATTGTTTGAGTTAAGTTTTGTGTTCTTTCATTAAGTCTTTGATATCAGATTTTCTACATCTGGTATCAGAGCACTGGTATCAGGTTCTAGTGTTGTGGGTATGAGAAGTTAAGTTGAAGAAGATGACAAGTTTAAGTTCAATCAAGGCGTCGGTGTTTGAAGGTAAAAACTTTGAACACTGGAGGTTGCAGGTGGAGAATATATTCATATTTCAAGAGGTTTGGGATATTGTGAAGGATGGTTATGTAGAACCAGCAGAAGGAGTTGTACTTGAAGGAGCTGCGCAAACTCAATTAACTGAAAACATAAATAAAAATTCTAAAGTTACATATATTCTTCATCAGGGTATTCATGAATCTCTGATGGACAGAGTTATCTATATCAAGCAAGTTAAAGCATCATGGGATGGTTTGGTAAGCTACTACACAGGGTCTGACAAAGTCAAGAAGGTTAGATTGGAAACTCTAAAGAGAAAATATGAATTATTGCAGATGGAAAGTACTGAAACAACATCAGATTTTTTCTCAAAGACTTTGAATCTTGTCAATGAGATGAAGGCTAATGGTGATATTGTAGAAGATTCAACAGTTGTTGAAAAGATATTAAGAAGTTTACCAGAAAAATTTGAGTCCAAGGTGACTACTATAGAGGAATGCAACACAGTTGCAACCATAACTCTTAATGAGTTATTGGGTTATTTACAAGCCTATGAACAAAGGTTGTTGGAGAAGACAATTGTTGCAAAACAAGTTGAAGAAGCTCTTCAAAGTCAAGTTAGCTGGAGAAATAATCAAGGAAAACCTATTGCTAGAGGTTTTCAAGGAGGATACAATAATTGAGGGAGATCAAATAATGGAAGTTATAGGAAGCCATTTGATAGATCAAAAATACAGTGTTATGATTGTGGATATTTTGGACACATTGCTACTGAATGTCCAAAACCTAGAAAGACAATTGCTAATAACTACAAAGAAAATTTCAAAGCTAATATTGCAGAAAGTCAAGAGGAAGAAGAAGAAGAAGAAGAAAAGGAGGATGAAAACATGCTACTTGCATGTCAAGAGGAAGAAGAAGATGAAGAAGAAAAGAAAGCTGAAAATATGTTGTTGGCTTGTCATACACCTGCAGAACAACCTCAACATAAGTGGTATCTAGATACAGGTTGCAGTAATCATATGAGTGGAAGAAAAGATTTGTTTGATAATCTTGATGAATCAGTACGATCAATTGTGAAGCTTGGAAACAATTCTACCATTCCAGTTATGCGAAAAGGAAGGATTGAAATTTTTTTGAAAAATGGTGCAAAAACATATATTATGGATGTGCTTTATGTTCCGGGTTTGCATCAAAATCTTTTGAGTATGGGTCAATTGTTTGAAAGAGGTTATTCTATGAACATCTTTAATGGTGTTTGTACAATTCGAGATCGTTTTAGAAGACTTATTACAAGAGTGCAAATGACTAAGAATATATTATTTCCTATGAATATTCAGTATTAAAAGGAAAGCTGTTATAGTAGCAGTGTTCATGATGATTCTTGGTTATGGCATAAAAGGATGAGACATGTAAACTTTAACAGTTTGCAAACTTTAGCAAAGAAGGAGATGGTGTCAGGATTACCCTTTATTGAGGTACCAGAATCAAGATGTGAAAATTGCATCTTTGTCAAGCAACACAAAGATCAATTCCCAGTCAACAAAGCTAGAAGAGATGATCAACAATTGGAGATTGTTCATAGTGATCTGTGTGGTCCTATTGAAGTAACTTCACATGGAGGTAATAATTATTTTATAACTTTCATTGATGATTTTATTAGGAAAGCATGGGTTTATTTGCTTAAACAAAAGAGTGATGCATTTCAAGCTTTTAAAAGTTTCAAAGCTTATGGTGAGAGACAAATTGGTAAGAGTATCAAGATCTTGAGAAATGATAGAAGTAAAGAATATATTGTTGTTGACAAGTTTATGGAAGAGCATGACATTCAGCATCAACTAACTGCAAGATATACACCACAAAAGAATGCAGTTGCAGAGAGGAAGAATATAACCATAATGGAGATGGCAAGAACTATAAGAAAAACAAAAGATTTACCAAAAAGTTTTTGGGGTTATGTAGTTGACACAAGCTGTGTATTTAATCAACAGATGTCCTACAAATAGTTTGAACAACATAACATCAGAAGAAGCTTGGAGAGGTGTAAGACCAAGTGTAAGACATCTGAAATTTTTTAGGTGTATTGCATATGCACATGTACCCAAAGAACTAAGAAAGAAATTGGATCACAAGAGTGAGAAGTGTATCCTTGTTGGTTATAGTTCAGTAACCAAAGGATATAAATTATACAACCCAGAAGAAGGAAAAATGTTTACAAGTAGAGATGTGATCTTTGATGAAGATTCAAAATAGAACTGGAATAATGGATCAACAACTAATGTTGATCCATATAACAATGGATAAACAAGGGATGTTGATCCACATAATATTGGATCAACAAGGGATGTTGATCCACCTGCTGCTGTCAGAACAGTTACAGTTGAAGTTGAAGAAGAAGTGCAGATTCAAGATAATGTTGAAGAGAAACATGAAGAAGAAGGAACTGAAACAGTACAACAACAAGAAACTACAAGACCAAGAAGAAAATATATCATACCTGCTAGGTTGATTATATTGTATCAAGAGATGATGAAGATACTGATGATGAAGTGGTAAATTTTGCACCATTTGGAGATTGTGATCTTGTAACTTATGAAGAAGCATCAAAAGAACAAGGTTGGATTCAAGCTATGAATGAAGATCTGAAGTCAATTGAGAAAAATGATACATGGGAACTAACAGAACTTCCACCAGGGAAGAAACCCATGGTGTTAAGTGGGTTTAAAAAAAAATACAAGTCAAATAGTGAAGTGGACAGACAGAAAGCAAGGTTATTTGCTAAGAGATATAGACA